>NW_027493042.1:0-479028 GCF_021521415.1 Bidens hawaiensis
GACTGTAGTCGGTTGCGCGTTAGGAGTCGGAGCCGAATTTCTTGGTGGCCTAGTCGGACCGACCGTAAACCCGTGCTCCTTGCTTCTCTTGTGGTTTTAGTAGGTAAAACTCGTCCCAGCTCCATCTCTTCATTTGTTAACTAGTTTTAACTTGTATTATTATTATTATTATTATTATTTGTATGATACTAACTTACGTTGGCCCACAGTCGCCGCTGTCACGTTTTCAAGATTCATCCCGAGTATCAAAAAACGATACGACTACGGGGCTTTGATGTTTATAGGGGCTTTCACCTTCGTGGCTATGTCGGGCCACCGAGTTCATAGAATCATACATGTGGCTCACCGACAAGCTTCGGCAATCTCTTTGGGCGCATTGACGTCTTTAGCGGTCTCCACGTTTGTTTTCCCGGTTTGGCCCGGTGAAGATCTCCATAAACGCACCGTCACTAATAAGGAAAAACTTGCAAGCTTCCTAGAAGGTAATATTCGTGTATTCTTTTCTTTTATTATTCGGTTGCTTGCATGCATATATATATATATATATATATATATATATATTTGTTTTCAATGGTTCTTTCAAGTTCTTAAATAATTTAAGGGTTCTGTAAATATATATATATATATATATATATATATATATATATATATATATATATATATATATATCATCTAATTGAAATTAACATAGGAATGTTGCATGTTTACAGGATTTGGGGGTGAATACTATAGGCTTGTTTGTGAAGGTGACAAGCCATCACTTGACGATTATAAAAGTATTCTCGATTCCGATGCCGCCGAAACCGAAAAATCACTGGTTAGGATACTCTCTCGCTTTTTTACAATATATATATATATATATATATATATATATATATATATACATATATATATTTATATCTATATATGTGTGTGTGTGTTTTATATATCAATCACTGGTACGTTTGTGAGGCAGGCGAATTCCGCATTGTGGGAAATAAGATGGCATGGAAAATTCCGGTATGATCATCCATGGGAACAATACTTGAAGATTGGTGAACTGTCTCGAGAATGTGCCTATCATATTGAAGCTCTAAGCGGATATCTTGATAAAAAAGTATGTTATATTATATATCTCTAGCTAGTATAATTAAAACGTACATACACACTAGCAAAATCTAATTATTTTGTTACATATATATAATATAAGTACCCTCAGCTTTCCAAATAACAGTTCAAGAGCCATGCATGAAAATGAGCTCGGAAGTAGGAAAAGCTTTAAAAGATTTAGGAAATTCATTGAATTTAATGGAGCATTCTTGTGCTTCAGTTGTTCTCATGAAAAAATTGCAATATGGCAGCAGACGACCTCAATATGACATTAAAAGCTTCACTAATAGAACAGCAGGACGACATCCTAAAAGCGATACCGGTGATTGCAGCAACCTCGAAACTGGTTGACATCATAAAATGTGTTGAGAAAATATCAGAGGCCATCCAAGGACTTTCTAAAGAAGCCGGCTTCAAGATCCCTGAACCGGATGTGTAGGCAAGCCAAGAGTTGACCAAATGTTGTTTAGATAGTCATTATTTGATTGATTGATTGATTTTATACGCATGTTAATTGTTTCATTCTATATAGAAACTTAAATTTGTTTGCAATGCTGATGTCACTGTGTGCTTTTGTTCTTCAAAACATTGAATTAATTTGCATGCTCCAAAGGTTTAATTGTTTGGAATTTGGATTAGTCGCTCAATTGCTCCAAATTAAACAACCCACAAAATCCTAATCCTAATCTCATTTATCCTGACTAAAGGAGTTGATCGACCGATTTCATTGGCAGTACGTCTATTTTTAAAATGTAACAATTTTGAGATCTAACACTAACTTTTCTAACACTAAATTCATACAAATTTTCTATTATAATCTAAGTTCCCTGGCGTAAGAGCATCAATAACGCCAAATATCCACAAACCGTCACAACTTTACTTTCTTCCACAACACCAAACCCCCTCCCCACCCCCAAACGACCCCACATAGTTAAAGTCCTTCTCCTTGTTTGCCCTATGTCTTATTAACGAACAAACTTGCGTTATGGGAGGTCTTACTTTAAAAGAACACACCAACTAAGAAGAAGAAGAAGAAGAAGTAATGATAAAAAAACATTGATTGATTTATCGCTCATGTTAGCTTTCTTCCCCGATATTTACCCTAATGTCGCGGCCTGGTTTTTCCCCAAATTTCAAATTTAAAGCAACTGTCAACCAATCAATTAAAGTTGTAAATAATAAATTGATACCTTATATCAGTGTTACAGAATATCGATTGGCACTGTGATGAAATGAGCGATGGCAATCACGACTCTTGTTTCAATGTTCGCTGAACCTGACTAAAGAAGATGCGTAAGTGTGGTGAGGGCTAGTGTTTCCTGCAGTTGGGTCGGTAATTTCAATTTAGAAAATGATAAGACCTTAAATTTTAAAAAGAATTTGTTGAATACTTTATTGCGGAAAAAGAAACAAAGGTCCCAAAGATTTCTTTCGACACATACAACATCTTACACTTACAATATTAATTAATTGAGTATAAAATAACAACTTCCAACCTTATTAGACACTTTTACAATGTATTGAAATTTACTTAAAGACATCCACAAAATATGATTTAGACTTAAAAACTTGTGTGTCAGGTGTGGTCCCACATTTAAAGGATCACCTAAGGTATTTCAACATCAAAGAAGTGTTAATATTGCTTAACAACATATCATATAAACAAGTAAACAACAACAAAATTATAATCGTAATAAATATATAAAACTTATCATTTAGGTCATCAACTACAACATCAACGCTCTTTATTGTTTCCATACGATCCAAACTTGCAACCAATCATCCCTTCGTGAGTCATCTACCTGTGAACACACATACACCACATCTAATTATTAGCATATTCTATGTAAGTTAACCACCTAATAATATATATTGAAAACCCGAGATGAATCGTGCAAAAGCTGATATCGGCATATGACAGAGCCAAACGGGCGTAGGGTATGCTGATCTCAGGCCTGCACCCCATTTTTCTGATGTTTGGTTTTAGTTTTCTGACTTGCTCGTTCGATCCCAAGCCTTCCATACCTAAGCCTAATCAATATAGCCATTACATAAAAGGTTATAAATCACAAACTCAACTTAATTGTGACTTGGAAACAACAACTTATGACTAATCATCAACGATCCAATAAAACTATAGAAATGGGGTGCAAGTATTAACCAACGATTACACCTGTCATATTATCATACTACTTTAAGTATTATCAACGAACATTCTCTATATTTCTTTAATAACATACCATTTCGTTTATCGTCACTAATCAGCAACCTCATCTTTCAATATTAAAGATATTAATATTACACACTTTGTTATTTGTACCTTTAACTAACAGCCAACAAAACATTACTAAATGCATCATTATATACTAGTCGACAACCTAATGCAACTACCATATTGACTAAGTCTTTTCATAACACATACTACAAACAAATGAAGATGTTTTCCTGTAATTCAATTATACCATTGTTTTACATGTCTAGATAACACCTACAATTTAAACACAAAGGTAAAACTTGTATATGCTTAGGGTTTAAGATTTACTTACCTTTGCCCGTAGGATACTTGTTAGCTTATCTTCCACGTTGATCCGTTGATTTCCAAACTGTAGCACACATAGGTTATTGAATACCAACATAAACTTTAGGATACATAAGGTACAACGTTCCATTCATATCCATTAATTAATTACTCAAGAACTATATTCATTCATCCACAAGATTGAACACAAACAATATATATTATATAACTTTATATTTGTGCAGCTATACTCTGTAACCGACCGATTTGACCCACTTAACGAACATATTTTTCTTTGTTGTATATTTTTGAAGAAACTAGACTCATTAAGGTTTCCTAACCAAAAAGAATCGCCCTAACTGTGTCAACAGTTGATTTTATATGATTTTTACGAAAACTGGTCAGATTTGATATTAATCTCAATCAGCTTGCTGTGAAATCTGGATAGCCCTTTTGATGTACTGTTTTGACCCATTTTAAATCAAAACTAGCTTCTCATGTTAGAAGATAAAACATAGTATATCGAAAGGTGTATCATACACCGATTGACTATGAATTTTATAAAACAGTGACAACAACTAAATTTATTACTTTCCATCGGCTTTTGTATTGCTTAATGGTTAAGGCATTATAACAAACACTTGGTGTTCATAATAAACCTGCTTAATTACCCAAAAATTAATACTCCATATGCATGTATTTTGATGAAGTTTAACAAATCTAACAACAATGAACAAGTCATCTATAATATAAACAAACATAAACCTCATAGTTTGTTCATGATTCAAACCTTGGGTCAAGAACACCCATAATCTAGGTTTTTAAGCTAGGAATTACTTACTTGAAGGTTTCTTATTGCCTTGTGGATGATTGTTATTTGATTATAAGCCTCAATTTGGCAAGATTCCATCTCTTCTTCTTCTTCACATTTTTTCTTTCCGTCGCCATAGAACACACACACATACTAAAAATCTGATGATTTTGACCAACCCCAAGACTTGTTTTTGACTCATTAATTGCTTTATCACCAAATGACAACACTCGTCCTTCTAGTTATATGCTTTTATAAACTTTTATATTCTTTCAATCTCAGACAAGATAAGAGAGTGGAGATTGAGATGGTTTGAACATGTGAAGAGAAGACACGACGAATCCGGTTAGATTCGTAGAAAACATTATTATAGAGGGGTGGAGGGGTAGAGGACGAACTTTTTGACGTGGATGAGAGAATTATGCATGATTTGATAGACCTAAATCTCTTAGAGGAAATGGTTGGGGATAAGAATTCTTGGAGAAGAAATGAATACATTAGGGGCTTTTATTTACCTTATTTTTGATCACACACCGTTATGGTATTTTTCTTTTCATATACATATACATACACACACACACAAACACACATATATATATATAGTACTATCATTTTTACTTCGTGCTATTATCAATAATACTATAGTTGAACTTTGATTTCCTTTTATATTGTCGCATACAAATGTAGTCAAGAGCTGAGGGTCTCCCTAAAAGCCATCTCTCTATCTCATTGGATATATATAAGGTGTGCGTACATCCCACCCTACCCAGACCCTACTTATAGCTTTGCTATTGGTGGGACTACATTGAGCATGATTGATTGATTGATATTCTTTTAATCTCAACATAGTAAAAATCATCGCAACTAATATTTTTACATATATATATATATATTTCAACAAGTCTTAACACATTCCTTAACTTTTGATTAGGGAACTCCAAAAAAGTAGGAACCCGAAAAACCACCTTGTGACATATTGGATTAACTTAATCAAGAGTTATGATCAAGTTTCAATTTTTCTATTAGATTTAAAGCTAAAAAACAAGGAGGGGTAATATGGTCATTTCCACTTTTTTATTTTTTGAGCTTGCATATTCTTATTCACAACCCTAGAAGAAAGGGGGAGACCGACCACCAGATTCACCCACGCACCACCACCGTAATAACAAAATCGTAGTCTAATGGAATCGAGATTGCGATGGCCTTAATTAATTAGGTCAAAACTCGTTGATTCTTACCTCTCTAGCTTCAATTAGGTTCATATTCTCTAATTTTAGGTTTAATTAGGTGTGTTTCCGTTATCATTTTGATCTAAGTCTTACATTTTTATGAAATTAACAAAGATGCACAGATTTGTTACTGTTTGTTATGCACTTATGGTTGTTTTTACCCATTTTAAGCTTTCCATGGAACCAATTTAGATATGGATATGGTGGAAATTGTAGCAATATTTTGTTATTATCCAACAAAATCAACTAAGTAGATTAGTACTTCTCAGTTGTGTTGATACAATTAGCAATCGTAGATGTTGTTTTGAACGTATCTGGATTTTGCAGGAGATGTGTGGTTCCTATAGTTGGTAAGTTCTCCAACTCTTGATTGAAAATGATTTGCAGGAACCTGGGATAAGCCAAGAACTTCTGCTTGATTGGCTTATTTAAATTTTGAACTAATCCTTCGAATATCATTCTTGAAAAGTTGAATGGATAGTCAAATAATACTGCAACGGTGGTGTTTGCCAAATCCCTGTTCACGAGGGTCCAAGACCCTTTCCTCGATGCAAAACCCCGTATAATGTGGTGTATCAAAAATCTCTAAATAGTAGGGAACATGCCCTTTTGGAATTGCCATCATGTGTGTCTCCTTGATAACCCATACACTTGACGAAAATTTTGTATAGTTGAGCCATTGTAAGATTGATTGGTTTAGGGTTATCGTCATTCAATTGTAGACATCTTCGAATCACGGCCTCATCCACTCGTATTTCATGATTAGAAATAGTGGCTTCTATTCGTCGGCCATTCACATCATCAATCAACATTGCCGAATTTCAAAAATTCAACGAATGATTCCGGTAGATTGTAGGATTTTCTGTTAGTGCATACCGTATATTTGATCGTTGCAACCATCGTATGATTGTGGCAAATTCTTCGTTAGCTGGCGTAACTTGTAAAAGAGCGCACATGTTGTGCTTTTGCTCAAAGAAATATTTAGGTGTATTTTGGTCCGCCATATCTGAAAAACATAATCAAACATATTCAAAGTGAAATTAGTCCAAAAGTTCACTACTTTAGGCAATTTCAAGTTATAAAATTGAAGAAGAAAGAGAGAAATGTCGTTAAGAACCTGTTCTTCGACAAATTTATAACCTACACACAAAACAGAGCGTTAGCGAAAATACATAATCAAAGCCTATTATCATCTAATCGTGGTCGGAAAACATATTATTATTGCTTACCGAGTCGGAATTAGAGGGTAGGTAAAGTTAGGGTTTGGATTAAAGCGAATGCGATAAGTCGGTTAGTTTTCTTAGAGCAATCAGTGGAAGGAAAGAGAGAGAGAGAGAGAGAGAGAGAGGGAAAATAATGTTGAAAAATAACTCTCACTCTCTCATATATACTGTTTGAAAATGAGTTTTAAATGCATTTTGTCTTTTAGTGAGTTATTAGCTGTCAAACAGTAACCTTATCAATTTTAACTTTTTACACATTTGAAAAACAACCAACTCCAAGTTAGCGAATTTAGCAAACCTTGCTTGGAAATTGTCTAGGTAAGTTGTGCAAAGCATGCCCGGTATATTTCACTTGCTCAAAGCTTACTCGGTTATAAGTTGGCACAAATTAGAAGTTTGAAAGTGAAGAAAGCTTACTCGAAATACAAGATTGCTTGAGAACTAAATCACAAGTTAGTATAATCAAGTATTAAATATCAAGTAGGCAACCTTGCAAGGAATCAACTAAGATACCCATATAACATACATCTAATTTACTTACCTTGCTCGAATAATTAATCTAATCATTAACCTTACCCGAAAGAGTAAACAATTCACATAATCAGTCAAGTATATTTTGATGCAAAGTATGCCCGAAAAACTTTTAAGAATACATGGTGTGCTAGGAGTCAATTCTTAACACAAAGTGTACTCGGAAGGTCAATTTTGAAATTACCAAGTATATTGAGGGAACATTTGAGAGTTCAAAGTGTGCCCGGGAAACTAGGTCTGCCCGAAAACACTTATAATTTCAAAGAATCATAGTCACTAAAACACATAGCTTGCTAGAAGTGAATTTAAGCAGTGAAACACCCAAGTGTGCTAGGAAGTTCAAAATCACTAAAGCTTGCTTGAGTATCATATATAAACATATACAAATATCAGGCATGCTCGGAAAGTATGTAGAATAGAGTAACCTACCCGAAAAGGGTTAAGTGCTTCAATGCATGCCTGTAATTAAAAAACATAGATAAAAACATCTAAGTGTGCCCGGAAAGGTTATCAACCATCAAACCTTACCCGAAAAACCATATTCACCTGTTTTGTGCTTGGGAAAGTTAGAAAACATCAAACGTTGCCCGAAAATACATATTCAATCTTTTTTGAGGTAAAATGCAACTCTTTTTGACTTAAACCAACTATCAATAGAGGTTTTCATTAAAGATCATTGTTTAAGAGCAAATGGTGCATTTAGAGATCAAATTTCAGTTATGATTCTTTTCAAGACATTTATTTAAATTTGCTGAAAAGATATCAAGAATGGGATCATATTGACTAAGTAGCTTTCTCAATATTACATTCTCACCATTATTATGACAGCTTAGACAGGTCAACAGCAGGTCTAGACTTAACATGAATTTCATCTCTTTGGTGATATGATTAAGTTTCATTTAATATGCATAATTCTTAATGGATAACACATGTTGTTTTCTGATGCTCCTTATCTATTCTCAAGGCTTATTTAGCTTTCTCCAGATCACCCCAAATTGATTTTGACCCCTTGGATTTGGTCAAAAATTTTAATGACAGAACTTATTTTAAAATTTCTTATAATTTCCTTTTCAAAATTACAAACATATGTGAGGTTGAACGTTGGACATACATGCCACGCAAGTCAGGCTTACAGGCCTTTCATTCAGAATGTTTAAAGGACTTATATGATTGCCTCAACCCCTGTAGTTCTATAGTTAACCCTCATGTTTACATTTACTTTATAAAAGTTTGTGAACATAGATCAACTTTTGGTTGATAAAATATTTAAAATTATGTAGTTCACAGTTGTTCTTTGTCATTCTTTAAATCATACATTTCATTTTGGTGAACAAATACTAACAGGCTTGTGTATGACTGGATAATCACTTTTCTGCCTATCATTTGGAAAGATGTATCTAGGAACATGCATAGACAATAATGTAACTCCACATAAGACATAACAGTTTCTTTATATTTATATCACCTTAGATTTTACACATCATGAGAAAGCAACCATACATGTTAATGACTGTGTTAAAGTCCATTTTAGCCTAATAAATCCATATGATTGGCTAAGTAGTCAATGTACTATCATTTCCCATATTGAAACAGTTTTAAATTCAGACATCCCAATATCTCTTGTTTGACAGGTAAATGGCTATCCTGTTTGACCACAAGTGGTCAACAGGACCAAACATATAATTGAGTACATGTCCTTTCAAAATAGAGTTATTGATATAGATTTAAGTGAAAGAATAGAAAACAAGATATAATTGCCCCAAATTCTTTCAGTTTTCCAGGTTAATGGCTATCCTATCAATACTGAGAATAGGTGACAGGACCAAACATATACAAGTATATGCCTTTCCAACTTGAGCAAATGACAAAATTTTCAGCAAAAGTAACCTTTTGAGACTTTTCATTGAAAATCCTTTTATGCTTCTATAAAGCTTGAACTGAATAGTATTATCATATCTCTACACCATTAACAACTTGCTCAGTGTAATCAAAATAGTTTTGTTCAAAACGTTTTTCTTTGCATTTTCAATTTAGCATAGCATTTTGACATGAAAACACAGTTTGACACAATTACAAGCATAACCTATTCAACTTTTAATCATAAATGACATTATCAAAATAAGCAGACTTCACACAATTCATAGTCAAACAGATCTTCACAACATCATCTGATCAGATTAATCACATTTTCAAACAATCAATCATGACATCAGATAAGCATATAATTAAATTTGACAATTCAAACTACTTATCATAGCATCCTATCAGACAACTGATGAACAAACTTAAGCATCAATGATATCTAATTTGCACAGATAATCAATTTAGCACATATCAGTTAACATCAAAAGTATCATATTTAAGCACATTCTCACAACATTCAAGACATTATTCAAAAGATAGTCAATTTGCATTGTCAAGCACACATCATCAATCAGACTTAATTAGAGTTGATCATGCCTAGGGCTATCAAGTGGTTTAGTGAATAGGTCAGGTAAGTTTTCACATGTATCAACTCTTTTCACTTCAAATAAACCTTTTTCACTACAATCTCTTATGAAGTGATGTCTGATTTCAATGTGCTTAGTCTTGGAATGTTGCACAGGATTTTTAACAATAGAAGATGCAGTAGTGTTATCAATGAAAATAGGGGTGTGTAGAAAATTTAAACTATAGTCCATCATCTGATTCGGAATCCAGATAACTTATGCACAACAGGAAGATGCAACAATGTATTCATCTTCTGCAGTTGAGATTGACACAGTGGTTTGCTTCTTGCATTGCCATGACACCAATCTGTCACCTAAGAATTGACATCCTTCTGAAGTTGATTTCCTGCTCATATTACACCCATCATAGTCACTATCTGTGTAGGCAATCAGATCAAATGACTGGTTCTTTGGATACCAAATTCCCAAGTCAGGTCTTCCTTTCAAATATCTAAAGATTCTCTTGACTGCATTCATGTGAGACACCTTTGGACTTGACTGGAATCTTGCACAGACACACACAGCAAACATGATATCTGGTCTTGAAGCAGTCAGGTACATCAGAGATCCAATTTTTGCTCTGTATTCATGTTCATCTACTGGCTCCCCCTTTTCATCTGCTACCATCTTCTCTTTAGTATCCATAGGAGTTGAAGCAGTCTAAAAATCGAAGATGTCCTGTACATACTTAGACTGGTAGATGAAAATCCCATCAGCTTTCTGTTGAACTTGCAGTCCAAGAAAGAAGTTCATTTCACCCATAGAGCTCATGCTATACTTGGATTTCATCACCTCTTCAAACTCCATGCACATCTATTAATTGGTTGACCAAAAAATAATGTCATTCACATAGACTTGCAGTAACAACAAATCTTTTCCTTTCTTCTTTTAAAAGTGGGTCTTGTCAATGGCTCCCCTGTGGAAACCATGTTCAAGAAAATGTGTTGACAACTCATCATACCAAGCTCTTGGAGCCTGATACAATCCATACAAGGATTTTTTTAACTTATACACCATGTTAGGATACATTGGGTCTTCAAAACCTGGTGGTTGAGTCACATACACCTCTTCCTCAATCTTCCTATTTAGGAAGGAAGATTTGACATCAAGCTGGAATACCCTAATGTTCTTTGAGGCAACATATGCAAGAAAGATCCTGATAGCTTCAAGTCTTGCAACTGGTGCAAAGACTTCCTCAAAGTCAATTCCTTCTTCTTGCAGGCATCCCAGTGCTACAAGTCTAGCTTTATTCTTAATCACAATACCCCTTTCATCCCTTTTATTTCTGAAAATCCATTTTGTTCCAATTTCATACCTGTTTCTTGGCCTATCAACAAGATCCCAAACATGTAAATCTCTGAACTGTGCCAACTCCTCTTGCATTGCCTCCACCCAACTATGTCCTTTAGAGCTTGAACAATGTTCTTTGGTTCTATTTGGGATAGTAAGTAGGAGTACAAACAGATGTTTGCAGATTCAGGATGACTTCTTGTAACTCTTTTATATACATTTCCAATAATGATTTCAGAAGGATGATTTTTTCAACATAAGGGGTTTGAACTATCATATCAGCAGACACATTAGTGTCAAGTTTTGATTCATTGAGTTCTGGTTCATCAATGATCAATTCGGTTTCAGCATCATGAAAATCTGGTGCTTCTTCATTTTTCTATCTTGAAGTGGATGCACCATTGTTTTCCATATTCAATCTTTCAAACAGTTCTTGAAACCTTGCTGTTGATACAACTTCCTCTTCACTTGTTTGGTTGCATGGGTTTCCCTCATCCTGAACTTGATCATTTCGCATTTCTTGATTGTCTTGATTGATATATGCATGATCTTGTTCTGGACTTTGATTGTTCTCTTGATCATTTTCTTGAACATGCTCAATATTTGCACTTGAAGGGTCTTTTATAAAAGGATATTCAGTTTCTTTACTTGCAACCTTCTTCCACAACTTTTCTAAGTCCAATGTGTTCTTTGTTTTTACATCAATCACACTGGTCTTGTAGAATGAGTCATCAAAGTCTTCAGGATAAATCTTGAAATACCTAATCAATTTCTCATGATCAAACAGCCATGCTACACTATCAACTTTATTGAACTAATTTTCATTAAAGACAATGTCAGATGATTCAACTACACTCAAATGGTCTTTTAAATATACTCTATAGGCTTTTGAGTGAGTAGAATAACCCACTGTTTGATCTTCCCGTATACAGCAATCAATAACAATAAACACAGATCACAGATCTGTATATAAGATTAATACGAGTAAGGATCTAGCTCATAATTAACATAGATTCAGTGTTGTATATATATTATCATTAAGTTATCAATAGTGTTTGTATAATATTAGGTGAAGCTTGAGAGAGATCTGGACTCTGAAATCTTATAATTGAAAAGCTTACATTAAAGTGAACAGTAGTTCACTATATATAGAAGGCGATCTGGTTCGCTAACATCCCCTAGCGAACCAGCTTCCCCTTCGTTACATAACTTAAATTAACGAACCACCCCCTGATTCGTTAACATCCCCTAACGAATCAGGAGGGGATACATTATAATGTCTTAGTTCGCTAACATCCCTAGCCAACTAGACTTCTCCTTAACGAATTAGTCTTAGTTCGCTAACATTCCTAGCGAACTAGATATAACTTTAACGAATTAGATAAATATAAACATTAAATATTACATTAATTGATAAATAAAGATTAATGATAAATACAAAGACTCTAGATGCAAAACCGTGCACTAACAGACACCCCCTCGTCTTAAGCTCTTTTTCTTTAACTTATTTGAAGCTCTTGGACTGCCAGTCTCTGAAACTATGAATTCCATGTTCATGACACACACGAACGACTCGTTGGAATTGCATAGCTAGGTCGTAATCTTCTCGGCGTTCAAACAAAATCTTCTTCCTGTACAGCACATCGTTGTCTGTCTATGATAAATTAACCAACCACATCGGGTCGATTATCTTGATGAGCTCGGTCTGCAGTCCTCGACCACGAACAATAACGGCCTCGCCAGTACGATTGTCATAGTACCAACGGTTGAAAGACAGATAAATATCTTGAGGCATTGTCTTCACAGGAACCCTTTTCATTGTCTTTGGCGGCTTCACTTTCAAAACAAGTTTCTTCCAGCCTGTCCTTGGATCAATCTCATCAGTGCGCTTACGTCTTGGGACCTGAGGCTTGAAGAATTTGAAGCCATGATTGACCTCGAACAGTAAGTGTTGATGAAACCACTCAGCGGTTCGGTGACCCCCACGATTGATAAATGGACGTCTCGTGAGGGTACGTACATCCCAACGCGGTAGAGTTAAAACATCCATTATCCTCTCGTAATACTGGACACCCTTTTCCCACTTGACTATACATACCCTAAGGTCTGAATCATAGAGCCAGGAGACAATATCACCATGTACCTTAGAAACAGTCTTGAAGGTAGTCACCTGATTAGCCTCAATCCAAGCAGCAGCAGCATCTTTTCTTTCTTGATCTACATACCGATAAGCACTGATGATCTTTCCCACTTTCTAACGTTTGAACCATCTTTCTATGTCATCATCAGTCACTTCTTTGAGTGAGGGAACAGTTCGCTGCACAATCTTCTCCAGTTCATCTTCAGTCTCTTTAATTACGTCTTCATGAAATACCGGAGCACCTTGATCAACGTTTACGTGTTGATACAAGTCCGGGTACTGTTCAGCTGTCACATCCTCCATCTCAATCTCCTCGTTCTCATAAATAAAATTCGTATCCATAAATAACGGATCAACTTCCATTTCATCCTCATAATTTAATCGTGTGAATAGACCCCTAACCAACGTCCTGTCAAATTCACTCGGGTAATCATCACTATCGTCAAATTGAAATACCCGACGAATGACCTCAACATCAATCGTAATAGGGTTCTGATTAATTGTAGCTCGAACCCAATTATTTTCCTCAACGAATTCTGCCGTGTTCCAAAACTGCCTGATTAAACTAAGATACACTTTAGGTTTAGTAATGACTGCATAATGTATCTTCGAACGTCGTAAGAAGGTCAACATAGCTCCGAACGTTCTCAAGTCAGTCACGTCTTGATCAACATAAGCACAGATGTTGTGCTTCTTATCAAACGGTAATAAAATCATTTCAACATGTTGATCTTGTTGTTGTGGTTGTTCTTGACGAGGTTGTTCCTGTGGTGGTTGATTTTGTTGTTCTTGATCAGCCATGTTTTACTATATAAATAAAACCGAATATGAGAATAGATATCACCATATATAATCAAAAGATATGTGTAATTAATCTAGTTACGCATATTGGACGATTTAAATCCTTTAAATTAAATTAATTGAATATTAAATTTAGTTAATTAATTAATTAAAAGATATCACCATTTTTTATATTATTTTTTTTAAATGTCATTCGTTAAGAATCACACTGATTCGTTATACAAAGATAACGAATCAAGCGATTCGCTATCAAGTAAATACCTTAACGAACTAAACTTAGAGAATCATTAATTAATTTTAACGAACTAAACTCTAGTTCGTTATATTTTAAGCGAATCAAACTCTGATTCGTGTAACATCTTATTCGCTAAGCTAGTTCGTGTAAAATCTTAACGAATTGGACACGAAACAGTTCCAATTCGCTAAGACTAACGAATGGTCAGAATTAAGACTTTTTCTTTGACTTCACAAAGTCAAGGTCAAAATTAACATGAACAACAATAGTCAACAACTTAAATCCAGATTCAAGTAGGCCATAACCATCGTTGAACCATCAAGATAATCAGCTCGTTGAGCTCGGAAACACACTAGTGAATGTAGGTGAATGAGATTGAGACTCAATACCTAAATGTACTAAGGATTAAACGAACCAACAGTAAACGATAATTAACCCAGCAAACAATAATCAAATGTTGATTAGAGTCCACCAAGGGTATCGGAAAGTGATTCCGATCATAATGATATCAAAATCATACAATTATGAACATAAATTATACACAAAATAGTTTCAAAAGTTCAAAACCCTTAAACCCCTAAAATTTCATAATTTAGCAGTCAATACATGGCCTTTTTTGACGAAATTGATATCGCCAAGAACAGTTATACCTTAGAAAACTCAAACCGATCTTTGAAGTATTCAAACGAAAAGGTCGAATTTTCAGAGAGAATTTTAATAGGTTTTTTAAAGATGAAGAAAGAAGACGAACAGTGGAATACTATTCATTTTCTTGTCTTATATATCAGTGCACGAAACCCTAGGCACAACTTGCACGAATCAGACAATTCGTTTAACTTAAAGTTCGCGAATTAGCCCATTTGCTAACTCAATTCGTTACCTTAAGTAGGTGAATCGCAATTTGATTCGTTAAATTAAAGGTAGCGAATCAAGACACGATTCGTGTCATGATTCGTTAAATATGCATAACGAAGGGATGATTCGTTACAGAGTGCGGAAGCGAATTAGGTTAGCGAACCAGAAGGTAGTTCGCTATGAATCACCTAGTTCGTTATCCATACATAACGAATGGGATTTTAGCGAATTAAACACTTTTATTTAATTTATTAATTTTAAATTAAATAAATTAATGAATTATATAAAGAATTAAATAAATTAAGAAATTAGGTTATCGAGAAACCCTTTTATCCCGACAACCAATTATGTTAAAAATATTTCAGATTTCCGAAACATAACTTAAAAATTATTTAAGTATATTGTATAAAGAAGACGAAAATATTTTTGGTATTTTGTAAAAATTTAAAGAATTAAAGAATGTATTTACAGAAGAATATCCAATCCTCTAAAATAGACCATCTTTTTGTGTTTTTCAATGATTTTATCAAAAGCAGTACATATTTTTGTATTTTTGTTGAATTTGAGCAGAGAATCATGTTGACCAAATTGCCCTTCCATCACAGTTTTATATTTCAGCGATATTATGACTGGCGATAAGTCGGTCATTGGTATTGTTGTCCACATAAATCTAATAACACACATTCAAGTATTTTTGTGATATGATTAAATAGTTCAATTAAAGCACAGAATATCAGAAACTCTCAGCCTCTAATCTCAGTTCAAGCTTAATTTGATTTTTGCCATATCACCCCAACTTGACTTAAACCATTATATTGTTGATCAAAAATTTTGATACCAAATGTAGAAATTTTGAGCAATGCATCAAGTTTCCTTTACTGTGAGTGAGTATGAACGAGTCCATCTGTCGGCTTACATACATTGTATCCCCTGGGGTCCGTTTCTTAATGGTATTAAGACGCACGCAAGGGAGGAACAATTGTATGACTAACAGCGGATTTTGATCAAGTCAGTAATTTAAATTGTACGAAGTACAGCGGTGATCAAGTTTAATGACTTTGGGTTTGCTCTAGAAAGCGAGTGAAATATTCATGCTTATGAATACCCAGATGGTTATGCCGCATTAAGACTCACAATGTCCAGAATCTTAACGCTTGTTATTTGCTTTATTTTGTTTTTGGGTGATCAACAAATATAAGGATTGAGTATGACCGGTTATTACATTTTTGCCATCCTCACCGAGACTTTTGCTAGAGACTAACACCCCTTTCAATTTGGCGTTTCTTTATGTTTATATCACAAACTTTACTCTACTGGGTTGTTTTAAGACTTACCAATGCACCAATGCAATTAAGCACATAGTCTTTTAAGCTTACTTTTTGCTGAACTTGGGGTCAAGATAATCAATGTACTATCATTTTCTCTTTTTGCTTCAAAAACTCAAAATTTTGAGGAGCATAAAAACAAACTAAAGATAAATTTAATCGCCCAGTTAACTTAAGTTAATAAATAAATGGCTAACCTTCAATTCACAAGTGAATCATAGGACCAAGACATGCAAGCATGCTTCACAAACTTAAACAACCGACATAATTTTCAGCGAGAAAATAATCTAAAAACGTTTGCAAAAATCTTTTTGGTTTTTCTCTGTACAAACTTTAAAAACACAATATTTTTGTCTTTTCAATTTTCTTATAAGCAAAATAAACTTCACAATCTTTTTCGATTTTCGAATTTTTCTGTACAAAACATACACACATTCTTTTTGTTTTTTCAAAATTTTAAAATGTTTTTGGTTTTTCTAAATATTTAAAGGAAAAACATTAAAGAACAGAAATAACAATATTTTTGAATTTTGAAAAATTTAATGTTTTTGGATTTTATCTATACAAACGAAAACACACTCTTTTTGTATTTTTCTAGATTTTCACCCCCTAAAACCAAAATAAATTTTAAAAGAAAGAAATGACAGAAAATAAAGATAGTCATCCTTGTTTAAGGATATCAGCGAGGGTCTTCAATCCGTTTAAATCAAGAAAAAATTTAAAACGCGTTTTGTCAAAAGCTTTAGTAAACAGATCGGCTTTTTGAAAATCAGTATGTACTTTCTCAAGATCAATTAATTTCTTTACATAGCAATCCCGTATAAAATGATATCGAATTTCGATATGTTTCGTTTTAGAATGTTGTACGGGATTCTTGGTGATACAAATAGCAGCAGGATTATCAATCAAGATGGGAGTAGTAAGAAACTTCAAACCGTAGTCGCGAAGATGTTGTTGTATCCACAAAACCTGGGAACAGCAACTCGAGGCTGCAACATACTCAGCTTCAGCGGTTGAAGTGGAGACCGTTGTCTGCTTCTTACACTGCCAGGAAACAAGTCGGTTTCCTAAAAATTGACATCCCGCAGTCGTTGATTTGAAGTTGATTTTGCATCCTCCATAATCTGAGTCGGAGTAGGCAGTAAGAATGAACGTATCATCCTTGGGGTACCACAACCCGATGTCTGGATTTCCCCTCAAATACTGAAGAATTCTCTTGACTGCAGCTAGGTGAGTCACTCGTGGACTTTCTTGATACCTAGCACAAAGACAAACAGCAAACATAATATCAGGGCGAGAAGCCGTTAAATACATTAGAGAACCAATCATAGCACGATAAAGAGTTGGATCAACGGAATCCTCCAATTCATCCGGTGATAAATTGTGACCCATTGGAAGAGGAATTGAAGGGATTTTTCTGGCAGAAATCTTGAATCGGCTCAAGACGTCATTCACATACATAGTGTGATGAATAAAAATTCCGTGAAAAGACTGGTGAACCTGCAACTCTAAAAAGAAATTACACAATGTGAATCAAACTTTGTTTGCATGGACTTCTCGAACTCCTTACACAATGTGTCGTTTGTAGACCCAAAAATAATATCGTTAACATAAATCTGGACTAGAAGAAGATCATCACCAACAGTCTTATGAAATAAAGTGCAGTCAACAGTTCCTCGTTTGAAGCCATTATCAGTCAGATGGTCGGCGAGCGTGCCATACCAAGCTCTCGGGGCTTGATGTAGACCATACAGAGCCTTGTTTAAACGGTAAACACGGTCTGGATAATCAGGATCTTCAAAACCAGGTGGTTGTTGGACCAACACTTCCTCGTGTAATTCACCATTGAGAAAAGCACTCTTAACATCCATTTGATAAACCTTGATATTCTTATAAGCTGCATAATCCAGAAAGATTCGAATCGACTCTAATCTTGCAACTGGAGCATATGCCTCTGTGTAATCAATACCCTCTTGCTGATGAAAACCATACACCACTAGACGTGCTTTGTTTCTGACAATCACCCCTCGATCGTCCTTCTTACACTTAAATACCCACTTAGTCTGAATGGCTTTCTTAACTCTAGCAGGTTTGTCTATTAAGTCCCAAACACCCAAACGTGCAAACTGCTGTAATTCCTCTTGCATAGCTTCTACCCAAGAAGAATCTTCAAGTGCCTTACGAGCTGTCGTTGGCTCAACTTGAGATAGAAAGCAATTGAACTTAGCAAGATTCACAATTCCCGAATAATGTAAGTTAGTGTAAGCACACAACGTGTTATTGTCATGTGACGAAGCAACTTGATGACGTGTACGAACACCCACATCAAGTTCTCCGATGATGTTTTCCTGTGGATGATATCCATGAATCCGAAGAGTGGGATTCTCAGGAACAACAACATTATCAAATAAATTAGTGTAATGTTCACCCAACTCGGAAGCTGAAACATTATCACTGTCAATATCAATAACTTGAATTTCAACTTGATCATCATCATAAGAAGTAGAAACAGTATCAATAGCAACTGGAGAAATAACTGGAGAGTCTTCAGTTGGAGCATCTGGTTGAGCTTCAACTGTATTAGAACATGAAGATCCTGGAATATTCAAATGTTCTTCAAAGTATGCTCTAACCAGATCTTCATCGATGTTTTTAGTCGAAGGAGTAAAAGAATTAAATAAACTATCGTAGTCAAACATCCAGTCTGGACCTTTCCCTTGAGGAGGGGTTGTATACTTTTGACAGTCCACATGGTACCATTCTTCAACACAGCCAGATGTGAAATTAAAAACCCTTTTCTTTGGAGATGCATATCCCAAGAAATACCCTTCGATAGATTTTTCTTCAAATTTACTCGAATCCTTCTTCAACATAGTACAAGGACACCCAAATGGTTCCAGGAAATTTAAATTAGGTTTTCTATTATTTAAGATCTCGTAGCTTGTTTTCTTGAGTCGTTTCACTGTTAGAACCCGATTAAGCGTATAACAAGCTGTATTCACTGCCTCATTCCAAAATTGAACCGGAAGCTTTGAATCAGCGAGCATTGTACGTACAGCTTCAATCAGAGTTCTATTTTTCCTTTCAGCAACAACATTTTGTTGAGGTACATAAGGTGCACTATATTCTCGGTGAATTCCCTTTTGAATACAAAAGAAATCCAATATAGTGTTTTTGAATTCAATACCATTATCACTTCGGATTCTCCTCACCTTTTGTTTATACAGTGATTCGATCTTAGTAATAAGGTTTTGTACCAAAACCGGTGTTTGATCTTTTGAACTCATAAATAACACCCATGAATATCTTGAATAATCATCTGTCACTACTAGACAATACCAGTCTTCAGAAATACTCGCACGATTCACTGGACCAAACAAATCCATATGAAGTCGTTCAAGAGGAGTATCAATGGAATTCAATAACTTAGAGGGATGTATCTTCTTCTTCTGCTTGCCCTTTTTGCATGCAACGCAGTGATCAGATAACTTAAAATTCTTTAAAGAGACACCCTCAACTAAGTCATTTGCCATTAAATAATTCATCTTTTTGACTTGTATGTGACCCATTCTACGATGCCATAGAATCGAGTCTTTCTCGGTTGCTTTCGAGACAAAACATATTTCAATTGATGTTGATATCTTAGAACTCATATTTAAGACATAAATATCATTTGATCGTGGTGATCGCATGACAACCATGTCCTCGGGAATAACATAACCCGGTTTCAAGATAAGACACTCTTTGTCAGTAAATATCGTAGTGTACTTTTTATCACAAATCTGCGATACACTCAATAAGTTATGATCAACCTTGTCGCAATAATTCACTTTTTCAAACGTAATGTGACCATTTGAAACTTCACCCTCTTGTGTGATCATGCCCCCAGAATTCCCAGCAAACGCTACATAACCCCCTTGAATATTTCTTACGTTGGTTAATAGGTTGAGATTCCCAGTGATATGACGAGAACATCCGCTATCCATGATCCAGTTTTCACCAGAAATGGTCTTGGATGAACCCTACACACAAACAAAAGTGATTAGTTCAAAAAGGCAGCCCAGGCCTCAGTCTTGGGCACCTTTTGGTTTTCTCTTTGATTATTAAATTTAACAGATTTCAATTGTTGTTCAGCCACTTGTGAATAAGTTACCGGCTTCCTAGACTTTCGTCTTAAATAAGCTGGCTGAACAATATTTGAATTCTTGTTTTGACATATAGGTTCAGTTGGAATGAATTTTGGTTTTACTTGACCGCGTGTCTCATTGACATGAAGAACCTTCCTAGGATTCACATCAGAGAATAAAATATGAGTATCATCAGCATACGACACATGTCGTTTCAAAATCTCCTTGACCGCTGGAATTGGCTTGGATTTTTCCTTGATAAAAGGATGAAGATTCTGATAGTTCTGTTGACTACAATTCTTCACAACATGACCTTGTTGACCGCATAAAAAACAAATTCGCATGTCTACATGATGATGTTTAGAAGTAATTGGAATAAATGAAGCAGATGATTGATGATGGCTCACATTTTTAGTCATGCTCTTAGCAAACTCATCAGATAATTCAGATTTCTTCTTTAAGTAAAAATCCAAATTAGAATTGTTCGAAAAAAATTTTAGTGTATCTGTTCCAGTTGATTTCACAAAATTGATCTTTTTAGCTTGTTTTAAAAATTGTTTTGCCTTAGTCAATGGATCGGATTGAACTAAAGTTTTTGTTTGAGCATACACACGTTCAAGTTCTTGAATTTTTGAAGTTTCATTGACAAAAACACTCTCAATAAGTTCAGGTTTAATGATATTGATTGGAATGTCTTTTTCAGTGAACGTTGTGTCCATTCCTTTTAACTTAAAAACTCTAGCCGAAGAAGACTTAGAACTTGGAGGATTAATGAAACGCATTAAGTCCTCGTCAGAAATCTTTGGTTTAACTGGCTTCGTTGTCCTCACTGGTTTAGTTTTCACAGTTTCTTCCTTGTTTATCTGAGACTTGAATGAACCATACACAGCTTCCTCAAACTCTTGAGGTTTGCAAAGAATATGATTAGTACTAGGAATGTTCTTATTCTTGTGTATAATCTCAGGTTCAAACACATCTTCAATAATCACCTTGTCAACATTTTCAACAAAGACCTTTTTACTTTCCACATGAGGTTTTTGAGGAGCAACTTGGGGTTTGACAATTTCAGGTTTAACCATCTTAGGTTTTTCAACAAAACCAATACCTTTCTTAGAATCTTTTTGTTTTCCAGATACTTCAATAATTTCATTCAACAGAAAAGATGAATTCCTAAATTTCCCCAATTTGTTCTTCAACTCAAGAACCTCATTCTCAAGCTCAGTTATCTTAGAACGATGTTTCAAGATTTCATGAAACTTTTGGTCATTAATGGTCATTTTCACAGATAACTCGGCTTTGAGATCGTGATTACTTGTCGACAATGTTTCAATCTTTTCTCGAGATCTCATTTGAGACTCAAGAGATTGTCGATAAGTATCCTTAAGAGAAGCAATTTCTCTTATAAGATTATCATTTTGATTTTTCAAAGCTTCTAACTTAGAGTTGTTAGATTCACAGTCAACACATGATGCTTTAACAAATGAAGTAGTAGAAATAGAATTACTAACCTCATTGATCATGGCCATGCAAGAAAACATTGATTCAGAAGGCTTGTCGCAAGAGACGTCAGAATCAGATCCAGAATCATTATCGGAAGACATTACACTACCAGTAGCATCTTGACAATCTTCATTTAACCCTAACATAGCCAAATTTGCTTAAACATCATTGCATAGTAACCGTTGTGACCAATCAGTTTCGTCCGCTAATATTGCTTGTGTTGTAGAAGAAGATGGTTTCTTTTCAGCATCACTTCCTCGTGGTGAAGAAGTATTTTGACTTTGACCACGAAGTCCAGTGTATTCTTTCCTTGGTTTGTCACACTCCTTCGCGAAATGTCTGAATTCTTGACAATTGTAACACTTTACTTTTAATTTGTCAAAACCCAACTTCTTGTTTAAAGCTGGAAGATCTTTTCCAGTTCTCTGCATGAATCTTTTAACTTTACGAACAATCATAGCCATGTTCCATTTTAAATCCATGATTTCTAGATCATCTGGATCTATCTGATCATAGTCCTCATCTGTTAAATCACTTGTGGCAATTTTACTATTCACTAAGTTTTCATATGAAGACATAAAAGCTGTCAGAAAAGCAAAGTTTTGCTCAGCTTCCTTCATATTAACACTAGGTGGTGAAGCAAATGGATTGGTATTGGTTGAACTTCCAGAACCACCCGAATTACCAGCGGAGTAGAAACAAACTTTTGGATCATTAAACATAGCTGATTCTTTTTCACTTGCAACATGAGTAAGAAAAGCAGTGATTGGAGAAATTGTTGAACTGAGAGGCATACTTCCACCATAGAAAGCTGGATCTTGATTTTCTTTGGAAGATTTTTGACACTTAAGATCATATTCTCTAGCTTCGATATTTTGTAGAAATTCAAGTGCCGTCAAGTCTTCATTCAGAAAATAATCATTCTCTTTCAAAACCATTAGAAATGTTGAGTAGGAACTTGGAAGCACACTCTTGATAGTGTCAATTTTATCTCTTTCAGAAATTTCCATTTTCATCTTGTCCATTTCAGCAATTAAATGACTAAATCTTGTAGTTATCTCTTCAACTGTTTCTCCTTTCAATAAATTAAAGTTTCGAAATTGAAACTTGAGCATCACTTTCTTACTCTCAGCTGTGTTTCCCATGCTTCTCATACGCAGATGTTGAAATAAAGATGCACATCTCTTGATACTACCAACTTGATGAAAGATATTTTCTGGTAATGCCATAGTCAAAGTAGAATATGCTTTTATCTCGATTTCTAAAGCTTTCTTCTCTTCTTGTGAGTATTGAGAAACGGCTTTAGGAGTATACCCAATAGTATCATCACCAATCATTGGTGCAACATAAACTTCATCAAGACAGTATGAGCAGTCAGGATGAACAGATCCCAAATGTGCACGAAACCGAGGTTCCCACTTGGCAAAGTCACTGAACTTCATCAATCTCGGACATTTAGAATATGAAACTATCTCGGTATCAAGTTGTAACATCTGTTGCATCAACATATTTTGAGACGCTAATGCATACATACCAGCCATCTTTGAAAATCGAATCAAATAATGAAATATCTTAACGAATTAGTGAATAGCTATAGCGAACTGTGAACAGTTGTAGCGAACTGTGAACAGTTGTAGCGAATTAATCCTTAATAAAATTAAGACTGATCAATAACGAAGTATCTTAACGAATCAAAAGTCAACATAACGAGTCAACTTAACGAATCACAAATAAGGTTAACGAATCACCCAAATGACGAAACAGATAACGAATGTGATGAAGATTTAACGAATCACAAGTCAACTTAGCGAATTGACCAAACGAATTGACCAAGTCAACTTTACGAATTGACCAGATGAATTGATCAAGATTAGTTTAGCGAATCAGATATTAATTAATAACGAATCGCCAAAATAAACTTAGCGAATTAAGATAACGAATCAGCTACAGTTGATAGCGAATCAACACTTTAGCGAATTATACTATAACGAATCAGGTTGTTACAACCGTTTGTAACAAACTCTGACACCTTATGCCATGTGGCAAAGGTTGTTATGACACAAAATCCAAGAAGAACACGTGTCACACGAATCGGTTAATCTATTTAACGAACTAGATAACACGAATCAATAACTCACACGAACTGGCTAATGAACAAGGTAGCGAATTAGCACTGTTGATAACGAATCACAGATCAAAATATAGCGAATCACCAGGAAGAAGATAACGAATCACATTCATCTTCAAATCTTCAAACCTTCAAACGAAATTCCAGAAATTATGAAGATTAAACCCAGAAACTCAATAATACCAAATCTGTAATACACCTTCGTTACTCAATCAAATTGCATAAGTAAACAACCAAAATACTCGTAAACCAATTCCGAATCCAATACACAAAACCTCATAACCGATTAACACCTTAACCAATCCAAATTAACCAAAAATCACACACCTGTTTCCGACTTAAACCGAAATCAAAACCAAATAACTCAAATCCAAATCAAATCTCAATTCGTCCAATCCAAACCTCTACAATACTTTAACCAACACGAATTCAATCCAATTTGTCCATAAATCAATCAATTCAACCACCAATTGATTCAAAATCAAACACAAACTGAAAAACTTAATAATAATAACAATTAAAAACACCAAATCAAGTGTAACAAGCACCAACGGCTCTGATACCACTTGTTTGATCTTTCCGTATATAACAATCAATAACAATAAACACAGATCACAGATCTGTATATTAGATTAATACGAGTAAGGATCTAGCTCATAATTAACATAGATTCAGTGTTGTATATATATTATCATTAAGTTATCAATAGTGTTTGTATAATATTAGGTGAAGCTTTAGAGAGATCTGGACTCTGAAATCTTATAATTGAAAAGCTTACATTAAAGTGAACAGTAGTTCACTATATATAGAAGGCGATCTGGTTCGCTAACATCCCCTAGCGAACCAGCTTCCCCTTCGTTACATAACTTAACTTAACGAACCACCCCCTGATTCGTTAACATCCCCTAACGAATCAGGACGGGATACATTATAATGTCTTAGTTCGCTAACATCCCTAGCGAACTAGACTTCTCCTTAACGAACTAGTCTTAGTTCGCTAACATTCCTAGCGAACTAGACATAACTTTAACGAATTAGATAAATATAAACACTAAATATTACATTAATTGATAAATAAAGATTAACGATAAATACAAAGACTCTAGACGCAAAACCGTGCACTAACACCCACAAAGAAGCAATCCAAGGATTTTGTTTGAAACTTGTTCAAGTAATCCTTGGTGTTCAAAAGAAAACATTTGCATCCAAAAGGCTTGAAAAACTTAATATATGGCTTTCTATTAAAGAAATTTCATATGGTGTCTTGTAATGCCTTTTGTTGATAAGCACCATGTTCTGAACATAGCAGGCAGTATTAATGGTTTCTTCTCAAAATGTAACTGGGGGTGGCAGTATTAATGGCTTCTTGCAGCTTCAATTAATGTCTTGTTTCTTCTCTCTGCAACACCATTTTGTTCAGGAGTTCTAAGAGCTGAAAATTGCTGAAGTATTCCCTTTTTCTGCACAAAGCTCTTCAATGACTCCATTTTTGAACTCAGTACCATTGTCACTTCTCATCATTTTTACCCTTTTATCTAGTTTGTTCTCAATCATAGTTACACAGCCCTTAATCAACTCTGCAGTCTTATCCTTTGTACTTAGGAAATAAACCCAAGTATATCTTGAGTAATCATCAATGATCACAAGACAATATCTCTTCTTGCCTATACTTGGAACACTCACAGGACCAAAAAGATCCATGTGAAGTAACACAAGCACTTAGTCAATTGAGTTGATGAGATTTGTCTTATGAGAAGATTTATCCTGTGTGCTTTTCTAACATGAGATACAATGATCATCTAATTTAAACTCTCTTGTAGGCAAGCCAATTACATGCTCACCTTTCACAAGTTTGTTCATGTTCTTCAGATTTACATGAAACAATTTCCTATGCCACAATTTTGACTCATTTTCAGTGGCTTTGGAAACAATATATGTACCACCCCTTGAAACAGTTTCTTTCATATTCAGCTCATATAAATTCCCATTTCTTGGGGCCATCATCATGATCATTTCAGGTGGGATTACAAATTCAGGTTTTAGAATGAAAAAATGTGAGTCATCAAAACCAACTTTGTAACCCTTATCACACATTTGTGATATTCTTAGCAGATTATATTGTAGTCCTTCAACATGAAACACATTATCAAATGAAACCTTTCAATTTGTTAAAATTCCCTTTCCAACTATCTATTCACCGTTCTCATCACTACCAAATGCCACATGACCTTCAAACTTCTCTTCATAGTTAACAAGTGACCACCTATCACAAGTCATGTGCCTAGAACATCCAGTATCGATGTACCATACTTCATTCACTGGAGTGGACTGTTCCTGCACAAATGAAAGAATTCGATTAGTTGAGTGATGAAGTGTAAGCTATCTCAACTTGCAAATCATCAGATTCATTTTCAGTAGCAGCATTGGAAGTGAGTGTTATTGGTTCAGGGTCTTCATGAGTGACTTCAATGTTGTCTGAATTGTCTGTTTCATATCCACACTCTCTTGGAGTTTTAACAAATGAGGTTGTGCTGTGGCATTTTTCTGGTGCATTGTCATACTCTTGAACAACATAGTCTTTCTTTTCTGAGTAGTCTCTTACATCAATAACTTTATCTACCTTAGCCTCAACCTTAGGTTTCCTAAGGATTCCTTGAGGTTCATAACCATGTTTCATTAGAAACTTTTCATCATCATTCAGGTCAGTTGGTTTCTTTCTAGGAAAGATACCTCTGATTCTTGTCTTCTCTTTTCTTGGTGATCCATGAGAATCATCAGACTTGTCTGATCTTGTGTCTTGTTTGGAGACAATTCTCAAAGGTTGAAAGTTCTTCTTGACAGCTTTCTCAGACTTCTTAAGAGACTTGCTTCTTCTAACTGATTCAGTCACATGTTTCTTTTTCTTCTCATCAACTTTCTTTCCTTTCTTAGTCTCCGCTGTTTCTTTCAAGCCATCATCATTCATGGTCTCTTTTCCACACACATTTCCTTTTTCCAGGTATGCATCATATTTTTGCTTGTACAGAACATAGTCATGTCCATAATTTGTCTCATCTGGGATATGAAAAGGCTTGAATTTGAATCTCTCATTAGAAGAATCAGTGTGGTGGCCAAATTCATCACATTTCTTGCACCAAACATTTCCTTTGTATTTTTCATGATCACTTCCTTTCTTGAACCTTTCACTTGGTCTAGGTGCTTTGACTCCAAGTGTCTTCTTATTCTTCAGACCATCAATATCCATTGAGAAAAGAACAAATTCCTCTATCTTTATGTCTTGTCTTTCATCCTTACTTTTGACAAAGACAATTTTCTTCATAATCAAAGATTCTTCATCTATGCTTTCCTTATGTCTTGACTACCTCTTCTCATATTCTTCCAAATTTTCCACTTCTCCAATATCAACTATTTCAGTCACCTTTTTCTTGTTGTTATTCTTAATCCTTTCCAATACAACTTTGCTTGGTCGCCTCACTTCATTGTAGCTTATCATTTTCTTCTCACATATATCAAAAGACACATGCTCTTTCTTCATTCTCTCATTGTGTTTCTTCATTATTGGTGTGACAGGTGGATACAGTGAAGGTTTGTCAATAGATTCTGATTTCTTCAATCTTCTTCCCCTTTCAGCAGCCTTGAGTTCTTCATTGGTGATCTGATCACTCAGATCACCTAAGTCATCTTCATTTAGATCATCAGAGTCAAAATCATCTTCAGATACTTGTACTCCAATTCACTTGTCTTCTTTCAATTCTTCCTTTACCATAAATTCACCTTCTTCATTTACCTCAACAGACTTGTAAAGGTCAACAAATTCTTCTTGGTCCTGAAAGACATCTCTGAATTGTTGTAGATATGCATCTCTCTTTTTTTTGTCATCTTTGGGCATGAAGTTGTTGTTGAATGATGGTAGAACTGCTTTGTATTTGTCTTTCTCTCTCACTTGATTCAGAACACCACAAATGTTTCCTGTGGAAACCAAGTTCTTGAGGAATTCATTTCAACTTGCAACTTTGTGATCTGCACCTTCTCTTCTACAATCATCTTCTTTAACCCATCTATCTCAGTGGTGTATCTCTTTTGAGCTCTAGAGCTGCTCATACAATCATCTTCTAAACTCTTGATTTTATCTTCATTAATCAACTCACTTGCCTCATATCCATTGATGATACTTTGTTTCCTAAAACACTCACTCTCCAGCTTGCCTACCTTTACATTTAATTCATTGATAATTTCATTTAAATCAACTGTAGGAGTAGAGTGTACCTGAGATGAGGTTCTAGCTTCTTTCTCAATTAAAGACATAAGTGCAACATTTGTCCTATTGATGTTAACAGCAATGTCCTCTTCATGATTGCTCCAATAAAAATCACCCTCATGTTGTGTAGCCAAAGCTACAATCCCTTGATTTCTTGGTTGATTTTGATTGTTTCTGTTTTGGTTAGTAGGAGCAGTTTGAAGGTTTTGGTTGTTATTTCTTTGAAAATTTTGAGTCTGAGGCACAGTTTATTGATTGTTGACTGGAGGATGTGGTAATCGTTGAAGTTGGGATTATAGTTGTTGTTTGGATTGTAGTTGTTTTAATTGTTGGGATTGTTGTTGAAATTGTTGTTTCTTTGCTGGTTTTGTTGGTACTGTTGCTGCTGATTTCTTGGCTGGGTCTAGAATTGGTTCATCTGAAAGTTTCTTGGCATGTTGCATTCTTTGGCAAAATGACCAGGTTGTTGGCAGTTATAGTAGATGGCTTTTGACTTGTCAAAACCAATTCTATCATTTGGCCTTGATAGAAGTGATCTACCAGTCCTGTTGTATAACCTTTTGCTTCTAAGTTCCAACATGGCAGTTTGCCATTTCAAATCCATGTCCTCCAAATCATCTGCATCTAGTTGATCGAAATCATCTTGAACAACACTGGTATGAACCATATTCTTTGCAACAAAAGCATTATAAGATTCAGTGAACACTGAGAACAATGCCTGGTAATCAGATCCATGACTTCCATTTCCAACAACAAAAGGTGCATGTCCATTTTCCATTGAGGCTGAATCACTGTCTTCTAAGAGTTGGACATTGAACCTTGATTGGTTTTGTGGGTCGCTTGAACAACCACCAACAAAAGCTCTAGGTGTATCAACACCATGTTCAATTGGTTCCTCTATGATGGGAATCTGTTGTTGGTTTTTGGTTGACAAGTTTCCCATAGGTGTATGAGAGCATTGGTCACCTGGAAACATGGCTTCTCTTCTTTGATCATTTCGTTCTCAATCATCTCAATTTCAGAAGCCTGAAGAAAACAGACTACAACATCCACCTTAAAATCGTTAAAGTTGGGGTTTTGAAGAATGAACTTGCAGGCAATGTACCATTCTTTTGGCATTGAATTGAGCAGCTTGGTATTCAGATCAAAATCATTCATGACATAGTCAGTTGTTCTCAACTCATTAACAATTTCTAGAAATCTTTCTAGAATTGACTTCAATCTCTCTCCATCTTTGAACCTGAACCTTTCCAATTACTGCTTCAGTATTTGTTTCTTAATGTTTTTCAATTCAGTGTTCCCTTCAAACATTTAAAGAACTGCATCATACATTGCCTTAGAAGTAGTATGATGAGCAACTTTGGTTAGTATTTCCCATGACAGTCCTAGCTTGATCATAGCCAAGGCCCTGTCATCCACTTTTCTCATCCTTTCTCGTACAGCTGCAGTTGCATTTGCACTTTCAGTAGTATTTTGTGGACCATTCTTAATAGAATTCCACATATCCACATAGTTATAGCAAACATCTACTTCAAATAAGACCTTCCATTTTGTGAATTTTTCATGTCAATTAAGTCTAGGAATCTTATTAGTAGAATCCTCTTGTTCTTCGTAACCAGACATTTTGAAAAGCGGAATCAGTTGATTAGTAAAAATAGATTTTGAAAATAATCAGATCTGAGAACCGGATCTTCAGATCTGATGTATCTGGTTCGATTAGAGCAAGATTAAGAAATAAAGGTGAGAACTGTAAACAAAATCAGTAAAAGAAAACACCAGTAATATGCAGATCTGGACGGAAACAAAGAACATAGTAGCTGACGTCACTCTCCAATGGAACAGAGCTTTGCTTACGTCATTGTTCTTCAACAGATCTTCAATCAGCAACAGATTCTTTACCCAAATCAGCAACAAACAAGCTCTGATACCACTTATCGGTCCCAAGAATTACTCACTCACACTCACAATCAGGTCATAACTCACCCAATAAATGTGTCGACAAGAGAGTTAATGACAGTTGCTATTTTGGGAAAGAAAACAGTTTGTTAAAGGCGGAATCAATAACAAACAGTGTAGTTACTAAAAGGTTAATCAAATGTAACGAACACACAAGATTCACTCAAAATATTTCCATTCATATAATATAAATCATACAAACGATAATCGATTTAGGGTTTCTTGAAGGGAAAGTTATATCCGTACTATTCTATGATAGCCTTCACTCTCAATAATATTCTCTGAGTAGTCTGTCTATTTCCGTCCTTGGAGGTGTGCCCTAAAATATTCCTTTTATAGGCCTGACACCTCCAGACAGCTGTCATTCCTTCTAGAAACCCTAAATAAATAATACATATTCAAATTACATATTCAAAACTATACTAAGTATAAAACAGGTCTTCCGGGTAGACTTTGGCATAGTATGTCTTCACTGGGTAGGCCTTGTGCCTTTAGTCTTCTTCGGGTAGACCTGGTAAACTTGAAGTGTGCCCGGGAACAGTTCACCGGGTAGACTTTACTTAAGAGTATTCTCAAAGGAGAATACTCACCTAGTAGACTTCAATCTTCTTGATCATATCAAACTTTGCCCGACATGACCTTACTAGCAACCTTTTTCTTCATTGGTCCCTTCAACTCCTTGCTAGAAATAGCTTATTAGCAAAGCAAAGTGTACTTGGTAACACTGTAGCCTGCTTGAGTTGAACCCTGCCCGATGTTCCTTTAGATATTTCATTACTCACATCAAGCATACTCGGACCACTGTTATTAATGAATACCTTGCCCGATCTTTCAATCAGTTGGCTTCATGAGCTTGGTTAACCAAGAGCTTACTCGGAGGTAAACCTTACTCGGCTAAAAAGAAAAATCTTGCTAGACATAGTGAACCCTACTCGGGTGTTCACTAAAGAAGAATTCTAGAAGATAACCTTGCCCGATTGACAAAATACCTTGCTAGGGTAAGAAAACCTTACCCGGGAATCCAAGTGTGCTCGGATTCCATACTTAGCGAATTCAGAGGAGGTTGAGAAGATTCCAATCTTCCTTATACTTCTCTTAGGTCAAATCTTGACTCAAAAATCTCCCCCTAGATTGGAACACCTCAGCTGTCCCAAAACACTTCTATAGTTACTTACACATAGTTAAAATACACATCAAATCAAAGTCAAATTTATCATATTCAAAATGTCAAATAATTACATATTTTAAATTCTGTCCGAAGACATTACCTAGCGAAACCTATTCTAAGACTTTTATCTTCTCCTTGCATCATAGGCTGCCTGTCTCGATTGATTATCACTGTTTCTGCCCTTTTTCTACAGACAGAAAGGATCTGGTAATGAGTGTGACTCTCAGGAATGTCTAAAACCCTTATATCTTTGAGATCTTCATCATGCAGATAGGTCAGGTCTTCATCCTTCTTAATAATCGCCAAGATGAGTCCTTATGAGTTTCGTAACAGGTAATGGCCTTCGTTTTCTTTATATTCAATCATAGCTATTCGACCATTCTTTTGGACCTCATAGTTGAGTATGATCATCCTTCTTCTCATATTGATACATGTATTCAAGTTAGAAAAGGGATATGCAGTTCTTAGTTTTGACAAATAAGCATGTTCTGCATCCCTTATCTTCCTCATTTGGGTTATCCTTCTTGTTATTTCATGCTTTCTAATCTCCCATTTCTTCCTTTGACTTAGTATAGGAAAACCCTTCTCAGCTTCATACTTCAGATACTTTGATAGATCATTTTGCTGTCCGCCGGCCAATTTTCTGCTATCATGGTAGTCATACAAAGTGTGATCGGCCATTTTCTCTAGTTGTTCTCTTGTTTATTCAGCAAAATCATTTCTAAAAATGATATCTCTTAATTGTCTACCTCTCATGATTACTTTTAGAGACTGAGAGACTGAGTCAAAGAACAGTGTCATTGGTAGATCCACATTTGATTGTGGTCTTGTCACTCTTTGGGATCCTGTTCTACTTGATTCACCCCTGTGTGCTGATTGGTGTTTCCTTGATGCATAAGTCCTAGTTGGTATAGACTTCATAGGTTTGCTAGGCACTACCTTGAAAGTTTTTATGAACATTGATTCTATCATATCAGCAAGGAGGTTGATGAGTTCTGCAAAGTTTTCTCCTGCATCTTTACAAAGTCTCAACATCATTTTCACTTTCCCAGGATTTTCGACAACCCTGAAGGCACAAATATCCCTTCTATAAAACTTCTGGGGTTATCACCCTCCAACAAGACTTTCTCCCACTCAGCCTTCTACAAATAAAACAGTTCTTTCAAATCATCTCTACTCAATCCATTAAACGCATCCACATCCATTCCCTTTTGATTCACCATTATACCACTTAGTATGTTGATGATTTCTTCATTTTCCCTTGGAATTATAGGTTAATCAACTGGTTCAGGTTTCACTTCCACTTGGATTGGGATTTCATTAACAATTTCCTCTTTTAATCTTTCTTTTTCAATTTGGGCCTTTTGTTTCTCCCTTAGTGTCTTGATCTTTCTTTTCTTTATAGGAGGTTCATCTTGATCTCCCCTGGGCTGTACACTGGATGGCTCAGATTGCACTCTCTTCAATTGATCTTTCTTTTTAAACTTGTTGTAGAGTGACTCAACAGCAACCTTAGTTAGGCTATTCACTGTTTTCGGTGCCATTCCCTTATCCATCAAATAACCACATTTTCCAGCATATTTCTTTTTCAAATCTTCAAGTTTCTCAGCAAGCTCATTTTCTCTAACAAATTTTTCTTTCACTTCTTCTTTGGTGTTTTATAAGCTTCTCTCAGCTGTTCAAGCTTGAAATGAGATAAGTCTTTCTCAGAATACCCATTCTTTCTCAAATACTCTCTATACTTTTGTCCATCTCTGTTCTTTTAGTTGTATTAGTATCTCAATAGTGTCCCTTTCTTTGTTTAATCTTCTCTATAATTCATCATTATATAAAGAAGATAAGCTTTCAAAGATTATTCCAAGACCCATCAGCTTGATAACTAGAGGATTTTTCCTTTTGGCTTCAATCAAGCTCTGCTCAATGCTTCTCCTTTGATCTTCAGTTATTGTAACTTGTGGAGACATAGCATTAACATTTTCATCAGATTCACCCTGTTCATCAACATCATTGTCATCTTCTGATTCATCTTCCATTTCAGTTGATTCTTTTACAGCATCAATTATAGGTTCATCAGCAGTTGGGATATCAGGAACTGGAACATTGGGAACTCCTTCAACCACTTCTCCTGGTTTTAATGTTTGTAAAGGAACTGCCCTTATAGGACTTTCTTGTTCATCATTCCATATTCCCTTTTTGACTGACACAGCTCCTCCAGCCTGATCATAAGTTTTTCTTTTTCTATTATACTTCTTTCCATATCTTGAATCATCTTCACATTCTCAATCAGATGGGTTCTGTCTGATATCTTCTCTTAATTCTTCAGCCCATTTGTTTGCAAAAATTGTTTCAACAGATTCACCAATTTCTTCAAAATTCAATTCCATATTCACATTCTCTTCTGGATCAATTTTAGAGTTTGTTTCATTTTGGAGCTGACTGAATTTGCTCATAACCATAGCCAGTGTATTATCCACTTCCTCAGTTCTTCTTAAATTGATCAATGTCTAAATCACATTTTGATCATCATCCTCCTCTTCATTAAGAACTTTTGAAATGTTGGCTTGATTAATTAGAACCTCCTGCTCTGCCAATTCCAATGGATCCATGGTTCGGGTAATGTGTTCCCTCTCCCATGTTTCATTTATAACTTATTGTAATCTCCTGGCAGCAGCTGTGGCTTTATCTTCTTCCTCCTCTTCTCTAACAACATTTGCCTTAACAGGCTCTTCTTCATGGAGTTTTGCCTTTCATTTTTCCAATCTTCTTTTCAATTCTTCTTCAGTTTCAGAGACATAATCATCAATCTCTTTGTACAACTGATCCATCTCCACATCATGCTCTACCCTCTTGGAGCTTTCAGGTTGTTCAATTTCAGGTTCAGTTAGTGTAAGCTCCTCAGTAGCAGCATCATCATCATTAATCACATCAGTTTGAGCATCAGTTAAAATGTCAGTCAATACATCAGTTTGCATGTCAGTGGCTTCCTTAGTGTTAGCCATGTTTTCATCAATATTCATCCTTTCACCTTCAACCTCAATCTCCTTCTCTCCTCTTTCCTCATCCTCATCTTTGTTTAACACGTTTAGAATTTCGTTATCAGCATCATAATTTTGTTGATCTTTCTCAGATTCACCAGCTTCATAGTCATCTTCTAATATTAGTCTTTCACTGCTTTCCTTGGAAGCATCATATGCATTTAATAAGCAAATCAAACCATCATAGTTTGACCTCACATGAGCATCAACACTAGCATCAGCTGTCACAACTTTTTCAGCACCAGTGGCATAAGTTGTTTCATTTATATTCTCCCCCTGTTTTTGGCAGCTGAGGTCTTCTCAACCTCCTGCTCCAGGGTTTGAATTCTTGATTGTGCCTGGGCCAACTGGGATTTTAAATCCATATTTTCTTTCTTCAATTCAGCATTTTCCTTCCTCAACCCTACAGCTTCAATGATACGGTCAAAATTTCTTTGGTAAAGGTTGGAAATATAGGGAGGTGTTGTGGATTGTGACACGGTAAATGGTTCTGGTAACGGCTGGGGGGGGGTCGGGTTTCTGGTGGTGTTTGGGTTAGGGTTGGTAGTGGTGAATGAGGTGATGATTTTTCAGGTTGGTTTAGGTTTAGGATGGGTGTTTGAGTGGGTGGAGATTGAATAGGTTGGTCAGTTTGTGGTGTTTGGGTTTGGGGTGGGCATTGGGTTTGAGGTTGGGGTTGGATTTGAGGTTGTGAGGTTTGGCTTAAAGCTGGTGGAGTTGAGTGAGGTGGTGTGGTTTGTGGTGTTGGAGTGATTTGAACCTCCCCCTGAGATTGTACATAATCATCAAAATTGGCATCTCCCCCTTCTACCAAACCGGCATCAACATCATCTCTCCTCTCATTATTCTCATCATTACTATCATAATTTCCATCATCTCCATCATTAGCATCATCATTCTTTTCATTTTCATCATTACCTCCATCACTTTCATCATTACCTCCGGCAACATCCTCCTCGTCTTCAGATAATAGCACATTCAATTGAGGAACTTGTATACTATCGATTATCAACCAGGGCAGATCCTCATACACCTACTCTAGATTAAATCTGCTTGTGCTAGCCAGATTCTCTATTCTTTTAAACGTATCTGGATTTTGCAGGAGATGTGTGGTTCCTGTAGTTGGCAAGTTCTCCAACTCTTGATTGAAAATGATTTGTAGGAACCTCGGATAAGCCAAGAACTTCTGCTTGATTGGCTTATTTAAATTTTGAACTAATCCTTCAAATATCATTCTTGAAAAGTTTAATGGATAGTCAAATAACACTGCAACGGTGGCGTTTGCAAAATCCCTGCTCATGAGGGTCCAAGACACTTTCCTCGGTGCAAAACCCTGTATAATGTGGTGTATCAAAAATCTGTAAATAGTAAGAAACATGCCCTTATGGAATTGCCCATCATGTGTGTCCCCTTGATAAGCCAAACACTTGACGAAAATTTTGTATAGTTGAGCCGTTGTAAGATGGATTGGTTTAGGGTTATCGTCATTCAATTGTAGACATCTTCGAATCACGGCCTCATCCACTCGTATTTCTTGATTAGCAACACTGGCTTCTATTCGTCGGCCATTCACATCATCAATCAACATTGCCGAATTCCAAAAATCCAACAAATGATTCCGGTTGATTGTAGGATTTTATGTTAGTGCACAGCGGATATTTGATCGTTGCAACCATCGTATGATTGTGGCAACTTCTTCGTTAGCTGGTGTAACTTGTAAAAGAGCGCATATATTGTTCTTTTGCTCAAAGAAGTATTTAGGTGTATTTTGGTCCGCCATATCTGAAAAACATAATCAAACATATTCAAAGTGAAATTAGTCCAAAAGTTCACTACATTAGGCAATTTCAAGTTATAAAATTGAAGAAGAAAGAGAGAAATGTCGTTAAGAACCTGTTCTTTGACAAATTTATAACCTACACACAAAACAGAGTGTTAGCGAAAATACATAATCAAAGCCCACTATCATCTAATCGTGTCCAGAAAACATATTATTATTATTTACCGAGTCGGAATTAGAGGGCAGGTAAAGTTTGTTGGAATTACGTATGCCCGAGACACATACTTATATTAATGTGGCTAACTGTGTTTGATCCAAGTCGGGTCATACCCAATAACAAGCTAGACGACACCAATTGTATTCTTTTAATGATTTGATCATTTAAACGAATACCGAACACTATGTGTTTAGAAAATTGGTTTTCTAAACAAACACACTTGATAATTTAAATAAATTATCTGGATAATTTATTTATATAAATTAATTATTTAATTGGTTAAATAATTAAGATAGCATGCATGATTTATAAAATTAGTTTTATAAAGTATAAGATGGAGATGGAGATGTTTTAATTGTTAAAACAAAACAAAAAAAAAAAAAAATAAAATAAAAAATAAATAACAATCAAAAACCGGCCACCCATGTGGGGTGGTGGTTTTACCCAATCAAATGGCCTTGTCTCCATGTGATGACCATTTAATATATCTCCACATCCAAGACATGCAAAAGTGATCTTTCATTTTGAATTTTTTCAAGTGTTGAATCAAGTTCACTCTCTCTCACTCCCTCTCAAACCTCACGGCCCATTTTGGGCAGAAATTGGGAGTCTTTGGGAGCTCATATAGTGTTCATAAATCCTAGCAATCACTTGGTGTTGTCACAAATAGCTTGGGGTATCACACTCTTGAGGTCTTCTTCTTTGGAGGCTTGTCATTCATCCACCATCTCCTTCAACAAATCACTTGTTCTTCTAAAGGTAGAAGAAGGTACAATTTACATTTGTGAGCATTTTGTTCTTGTAATATTGATCCTTGTTCTTTGGGTTTTAGTTTTAACATAATGGTATGTTCACAACAAGTTTTAAAATCTAAGCTTCCGTTGCGTTTTCATGTTAAATATGGTTAACTTGAACTTTGATAATCTTGTATAAAACCCAACAATGGCATCAAGAGCCGGTTACAAGGACTTATGCTTCTTACATGTTCATAGATTTCGGGTTTTTCATGGGTGAAAAAGGGGTCCGAAATTTGGGTGGATTTTACCCCTCATGGATTTGTAAGATCTTGACATGCATGAAAGATCTTAGGAAACCATTAATAACATTTGGATGTTGAAAATAAAAAAAAATAATAATAATAATTTGGGCCGTAGCCTCTTGGGGGGGGGGCCGATTTTATTTGGTGATTTTGGGCATTGGTTGCTTAGGTTGCATGCTTAGAACATTTGGTATGTTTGGATGTGTCATAACCGAAACCTAGACCTTGGATGTGTTGATTGTTGTTTGTGTATGTTGATTATGTTTATTATTCAATATGGTTGTAATAATTCATAATCTTAGGCTTGTGTAATTTATTTATTCATAAGTTGGTTTGTAATAAATAGATTAGTTGCATTTTCTTTTTTTTTAGAAAAATATGTATTAGGATACATTTTGTAAAAATTGAAGATGCAAGAATTGGTGGATTTGGGCCTTGGACCGAAATTTTGGGCTTGTTGGGCCTCACCGGCCCATCATGGGATTCAAGCCCATTAGGCCCATAAATTTCACTCTTGGGCCCAAGAAGACTTTTGGAAGTTTGGAGCCCATTAACAAGCCCAACAAGAACACAACAACTTGGAAAGGATACTTGAAGCATTTGGATGCAAGGTCAAGTGGGAGTCAACATTCCATCCTTGTGTCATGTTTTGTCCCTTAGGTGTGACTTATGACCTATACTTGTTTCGGCTAACAAGTATGGTCAAACTTAGCGGTTCTCGGTTATGACTATATTTTGCATGTGTTTGCTTGGTTGTTTGTTTTACTTATTGTAATGTGTGGTTGATAGATATTAGGATATCCAAACCGTCACATAGGAACGACAACAAGCATAAAACGGGTTCTAATATATATTTGGTAATATCGCGTCAATTAGTTTAATTAAATGGGTTTATTAAAACTAAGCGATTACTCACATATAATAAAATTGGTTTTATTATAACTTGAACCTTGAAAATTGGTTTTCAAAATCGCCATATTACTAAATGCATGTTAGGATATGGCATAATGTTTTTCAAACTAGAATATTGGAAAACTTAAAATCCCTTTTTCATAATTACCAAGGAAACAAGTCTTACACCATCCTTTTGTATGACACTTAACGTATTAGGGAACTTTAAATGGGATAAAGGTCACCTAACCATTTTGAGCAAACTAATATACTTAGGGTAATATTAACATATTTGTGGGATAAAGGTCACCTAACCACTTGTATGTTAATCTTACATGTTTATACAAGTAGGACGACTTGAATTGGAAACCATGTGATAAAGGTCACCTAAGCATGGGGATCCAATGGTGTTGATGGGATAAACATGCCAACACGAAATAAGGATTTCGAATGGTCCCATACCTCTAGAAGTTGCAAAGGGTTGCAATTGTCAAGATTGACTACCTTGTTAAATCAAATAACGGGATAAAGGTCACCTAACCGAAATTTGATTTATCGTTGGATTCTAGAATTTAATTATTATTTTAAAATTTGGAATAAAAGGGTATTAATAATTAAATTGTTTGTAATACTAAAATAAAACTTTGTTAAATTTTGTAGATGGCCGCTAACAATGCAAACACCTCTACCCATAACACCCGTAACCTATCCTTAAGAACCATCCTTGAAAAGGATCGTCTAAACCATAATAACTTTATGGATTGGTATCGCAACTTGAGAATAGTTCTCAAACAAGAAGAGATATCATATGTCTTAGACGATCCCATTCCCGACGAGCCTAACGTGGAAGATGAGGAGGCGTATAACGATTGGGTCAAGTACACCAAAGATTCGGTGCAAGCCTCTTGCCTCATGTTAGGGACTATGATTCCCGAAATCCAAAAGGATTTCGAGCATCATGGGGCATACGACATGATAACTCAATTGAAGGAAATGTTCCTTCAACAAGCTAGAGCGGAACGTTTCGAAACGGTTCGAGCGTTTCATGCATGTCGTATGGAGGAAACCCAAAGCGTCTCATCTTATGTCCTAAAAATGAAAAGCTACATTGAAAAGCTTCGTAGGTTGAATTGTCCCGTATCTAATGAGTTGGCTACGGATTTGATCCTCAACTCCTTGACCAAAAGGTTTGAAACCTTTGTCATGAATTATAACATGAATGGATGGGACAAAAGCATTGGTGAGCTTCACGCAATGCTAAGAACGGCCGAAGCGGGAATGGGTAAAAGGGTTTTACCCGTTCTAACAATCAATGAAGGAAAAAGGGGACATAACTCCAACCCCAAAGCAAGTGTTGCTAAGGGCAAGGGCCACGTCCAAGGAAAGGGAAAGAGGAAAGCCATCACGCCCACCAAACCGAAGGAAAAGAAGCAAAAGGTTGCGGCGCAAGATCCATGCTTTGAGTGTGGAGAGATAGGTCATTGGAAAAGGAATTGTCCGACCTATCTCAATGCGTTAAAAGATAAGAGGGATGCGGGGCATACCTCAGGTATTATCTTTACTATACATATTGAACTAAATGTTATTTCTTCAAATACATGGGTACTTGATACCGGATGTGGAACTCACATTTGCAATTTGTTGCAGGGGTTCAAAAGAAGTAAACAACTCAACAAAGGGGACATTAGTCTCTTTATGGGCAATGGAGCAAGAGTTGAAGTCCAAGCCCAAGGAGACTACTTGTTAAAGCTTCCAAGTGGTTTGGAAGTAATTTTGAAGAATGTTTTGTATGCTCCTAAGTTAAGGAGAAACATTATTTCCGTGTCCCTTTTAAAACAATGTGGCTTTGATCTTAAATTTATAAATTGTGATATTCATGTTTTGATGAATGGCATGTTTTATTTTAAAGCTATACCCATGAATGGTATATATGAAATAGATCAAAGTGGTATGTCACATAGTAGTTCAATGTACAATGTCAACACCAAGAAACTCAAGAAGGACTTGGGTGATTCCTATCTTTGGCATTGTCGCCTTGGACATATAAGTAAGAATCGCATGCAAACTCTTCGCAAGAGTGGTATTCTAGAAACAAATGAGTATGATTCATTTGATGTATGTGAATCTTGTTTACAAGGCAAAATGACAAAGCAACCCTTTAATAAAACTTTTGAAAGGTCAAAAGAATTATTGGGTATCATACATTCGGATGTATGTGGTCCTTTTAGACCAATGACTAGGAATGGTGAAAGATACTTCATTACCTTTATTGACGATTATAGTCGATATGGTTATGTGTACTTAATGAAACACAAAGATGAAGCTTTTGAAATGTTCAAAGACTTCAAAACTGAAGTAGAAAGACAACTCAAGACCACAATCAAAATACTTCGTAGTGATAGAGGAGGTGAATACCTAAGTGGTGTTTTTCAAGATCATCTTAAGAGTTGTGGAATTATTTCACAACTTACTCCACCTGGAACACCACAACATAATGGTGTGTCTGAAAGGAGAAATCGTACCCTATTAGATATGGTTCGATCGATGATGGCTAGAAGCACTTTACCTCTATCATTTTGGGGCTATGCTTTACTTTCCGCTGTTCGCATATTGAATATGGCTCCAACCAAGAAAGTGGAGAAGACACCTTTTGAAGTATGGCATGGAAAGGCTCCATCGCTATCATTCTTAAGAGTTTGGGGTTGTGAAGCTTATGTAAAGCAATACACCCCAAACAAATTAGAAGTCCGATCCACTAAGTGTATCTTTATAGGTTATCCTAAAGATGATTTAGGATATTACTTTTACGATCCTAGTGAGCAAAATGTTATTATTGCTCGAAAGGGTAAGTTCTTGGAAACTAAGTTCCTTGAGGAAGGAACTAATAGTAGAACAGTGAAATTTGATGAGGATCAAGAATCACAAGATGATACACAATTGGTTGATACTAGCACTCAACAAGAGGTTGTTGAAAGTGATCAAGTGGTTGATCAAAACACACAAAACGTTCGCAGATCTGGTAGAATTAGCAATCCACCTGAAAAATATGGATTTTTTGTAGAAGGTTGCTACGTGGTAGATTCGGATGAACCGACCACATACCGTGATGCAATGTCCAAGAATGATTGTGACAAATGGCTTGAAGCCATGAACGTTGAGATGCAATCCATGTATGACAACCAAGTTTGGGAATTGGTTGAACCACCACTCAACTCCAAAGCTGTTGGAAGTAAGTGGGTTTTCAAAAGGAAAACTGATATGCATGGAAACTTGGATACTTATAAAGCAAGACTTGTAGCTAAGGGTTTCACTCAAACTCAAGGGGTTGATTATGATGAAACTTTTTCGCCTGTGGCAATGCTTAAGTCTATTAGGATATTATTTGCCATAGCTGCACATTATGATTATGAAATTTGGCAAATGGATGTCAAGACCGCTTTCCTAAATGGATATCTTGAGGAAGATGTCTATATGGTTCAGCCTGAAGGTTTTGTCGATCCAAAACATCCTAATAAAGTATGCAAGTTAAAGAAATCAATCTATGGATTGAAACAAGCATCTAGAACTTGGAATCATCGTTTTGATGAAGAAATCAAAAGTTTTGGATTCATCAAGAACGCTGATGAGGCTTGTGTGTATAAGAAAGCTAGTGGGAGTATAATTACCTTCTTAGTATTGTATGTCGATGACATTCTACTATTTGGAAATGACATTCCAACCATGGAAAGCGTTAAGGCTTGGCTTGGAAGTAGATTTTCCATCAAGGATCTTGGTGAAGCTGCCTATATTTTGGGAATAAAGATCTATAGGGATAGGTCAAGGCGCTTGATAGGTTTGAACCAAAGTACATACATTGATAAGATCTTGAAAAGGTTCAAGATGGAAAACTCCAAGAAAGGTTTTGTACCTATTCAAAGAGGGACTATATTGAGTTCAGCTCAATGTGCAAGCTCAAAGGATGAGCAAGAGATGATGAAACAAATCCCATATGCTTCTGCTATAGGATCCATCATGTATGCGATGATATGTACTAGACCGGATGTGTCATGCGCTTTGAGCATGACAAGCAGATACCAACAGAATCCAGGAAACAGTCATTGGATGGCTGTTAAGAACATATTGAAATACCTTAGGAGAACTAAGGATATGTTTCTGATATATGGATCTGGTGAGGAGGAACTCGCTATAAAAGGTTACACGGATGCGAGCTTCCAAACTGATCGAGATGATTCTCGATCACAATCTGGGTATGTGTTCACACTTAATGGAGGAGCTGTCTCTTGGAAGAGCTCAAAACAGGAAGTGGTAGCATTGTCCACTACAGAATCAGAATACATCGCCGCTTCATTGGCAGCTCAGGAAGCTGCATGGTTGAAGAAATTCATTACTGATCTAGGGGTGGTCTCTTCCATTCAAGACCCTCTAGAAATCTTTTGTGACAACGAGGGTGCGATTGCACAAATCAAGGAACCTCGTTCGCACCAAAAGACTAGACACATAGAGCGGAGATTCAACTACATAAGGGATGAAGTTGAAAAGGGAAAGATATGTATTCGCAAAGTTGGAACTGATCAAAATCTTGCGGATCCATTCACGAAGCTCCTAGAAAGACCGAAACATGAGCGTCATGCGAGTGGCTTAGGACTTCGATATTCTAGTAATTGGATTTGATCTATTTTGTATTTACGTTTAAAAGACTTTTGTAATTTAACTCTTTTATATGATTATGGAATCTTGAGTTAAATTCTAATTTTGCATGTTTAATCCATGAATAAGTTATCTTATTCTAAAAGTCCGTAGTCGATCACATTTGTGGGAACAAATATGAAGCAAGACTATTATGAACTAGGATTGGTGGATATTCATAAGGAATGAATATGGAGCATAGGTTTGCTGCCAAAGTTCATAGATATTTGTGGGATACAAATATTGGACTGACCCGCTCTCAATATTACTACATGGAGTCGATTGACCTGATCATTAGTAATTTTGAGTAAAGGAGAATTTCATATTATCCTTAGACCTGAGATGTATACTGGGTCTTGATTTTCACCGAGTATTACACTTTGACTCTCCCCTTCGCTATTCGTAAAAGATGGTACATAAGGATGAGCTCAGGTGGAGTATGAAAGTGATAGTGAGAGGCGTATACAGTCAAGATGGAATTTGTTCCTCTTATGTGTTGAGAGTTTAGATGTCTAAGGCCTGATAAAGTTGAATTGTAAAGAGAATGATCGCCTATGTCTCTTAGATCCAACATGACATCTAGTAACAAAGGGATATAATGATAAATTCACCTAAATCATATCAAGTAAGGGACTTGAAGGGATGATGTTATTGAATGGCACTTCGTCAAACACATTAGGGGTGGTGAACTGTTGTTAGGCGGTATTCACCACTTGCATTAATTTTCTATGTATCTCGTGCAAGTGGGAGATTGTTGGAATTACGTATGCCCGAGACACATACTTAAACTAATGTGGCTAACTGTGTTTGATCCAAGTCGGGTCATACCCAATAACAAGCTAGACAACACCAAATGTATTCTTTTAACGATTTGATCATTTAAATGAATACCGAACACTACGTGTTTAGAAAATTGGTTTTCTAAACAAACACACTTGAGGATTCAAATAAATTATTTGGATAATTTGTTTATATAAACTAATTATTTAATTGGTTAAATAATTAAATAGATGTATGCACATTTTATGAAAATGAGTTTTATAAAATGAGTGGAGAAGTTTTAAATGTTAAAACACAAAACAAAAAAAAAAAAAAAAAAAAACAAACAAAACCGGCCACCCATGTGGGGTGGTGGTTTTACCCAATCAATAACAAGATGCTCTATGTAACTTGTCTTGGGTTCCTTTTAATCCTCCATTTCCCCATACATGCATATGGTCTTGTTCTTTGATATTTTTTTTTCAAGTGTTGTAACAAGCAAACAAACTCTCTCCTTTTCTCTCCAAAACCCACGGCTCACTTGGGCATCATTTGGGAGTTTTGTGAGCTAGTTCAAGTGTTCAAAATCCTAGCAACTAGTTGGTGTTGTTGCTCAAAGCTTGGGGTATACAAAGCTTGAGGGTTTCTCTTTGCAACCTTGCCATTTGAAGACATCATCTTCTTCATCCATCTACATCTTCTTATAAGGTATAAGAAGGTACCATTTACATTTTGTAAGCATATTGTTCTTGTAATATTGATCCTTGTTCTTTGGGTTTTAGTTTTAACATAATGGTATGTTCATAACAAGTTTTAAAATCTAAGCTTCCGTTGCGTTTTCTAGTTAAATATGGTTAACTTGAACTTTGATAATCTTGTATAAATCCCAACATATATATATATATATATATATATATATATATGTTATGGGTATGTAAAGACAGTATGCACGAAGATGAAGAAAGAGGGTTCAGACCCTAATAATATCCGAGATAAAGAAGTACAGTAATTTATATAGTATGAAAGTAATAAAGTACGAACGTATGTCTGAACTTATGTATTGAAAGTAAAATAGTAAAGTAATTATTATGTGTCTTCGGATGCATGATTGAAGGTAAGTGTATGTATGGTATAATGTGTGATTAACTAGAACTCACTCAGCGTAGCTGACTTTTAGTATGCACGCAGGTAAGTAGAATGAGGCAGCTGGCTTGAGCGAGGGCACATGGCGGTAGAATAAAGAAGCTGGCATCTGAAGATCTATTTGTTATGTTTTGAACTAAAAGACATGTTTAAGTTATGTTTTAAAGACAAGATAATGAATTTTTGTAAAGACTGATGATGTTTTATATTATTCCGCGAAAGTTTTAATTAACTCTGATATTTAGAACTGTGTTTATGAGTAAATCCAACAGCAAATGTAGGGCATCGGTAACGGGACCTTACACATTGAGTGTTATACATCTTAATTGAACATTAATCATATCACCAAAGAAATGAAAATCATGCTAAGTCTAAACTGCTGTTAACCTGTCTATACTGTCATAATAATGCTGATAATGAAATATTGATAAAGCTACTTAGTCAATATGATCCCATACTTGAGATATTTCCAGAAAAGAAAGAAACTGTTTTGAAACGAAACATGACTGAAATTTGATCTCTAAATGCACCATTTGCTCTTAAACAATGATCGTTAAATGAAAAATATGTTTGATAATCAGTTTAAGTCAAAAAGAGTTGCATTTTACCTCAAAAGGTTTGAATATGTATTTTCGAGTAAGGTTTGATGATTTATAACCTTTTCGAGCATACTTAGTCAATTTTGTCCAAGTTTATCCATATCGAGCATACTTTGAAGTTTTTATACTTTTCGGGTAGAGTTTACTACTTAACTTGAAAGTTTAGCCTTCCGAGCAGGCTTGATATTTGATTTTGTCTGAATATGATGTTTACTAGCAAGCTTTTGTATAGTTAAGACTTTCTAGGATACTTTGTATTTTGATTGAAAGTATAACTATTTTTAGCAAGCTTTATGAATATGTTACCTCCAGCAAGCTTTAATGTTTTATAAAACTATCTAGCACACTTATGTGATTGTTTAACTGTTTGAATTTATTCTAGCAAGCTTTGTGATTTTGAGTGTGTTTTTGAATTTGTCTTATTATGCTCACTAAACTTTAAATTCTATCACACTTAATAATTATGTGGATATGAATATGTTTCTTTAAAATTACAAGTGTCTTCTGGCAAACCTAGTTTCCCGGGTACACTTTATGTTTCGAGTACACTTTGAAATCCTCAAGTGTTCTCTTAACATACTTGGTAATTGTTCAAATTTTTGCTTTTCAAGTACACTTTGTGTCTAGAACTCAACTGTAGCACACTTTGCTTATTCAACAGCGTCTCGGGCAAAATATGTATAACAGTGTACTTGACTGATTATTTGCTAACTGTTTATACAATTAGGAATATGTCAGAGATATTATTTTGGGATTCTTAATTGATTCCTAGCAAGGTTGCCTATTTGATAATAGGATTATTGGATTAAAATAATCTCACCTTTAATGTGTTGGTCAATAATAATCCCACCTGAGTTATTTCCCTCTGGCAGTCCCACCTTTTCCATGTTTTTTTGTTATACGATTCCCCGTTAAAAATAAACGGGGTTAGTTTTTGGCTGATGTGGCTTGATGAGTTGGCATTTAAAAATCCTACATGGCTTTTTTTTTCTTTCAAGGCATTTAAAAATCCTACTTATCACCTTAACCTTGCCGGACCTCTACCAACGAAAACCCAATGAAGTCACCGGAGGTTTCTCCTACACCATTTTCAGCTCAGCCGGCAAGAAACAACGGCGGTTTTCGTCGTCGTTCTCCATCGCATCCGACGCCTTCATCTTCTTCTCCGACATCGTCACTGCGTTGCTTCTCGTCTGGACTTTCTCTACTTTCTCAAACCCTCAAACACCCACAACACCAAACTATGAAAGACCTGTTTCCGATCCTAAATCCTCAATTTTCGTCATGGGTAACGTTTGTGTCCGTGGTTTTACTAGTTTAAACCCAAGACCCAACCCGAATTTTTATGACGACCCGACAGTCGGGGTACACTATCACCAGCCATATTAAAAACTAGTATGAAAAAAGAAAAGAATTGTTGAAACAACACCCTTCATTTGGGTTGGGTTCCGAAGAACTGGTGGTTGTGATATCCGGATGTGGAATTAGGGCTCCAATTGATCATTTGGGGGTTAAATGGGTGAGGGATTCCAATTAATTTTCATAGGAAGACAAAATAAAACCATGTAGAAATTTTAAATGCCAACTCATCAAGCCACATCAGCCATAAAAACTAACCCCGTTAATTATTTTTAACGGGGGATCATAAAACAAAAAACATGGAAAATGTGGGACTGCCAGAAGGAAATAAATTAGGTGAGATTATTATTGGCCAACACATTAAAAGTGATATTATTTTAATCCAATAATCCTTGATAATATATACTTTATTATTAGTCTTGTGATTTATTTCTCGAGCAATCTTGTATTTCGAGTAAGCTTCCTTTATTTTACTTAGATTTATTTCTAAAATTACTTTATGTTCTGAAATAACTCTGAAACGAGTAAGCTATGAGAAAGAGGAATATACCTAGCACACTTTGTAAAACTGACTTTTTTCCGAGCAAGGTTTGTTAAATGAACTTTGTCGAGCAAGGTTTTAAATGTGAATATATTTAATGGATAATGTTACTGTTTGACAGCTATTAATTCACTAAATGACAAAATGCATTTAAAACCCACTTTCAAAAAGGTATAAGAGAGGGAGTTAGAGAAATTTTTCACACTTCACTTCTTTCTCTCCTTCCACTTTCCCTCTCGTTTCAGAAAAACCAACCGACTTATCGCTTTCATCTAATAATCCAAACCCTAGTTTGTTAGCCCACATGATCCGACTCGATAAGCATCGATTAAGTGTTTTCCGACCATGATTAAGTGATAATGGGCTTTGATTATTCATAATTACTAACTCTTTGTTTTGTGTGTAGGTTATAAACTTGTCATAGATTAGGTTTCTAATGAAATTTCTTTTAATCTTCTTCAAAATTATAACTTGAAATTACTTAAAGCTGTGAACTTTAGGACTAATTTCTGCTTTGAATATGTTTGTTTATGTGTTCAGATATGGCGGAAGATGATCAACCGACCTATCCATTTGAGCATAAGCACAATATGTGTGCTCTGCTACAAGTAACACCTGAAAAGGAAGAAGTAGCTCTTATGATTCGGTGGCTTCAACGATCAAATATAAGATTTGCTTTGACTGAGTGCCTGGTGTTATACAGGAATCATTTACTTGATTTTTGGCTTTCAGCCCATTTGATCGATGATATAAACGATGTGCGGATAGAGGCTACCGTGGCAGGGCAAGAAATCCATATAACAGAAAGACTAATTAGAAGATGTCTGGATCTACATGATGATGATCACAATCCAATCCACTTCACGACTGATCATTTGTTGAGAATATTTGTTGATACAATGGGATATCAAAAGGATGTGAGGGAAGGACAATTTAAGAAAGGAATGTTCCCAAATCTGTACAGGTTCTTAATTCACCATATTATTCAGGGGTTTGCCCCTAGGAAGGGTTCATGGACTCTGATGAGTCGTGATTTGGCCAACGCAATTGTGGCCATAGTCTATGACCTTCCATTTAATTTTTCAAGAATGATCTTAGAGGGCATGGTGGACATATTGAAGAAAGATGAAAATAAAATATTTCTAGCCTATCCTCGATTTCTTCAAATTATATTTAACCAGGATTTGGAAGGTTTGCCTACGATTGGTACAACACATGTGCTACAAAATCCTAACACCTATAAAAGGATTGCACCTCTGAGTAGCACAAGCAGGTTCAATCCTAATGTTGAACTTGATATATTACCATGGTTGGTAAACCATGATGCTGACATTATGCCAGTACCTGAGTTAACCTCAGAGGAGGAGGAGGATGAGATGGAATCAGATGATGATGATGATGATAGTAGTGATGGAGGAGATGGTCATGAAGGTAGAGATGAAGGAGTGTTTGTTGATGCTGTACAAGTTCAGGGGGAGAATCAACCAATACCAACACCACCAACCACACCCTTAGCCACACCACCTCACTCACCACTACCAACCCCAATCCAAACCCCACCTCAAACACCACCAGAAACTTTAAACCATAGCCCATCTCACAACATAAACCAAACCCCACCTCAAACCCATCCTACCCATGAACCTTATATTCCAGAACCTCTTCCCATAAACTTACAAACCTTTCTATCCACACCAATTACATCCCCATCCCTTACCCAAACCTCAGACCAACCCATTCAACCGACATTCAAAATTATTCAAACCAAAACCTTTACAATACCAAACATTAATCCTTTACCTTCCACAAGTGAAAATATCATTGAAGACCTAAGCCCTCCCACTAACCCAACCCCTCCACCATAGACCCAAACCACAAACCCTATACCAGAACCTTTCTCTACCTCACCACCAATAACCCCTCCCTCTGGTACTTATCTGTTTGACAGAAATTTGGACCTCATGTTTGAAAATGCTACTTTGAGGAAGAAGAATGAGGAGGTTTTGAAGGAGAATGAGGATTTGAGAGCTCAGTTGGCCCAGACACTTTCTAAAATTCAAACCCTGGAGCAGGAGGTTGAGAAGACCTCATCTTCCCCAAAATAGGGGGAGAATATTCCATTGAATGAGCCAATTGGTGCTGCCGGTGCTGATGATGATGCGATGGTGGATACAGGTGTGAATGCAACTAATGTTGATGGTTTGAAAAACATACTGAGTGCATATAGGGATAGTGAAAATGAGGAAGATAGTGATGAAAGGATGATATTTGATGAAGATTATGAAGGTGATAGATCTGATGATGAGGGTAAACAGAACTACAATGTGCATAATGAAGTAATGAAAACTGTAGTTGAAGATGTTGATGATGATTTGCTGAGAAAGGAGAAGGATGTGGAGGACGAAGTGGAGAATATGAATACTGATCAAGTGGCTACAACAGATATTGCTACTGATGTTAATGCAGATGTACCAACTGATGTTATGACAGATGTGATGACAGCCACTGATGTACAGACAGATATTGTGATGGATGAGTGAGCTGCTACTGAGGATGTACTTACAGAACCAAAAACAGATCAAGTAAGTTCCAATAGAGTAGAGTAGGATGCTGAGATGGAAGATTTGGAAAAGGATATTGATGACTTTCCACCATAAACAGATGAGGAAATGAAGAAAAGATTAGAAAAATGAAATGCTATTATTGATAGTGATAAGAAGAGCCTGTTAAGGCAAATGAGGATGAAGAAGAAGATGATGAGGATATTATTGCTGCTAAAAGGCTTGAGCAAGTCTTAAAAGAAACAAGGGAGAGGGAGTACATTGCCCAAACCCTATCTGCAGAAGAGCTGGCAGAGCAGGAAAACCTAATTGATCAAGCCAACATTGCTAAAGTACTTGATGAAGAAGAGGTTGAAGAACAAGAGGCGATTGAAACACTGATTAATAAGAAAAAGGCTGAAGAAATTGATAATTCCCTTGCTATGGTTGTAAGCATGTTCAGTCAAACACAAAAACAACCAGAAAAGGAAACTGAGAAAGTTGAACAACCTGAAAATCCTCAAAGAAGGGAGATACTGGAGAAACAATTGATGAGATGAAAGAAAACCTCTCCAAGTTGCATCAAGAATTTGCATAAAAGGTGAACAGGTTTGCAAAGATATACACAAAGAAAAAGGAAAGCTGAGGAACAAGCTGAGAAAGAAAAATATGCTAAAAGGGGTAAGTGGGATGAAACGAATGAATATTATGTTGAAGAGATGGAAAGCCCCTTAAAGCCTGTTCCACTTCAGACTCAAAGGCCTGAAAATGTACCAAATCTGAAAGAAGCAAAATGGAATGATGAGTAGGAATATTTTATTGCAAGCCCTGAAGAACAGCCAAGTCTAATAAGGCCTGTCCCGATACAGATTGTTAGGCCTGAGGACTTACTCAATCCTGAGGAAGACAAGATTGAGGTTGTCAATGAGTCAATAGAAAAGGATGATACATCTGAAGATGACAATTATGATAATAACCAGGGTAATACAGCTGAGAAGGCTGATGTTTTGTCTCCACAAGTAGAAATTACTGATGAGCAAAGGGCAAACATTCAACAAAGTTTAAATGAAGCTCAAAAGAAAAATCCATTGATAGTGAAACTGACCACTTTTGGTCATAAGTTTGAAGATCTGGCTCCACTCTCTGTTGAGGAGTTGCAGAGGATGATTAAGAAAGAGCATGATGAGCTGAAAAGAATAATGCAAAAGAAAAATCGTGACTCTTTGAGATATAGATAATATTTGAGAGGTTGTGAAATATCTGAAAGGGACTTATCCAAGATGACCTTCAAAGTTCTTGAAGAAACTTTTAATGCAAACAGAGAAAGAAGGGAAAGAGAAGATAGAGAAAGATTGGAAGAAAAATTGAAGAATTAAAGAAAAAGTATGCTGGTAAACGTGGTTATCTTATTTAGAGAGGTATGGCACCAGAAATGGTGAACAGTTTGTGTAAAGCTGTTGTTGAATCTCAATACAACAGACTATAAAAGAAAGATAAATCAAAGGGAGATCAAACCAAACCCTCTGTTGAACAATCAAGGGAAGATCAACCAGAACCCCCTGTCAAGAATAGAGGGATCATGACTTTGAAAGAGAAACAAAAAGCTGAAAATGAATCGAGAAGAGCTGAAACACAAGAAATTCCTATCCCAGGGGAAGTAAAGCCAAAAACGGATGAACCCACTGATCAATGGGATAATGAGGAAATGATTTAGATTTTGAAAGATGTGATGGTAACGCAAAAAGGGATGAATGAGAAAGTTTTTGACAATTTGGGTAAAGCACAGCTAAAACAATTGTTTTATGAGCAGAAAGCAGAATGGGAAAAGGTATTGTTGGAAGGTGTAAACCCAAGAAGCTTTATTGGAGGAAGATTTGTACCGGCTGGACAACTTCACCAAGAAAAGATAATAGAAATGATTGGAAGGTTGTTCAGAGATGGTGGAGAAAACATGTTTGATATGTTGAACATGCCTGCTGAGTTGATTATTGAGATGTACAAGAAAATATTTGGAGTAATGGGGGTCACCAAGCCAATTAAGTTTGTTCCAACCAGGCCCTCTACTTCAAGGAGATACACCTCATCAAGCAGGGGTGAGTCAAGTAGATCTGGAACTCAAAGAGAAGCAAGACCACAACTAGATGTGGATCTACGTATGATACTCTACTATGACTTTGTCTCCAAAACTTTGAAGGTGATTATACAAAGCAGACAATTAGAAGAAATCATTTTTAAAGATGACTTTGCAGAATTCAAAAGAGAGCAATTGGAGGCAATGGCCAATCTTGAGTTGTATGACTATCATGATACCATAAAGTTGGCTGGGAGACAACAAAATGAGTTGTCAAAATATTTGAAAAGTGAAGCTAAACAGGGATTTCCTCTCCTTAATCAAAAGAAGACATGGGAAATGACCAAGCATGAGAGGAACAAAAGATTAAAACGTATAAGGAGTATAAGGGATGCTGAGTATGATTATGTTTCAAAAGTCAAAAACAACAATCCCTTGTCCAACATGAACACCTGCATAAGTATGAGAAGGAGAATGACACGCCCAAACCATGAAGTCTAGAAGAATGGCCAAATTGCTGAAATTGAATACAACGAAAATGATGTCCAGTACATTCTTCGAAACTCTGATGGACTTATCTTGAGAATAATCAGAAATGATGAAGACCTGACCTTTTTGCATAGAGAAGATTTGAGGGTTATAATGGAGATGACAATTCCTGAGAATCACCCTCATTATCGAATTCTATCCATCTTTCAGCAAAGGGCGGGAACTGTAATAGTTGAACGAAGACAAGCAGCCCACAACGCAAGAAGAATATGATTCTTAGAATAGGGTTTGCTTGTTAATGTCTACGGTCAAAATTTGAATATGTAATACTTCGACTTATGATTATGTAATTTGATTTCGGTTTCATGTGTATTTTGACTAAGTGTATGCAACCTTAGAGGTGTTTTGGGACATCTGAGGTGTTCCAATCTAGGGGAGATTGTTGAGTCAAGAATTTGACATGAAATGACTTAAGTATGATTAAGGGAGATTGGAATCTTCTCAACACTCATTTGAAACGGCTAAGTATGGAAACCGAGCACACTTGGACATCCGAGCAAGGTTTCACTTGTCCTAGCAAGGTATTTTGCCTATCAGGCAATGTTATCTTCTTGAAGTCTTCTTAAGTGATGATCCGAGTAGGGTTTACTTCATCTAGCAAAGGTGTTCTTCAAGTCGAGCATTGTTTGCTTACTAGAAAACCCTTGACTAAACCAAGCTTCTGAAGCCAAGTATTTGGAAGATCTAGCAAGGTTTGATTAATAAACAGTAGTCAGAGCATGCTTGTTGAAAGTGATCAAGAAATATTCTAAGTACTTTCTCTAGCAAGGTTCAACCCCGAGTAAGCTACAGTGCTACCAGCACAGTTCAAACAGTGTTACCAGCACACTATGGTTTGCTTAAATAAGTTATCTTCTAACAAAGGGTTGAAGGGATTCATGAAGAGCAGTTTGCTTGTAGGACCATATCGAGCAAAGTTTGCTACGGTCAAGAAGATTGAAGTCTGCTATGTGAGTATTTTCTAAGGAAGATACTCTAAGTAAAGTCTACCCGGAGAACTGTTCACCAACACACTTCAAGGTTACCAGGCCTACTCGGAGAAGATAATTGACAGAAAGTCTTCCCGGAAGACCTGTTTTTACACTTAGTGTATTTTTGTATATGTAATTTGATTATGTACCAATCATTAGCGTTTCTATAAGGAATGAGTTATCAGGTGGTGGCAGGCCTATAAATAGAATAATTTAGGGCACGTGTCAATGAGACCAGAAGAGAGAGACAACACGTTACACTTTTCAGAACTAAGAGAATATTTTCTGATATTGAGTGTGACGGTCGTCATAGGATTAGTACAGACAATACATTCCTTACAAGAAACCCTAATCGATTAACATTTTTTAATCTTTTCTATAAATGGAAATCTTTTGAGTTATTGTTTGTGTTTGTTACATTTATTGATCCTTAAGCAACAACTCTGTTTGTTTTTTATTCCGCCGTTAACAAACAGTTTTCCTTACCTAAAATAGCAACCGCCATTAACCTTCTTGTCGACACATTTATTGTGTGGGTTATGACATTATTGTAAGTGTGAGCGATTAATATAGGACCAGACATTTTACATGGTATATTGATATATGACCTGCATAAAAGTTAATGGTGCAGGCGGCCCAATAATACGCCCTTGCAAAGAAATATAAAATAAGTAAACATGGATAAACAACTAACAATCATATGGGTCAAAAATATCCTAATTTAGCGGTGCGTAGGTTAAGAGAAATCCAAAAAAATATAATATAATGCAGTTTCTCATTCGCTAACTGATTCTATTTGTGATCATAGAATGAATTTAAAGTCACTACAACATTATGAAAATTGGCTGCTTTGGCATACTCACCAAACCAACGCCCACATGTAATACTAAACTATCATTACATACATAACTTAGAATCAAATCGTGAATGCTCATATAGTCTATATATTAAAAGTCTGCAAGTAAATATATTAAGGGAGAATTCCTAAAATAGTCATTTGGAAGAGAGAGAAATAGAATTCCCAAAATCGTCTTTTGGAAGAGAGAGAAATCCAAAATAGTCCAAACCATGTTCTCCTCCCAAAATAGTCCTTGTAAATCTGTCTCCTACGTGAAATTGGTATTCGTGACGTGAGATTTGGTTGACCAGTCATAGATTGACACGTGTAAAGTTAACGGTAAAGTTTCATCCAAATCTGTCTTGGTCGATGTAACATCCTACTTTTGGTTATAATAATAAAATATATTTCTTTTATTTTATATTGTGTCGTTTATCGGTTTAGATAATAAACTGTACACGGCTGGGCTTGGATTTTAGAATATGGAATAAGAAATAGAATGGGCCTTAGGTCCATGGGCTTAAGGGAGTATAAATACCCCTTAAACCCTAAACCTTTCCATTTTTATTCATTCTTTACACCATAGTCTACACCATCAAAAACACACACAAGACCATCCTTTAACCCGAGCCTAGATCCGAAGTTGAAAACCCGAGATTTTTGGTGCTAGAACGTTGTGACGAACCGAACCTATATCAAAGACAAGCTCGTGTTCGTAGTTTGACTCGTTTAAGGTACGTTTATATATAGAACTTGTTCGTTTAGGATCGGTTTCTATCTTGAAATCTTAGATTTATGTTAAATGGTAAAAACGAGCCCAATACATAAGACCTTACTGAAAACCATTAACGATTGATAGGTTAATTTCTAACCTATAGAAACCGTAGTATAGATGCCTAAATCACACCCCCTAAAACGCGATGTATGAATGATTTGATGGTTAGGGTTTGTTGGCGCTGGAATTCCGAATCCATTGATACCAAAATCGCGATGTTTCGTTAAGAAACAGAGGTTTAATAGCAGATCTTGTACCTGTTGACTGCTATTGTTATTGGTGATTTTGACTTTGACCCTGGAGTCAAAGTCTGGATAAGGTTAAGCCATTCGTTATAAAAAGCTAACGAATTAGTTAATCAATTCGTCATAGCAAGATAACGAATCAGCCTTCCAGTTCGCTAAGATCAGGTAACGAACCAAGTGAATCGTTACTACCTAATTCGTTAGCGAATCAGACAGCGAACCAGATCTTGAAAGATAACGAATTAAGTTAGCAAGTCAGATAACGAATCAGGTGATTCGTTACCCATCAATTCGTTAAGTTCTGATAGCGAATTAGACCACGAACCAGACTGTGTTCAGGTAACGAATTAGGCTTAACTTGTCATAACGAATTAGTTAACGAATTAAAATAATAATTTAAATCCTAATGAAAAATGTTTTAAGACAGTTAATGGAAATAACTTAACCCTAGCAAGGGGCTCTGCCCCTTGGACCCCGCTAGGGGCTGCCGCCCCTAGAACCCCGCTGCCAGGGGCGCTGCCCCCGGACCCCCATTTGTTGTGGGTAATAATTAAACTAGAAAGATGATATGGATAGTTATAGTTAATTGATACGTGTAATTGTTATACAGTTAGTCGTGCACAGCTCAAGAAGTGAATAACGATAAACGGTGAACGTAACTGAATTCAGGTGAGTTTCTATCCTCATTTCTTTGTTATGATTTCAGGGCTGTGTGCATACTCGATGTGATTGTTAATACACTTACCTTAAATGGTAAGTTTATGTGTTAATGACGATTGTTATAGTTATGTATGTATGCTTGACAGTACGTGAACGACCTTCGGGTATTGCACGTATTGCTAAGGCAAGTATAGTGTAGTATGTATGACATGTGTATGTGAATAAGGGATTTGGTACTATTATATTGTGTATAGTATTAAATGTATGGATATGGTAATGAAAGGTAAGGTAGGGTTAAAGGGTTCCATACCCTAATAATATATGCGAAGGCTAAAGGGTTGCATACCCTAATAATATATGCGAAGGATAAAAGGGTTGTATATCCTAATAATATATGTGAAGGATAAAGAGTTGCACACCGTAATAATATATGCGAAGGTTAAAGGGTTGCATACTCTAATAATATATGCGAAGGTTAAAGGGTTGCATACCCTAATAATATATGCGAAGGTTATAGGGCGTAATGCTCTTTAAAACGTAAGGTAAGTATATGAAAGAAAGAAAGTGCAAAGGTAAGAAGTATATTATAAACGAAAGTATGAAAGTATGTAGTTATGAATGTATTGTATGTTATGTGATTAACTAGAACTCACTCAGCGTAGCTGACTTTTAGTATGCACACAGGTGAGTAGAATGAGACAGCTCGCTTGAGGGGACACGTGGCATCGAATAAGAGGCTGGCATCGGAAGACGCAAGACGTTTTAGTTTAATGTTTTGTTTATTTGGAAAGACGAGATGTTGTTTTAAGACAAGTTATGGTTTGTTATAAAATGTTTTATGAAAGTTTTATATTCCGCGCAAAGTTTTAATTAACTCTGATATTTAGAACTGTGTTTATGAGTAAATCCAACGTCAAAATGTGAGGCACTTGTAACGGGGCCTTACAACCGATATTTTTGTAGCCAAAATTGTCTTCCGAAAAACCATTATTTTGGAATCAAAGTTGCCTGCCACGTGAGGTTTCCTAACGAATTTAATCTCCTTAGATGATTTTTATTAAAGTTTTAAAAAATATGGCAAGTGTTAAGAAAGTGGTGGGTGGTGGTGGTTGATGATGTCGGTGGGTGGTGGTGGTTGATGATGGCGGTGGGCGGTGGTGGTGGTGGTGGATGATGATGGTAGGTGGTGGTGGTTGATGATGATGGCGGTGGGCGGTGGTGGTGGATGTGGGTTGTGGGTGGTTGGTGATGGTGGTGGATGATGGCGGTGGGTGGTGGTGGTTGATGATGGTGGTGGGTGGTGGATGATGGCGGTGGGTGGATAAATTTATATTTTTCTAACATATATTCTTTTTATGCAAAAACAGATAAATTTCGTAAAAAAACCATCGAATTAACATACTTTGTAACAAAATCTATCTTTTCTGACAACAAGTCTTTTTATGCAAAAATAGATGAAATTCATTTGAAATGCGTCTGAGGAGATGAATTTCAAAAAAACGCGAAGATCATTTTTTTTAAACCTCACGTGACGGACAACTTTCATTCCAAAACAATGCTTTTTCATAAGACGATTTTGGCTATAAAAATATCGGCCGAGACAGATTTGGATGAAACTTTACCGTTAACTTTACACGTGTCAATCTGTCACTGGTCAATCAAATCTCACATCACGAATGCGAATTTCATGTAGGAGACATATTTGCAAGGACTATTTTGAGAAGGGAATATAGTTTAGACTATTTTGGATTTCTCTTTCTTCCAAATGACTATTTTGGGAATTCTCCCATATATTAACACATATTCAATATACTGAATTATTGATTCAAACATGCCGTTAACTTTACCGTTGGAAGCCGTTGGAAGTTAAAAAAAATTATTTTCTATATATTAAACCAATTCATTCCCAATCAAAACTCATCAAATTTATAAAATATTTTTTCAACTCTATATTTCTTCACACAAACTTTACTACATAAATGGATCCTCCATCTATATATAAACGGTTTTTCGGGTTACTATATAAATGGGCCCGACCAACAAGCCCAACACGACGCGGATGAAGAGGCGGTTACGAGTGCGATTGCGCTCGTGACAACTTATATGAGTTTCGTTACGAGTGCGATTAGCTCTCCACCACCCCTGGTTTCAAAAAAAGCATATATCGAACGAGATCGTACCGAAGCCAACAACCGGTTGATTGCGGATTACTTCTGCGACTCGCCGAGATACAAGAACTCGAAGACCTTTAGGCGTCGTTTTCGGATGTTTAAAAATTTATTTATGCGCATCACCAATGACTTGAGCGTGAGCTTGATTACTTTAAGCAAAAGCCGGACGGTCGAGGGCCGCTCGGATTCATGGCTATTCAGAAGGTTACGTCAGCCATACGTGTGCTCGCCTACGGGAACACGGCCGACATCAACGGCGACTAACTAAATATGGCCGATAAAACAACTCGGGACACCTTGGAGTATTTTCGTTACCGTACGTTTCATTTATTTAAATATTTATATAACTTGTTTACTTTAATCAATTATTTTATAAAAGTTGTGTAAAATATAGGAATAGTGAAACTATATGGCCCACATTATCTGAGAGAGCCCAACTGGAACGATCTACAACGTCTTTACGAGACACATACAAGGCTGCATGGTTTCCCCAACATGATAGGTGATGTGCGTAAAGTGGTATATAAAATTTTAGCAAATAATGACCAAGCACAACGAGTAATAAAAACTTAGAATACCCTAAACCAAACCACTAGCAACAGGCAAGTGAACCTATCGGGTGTAGAATAGCTATGGGAAGACCGGGAATATCGAACCCTAGAGACACTTATTAAAATAACGAAACTAGTTCTAAAAGCTAATTTAAAGTAATAATTAAGAAAATATTATTTTTGGATTTTTATTTAATTTATTTTAAAAAACTAATAATTAATTAAACTAATTACTTAATAAAATTAAAGTAAACTAGAAAATTAAATTACCGAATAAAACTTTAGCAAATTCAAATATGAGAGCAAGAGTTACCTAGGCAAGGAATCCGAATTGTGACGACTCGGGCTTTTATCGGTTACGGGAAATTGCTACGGGAACCGGGAATCTAAAGGTATGAAGCTCTAAGAAACTTAATGGATCCTTAATCACTCTCAAGGTGTCACCTAAAAAGAAATCTTAGAGATCATGTAAAAACACCGGCTTATTAGTTCACCTGTCAGTTCACCAACTATGATTAATTACCCTAGAAAGCAGCTAACCCGTCGGTTTCACTATCTCAATGCACCTAAGTACACGGGGTGGTTTTGAACAGTTTTAAGGACACGAGTAAACAGTGCAATTAAGGCAAAAATAGGCAAACCTCATGTCAGATAATTTAACCTAAAACCCTAACAACGCAGACAAACCCGACAACTTATCACCCGTCGGATATTTAAGTATGTAAGAATATAAACTTCTAATTAAGTGCCAAAAATCAGTTTCTATGGTGAATGAGCTCAATAACCATAAACAAGTTGCAAACACACAGTAAACAACCCTAACATGCAACCTATAATCGAAAGACAATCAATCAAGTAACATGTGAAACATTCATTCAAGCACAAATCAAAAGTAATACGCATGAGACACATCCAATAAAACTAATCAAAGCTTTTAATTAATCAAAATGCCAAAAACAAAACCCGAAAACCGACTAGTCCAAAATAATCAACAAAACATCATTACAAGCCTAGGCAGTCTAATAGTTTAGCCAATCATTATTATTGATGAAACAAAGATATAAAATAAAGTGCAGTTCATCATAAAAAGAAATAAAATTAATTAAGCTACTAGCCTGTGAGCTTAAATTATTTGAGCTATGTGCCTGGTAGATTTTTAATTCTTCTTACGCTTGACTTTCTTGAGCTACCTGCCTATGTGCTTGAATAATTTGATTTCACGATAACTCTTTTGACGTGCTTGGCTGCTCCATTTAATATTCTTGTTCTTTCTGATTTTTTTTTAACTCTGCAACAGTGGCCCCCTTCTGTGCGTTACTTCCAAGACAACCCAACTGTGTGCGTCTGCCCCCTCAAAACTCCCTGACGTGATGATCTCCAATCAGCCGTCCCTTCATGTGTGTTTATAGGTTTTAATTTCCATAGCCGACATCCAATAAGTTGCTCCAGCCCAAGCCCAACTTTGATTTCTGCTTTACTGAGCTACATCACCAAACATACTAATAATTTTAATAAATGTCATATTACAAATTACTCATATAAAATTCCTTTTTGATGCCACTCACCGTCCAAAACGTATGTTAGTTTGTATATTACTATGATAATTAAATTCATATCTTGTACCAAAATTAAATTAAAGTTTTGAACGATATAATTACATGTATAATAATAAATTATAATAACAATAATAATAGTATATACTCTACTATTCATTCGTTGATCTCAAGTTTAGCAAAAATACTTTATTTTAACTCATAGTCTCACGAAACTTTATAAAATCCAAATATGAGCCAACTGAGACTAATATTTTATAAAAACCAACTCAAAACAACTCAAAAGTGTAGGGCATATTAATATAATTTATGTATATTTTAGACCACATCAATAGGTAGTGTAGATTGTATGCATTGGGAATGGGCTAATTGTCCAACTGGATGGCGAGGTCAATTTACACGGGGTGACCAAAAGGGGCCAACGGTCAGTCTTCAAGTGATTGCTTCATACGATCTTTTGTTTTGGTCGGCGTTCTTTGGTGTTCCCAGTTCCAACAATGACATAACCGTCTTAGAGTAGTCTCCTGTGATGAAGAGTTACATATCTGGGAGCGTTCCCCTCGCTTCGTTTTGGTCTAATGATAATTTCTACCATCATGGATACTATCTGGGTGATGGAATATACCCAGAGTATGCGATAATCGTTAAAACATTCAGAGACCCGACGGATGAAAAAAATGTATTTTAAGAAGGTGTAAGAGTCTGCGAGAAAGGATATCGAGAGGTGTTTTGGTGTTCTTCAACAACGATGACATTTTGTTAAAAATCCTTGTCGTCTATGGTCTTTAGAAAGTATGAAATGTGCTATGTATGCGTTTATCATAATGCATAACATGATCATCGAGGACGAGGAAAAAGAAATATTGTAACATTCGTTAATTTTTAAACCCGAAAACCCGACCCGTTTTAAATTTTCGGTTTTGTTTCTATTTAAATTTATATTTTTTTATAATATTATTAATTAATCTCAACTTTCGTTAATGTATTTTATGTGATCATTTCTATGCAATTATACTTTTCAGCACCCTTGTAGTATTACATACAAATTTAAAACATTCATAATCAAGATCAAATATTTATGTACATGTCCCATGCAATTTACTAGAATTATTATTTAACTACTACTACTACTGCTACTGCTACTGCTACTGCTACTGCTGCTGCTGCTCCTACTGCTGCTGCTGCTACTGCTACTCCTACTCCTACTACTCCTACTACTCCTGCTACTACTTTTATTATAATTATTATCATTATCATCATCTTTTCATATTACGTTACTTAACTAATAAAAAAAACTAATATATGTTTTAATTACACAAAGTTTATTAAAATCGTTAAACCTTTTGAATGCTCAAATAAATTATTTTTAATTTGTGTTTTAATTATATTAAACATGATTTAATTTCTTTAATTCCATAATACATAACAACTTTATATTTTCACTATAAAATGATGACAAATCCTCCATTATTTTCACACCTCAATCCATTCTTTTCTTAAGTTTAAGAGCACTAACAAGTAACTTGTTACCATTTCAATTATTTTATAGCTTTTGTTTTGATTTTATCTTGAATGTTCATACTTGTTTATAAGTTGTTCTTCATGATCATGTTACTTTTATCATAAAAATATTATATCTTGGTTTTAAGAATCATTATGATCATGGATATCCAAGATGAACACTTTGATTTTTCAAAATCTTGGATCAAGCCTAGTTATTTTGCAAGAACAAACATGAATATATATTTATATAAATATTATGATTCGTTGATCATCATAACTTATAAACTTTCTTTTAAATAAGATTATTTTTAAAAATTTCTTTTATTTAAAATATTTTACAATAGATATAACATACTTCATAACTTTGAATTAATAATTGAGTAAATTAATTATTGTTTATTTTATTTCAACATAACTACTATTTATAAATTTCATTAAGAGAATTCTTGCAAAACATTTAAGTTAATTAATTAATTAAGTTAAATGGAAACAAATGTTTAATCGTAAATTGTTATTAATATTATTATTTAATCTTATATTAATAAGTTATAATTTATTTTCCTACAAATCATTCTTCAACTAATAAACATCAAATGATTTATATAAACTTTATTCATTTTTGTTAAACTCATTAAAAATCCCCAAGTCCTCATTTACCATAAGTTAATTAACTTTATAATTCCGGTAGCTAGTCCTTGATTTTTGTATCTTCGTTATTATTTATAGTTTCGTGAGATTCAATTTCTTAGTTTGTTAACTCGGTTTCGATTATTATTTCAAGTTGTCTCCAATATCAAAGGTGAGTTTCTTACAACCCCTTTTTACCCTTTTTAACTATTTAGGGGCTAGCATATTTATCCTATCAACAATTCAATTTCGTTTATTCATTATTTACAAACTACAATTCACTATATGGACTTGTGTGTTTACTTGTTACTTGCTACAAATTATTTGCTCATGGATTACTTCAAGATAGTATGATCATACGCGACCCTTTGCGCTCAATACATTTGTTGTTATGAGTGGAAAATGGCCTCATTATCCGAGTACATTGGTGACAATCCAACTGGAAAGGACCTTACTTGCGCATATCTAGATACGCTGGTGCACAGTCCCAGTTGGAAGGGACATTACATGCGCATTTACACTTGTTCATGGAATTGTATGATTTTTATGTACGTATATCAAAACTTGTGTGAACTCACCAACTATTCATTTAGTTGACTTTATTTTATATATACGTAACAGGTATAATTATTAGATGATGAAACGGAGAAGACACTAAAATTTAGGTTATATTAATAAATGGACAAGTTGATAATTGTTCTTGTATTTTCTTGTATTTCTTGTTACAAACTTGTGTACTTGATGTTTAAATTAATTAATGATAACATGGTCACTTAATAGTGTCACATGTGTTTTGGGAAAATCTGTACGTCACACTCGGGCGTATTCCGTTTTAGCCGGGGTGTTAGAAATATGTCCAACTTTCATACCGGATCCGGATCCACCACGAACTCCAGCAAGTATGGAGCAAAGACTAGAAAACTCGGATTCGGTGCAGTCAAAAGAGATACATAACGCACTAAAGTAGGATTTGTTCCAACATCTTTGGATGAATCGGCGTTTTCCTGGTTAAAACGATGACCAAAACGAGGGTAACAATGTAGACGATGAAGACGACGACGACGGCGAGGCCAAAGACGATGAAGACGAAGAGGGCGAAGACGACGGGGACGACAACGATGACGAGTAGTTTTTTTTTTATTTTAATGTAATATTTGTTTAATAAAATATTATTGTTATTTGATTATTCTTAATAAAAATTAAAAAAAAATGTAAAAGTGACTGGGCGTCATGTGGTGCATAATGCCTGGGGTTGGGGCTTTATGACTACACCCTGTTTTTGTATATAGTCATAACTCTGACTGGGCGTCACGTGGCGCATAATGCCTGGGGGTGAGACTTTATGACTACTCATGGTTTAATCTTTTGCGTCTTATAAAAACCTTTTGTTCTCTTTCTATGCAAAACCTATTCCATATGAAAAGGCAGTAAACATTTTATGTCATCAAACACATTATTTGCCTTTTGTTTCGATGTAGCACAAATCAAACTCAAATTTCAAAAATATTTAAATAATATAAATCGAGCTGTGCCTTTCCTTTTAAAAAAAAATTGATACCAGCAGGAGGATGTTAATGCACCCACCTGAAACCCATAATTAAAATGTTCATTGCATGAGTTGACATTAGAGGTGGGCAAATAACCCGGTTACGTGAACCGACCCTAAAATCAAACCGAAACCGAACCGGTTTGAAACCAATTATGTAGAAACCGATTGACACCGTAGGTTCGGACCGGTTTGTAATTTTCTCCACCAAAACCAGTTCTAAACCAGTTAATCGACCAAAACCTGAACCGAAACCAGTCGAACTGGTCAAAGACCGGTTTCAACCCGAACCGAAACCGATAATAAACCATTATTGACTTTTGTTGACCAAACTGGTATTGAATTGTAAACCGGTTTATGCGCCTATAGTTAATAAACATGATGAACTAAAGAAAATTTAACACTAATTTATCGACCAGGCATCTGCCTGAACTGTTACAATCAAAGTAATTAACTAACGACGCGGATGATAAAAATTAGATTATGCTGAAATCGGAAGTAAATAATCATTTGAATGTAACCCCATATCTATAAAAGTAAAACTAACTCTACAAAAGGTACAGCAATTTTATCATCCAAAACACAAATAGATGGGTTAATCGAGTTATTAAATTGTAGGAATTCGTTGATTTTATGATGAAAAAATGCGAAAACGATAGAAGATTAATGTACCTGAGTGGTTGCACTGAGAGATTAAATATCGGAAGTGAAGATCAGCCTCCAGTTGCGAATGTTTTCCCTCTCCTCTCAATATTTCTTTGTCTTGCAGACAAATGATATGAAGAATTAGATCCACGGACCGATTATTAGTTGCTTTTATGAAGCAGAGAGAGAGAGAGACAATGTAGTTGCTTTTATGGTTTTTCATATTAAATTTACATAAAGCTTCTTCAGGAAGATTTTTATAAAGCTTCTTGAGAAAGATTAATTAGAGAACAGCAATACACAGGCTCTATGAATGACACATAAGCCAAGTGGTCTCTTTGGCTGACACGTATGCAGTTGTTGTATATGGGTGACATGTGTGCAAAAGGATCTTCTGTTATTATCACTACATGAAAATTGACCTTCGGCCACACGAAAAAAGTGTGGCTGTAGGCCTTTAGCCACACACATTTGGTTCAGGTCATATGTGGCCAAAGGTCGCGACACCGTGGGTATGATATGGTCACACACCGTTTTTAGTTGCCTTATGTGGTAATAAGTGTGGCTAAAGGGTACATGCATTAGTTGCTGGCCATCAAGAAGCCTCTCCAATAAGTGTGGCTAAATGGTAGAAAATGGCCACATGACAACTTACTATGAGTGACCATTGCACGTATATAGCCACATGAATACATGTTTCAGTCACATGAATTTTATATTAATGTGGCCAATAGGGTTGTGTTAAGCTTGCATTGTGACCTATACCGTGTGGATATAGCAAAGAAATGGCCACTTAAATTTAATAATAGAGTGGCTAATTATATCATATAGACACTGGATATTACATTAAAAGTGGCTAAAAATGTTTGCTTGCCACTCAAACACTCCTTTGTAGATTATAGTGTGGCTATTGTCTTACCATTTGTCACACATAATGCTTTTCGTAATTTAAAGTGTGGCTATTGTCAAACTTTTCGTCACACATAGTGAGGTATTGTGTGGCTAATCATATTATATAGACACTGGAGGTTATTGTCAATGTGGCTAAAAATGTGAGTTTGCCAGTAAAACACTCTTTTGTAGTTTGTGGGGTGGCAATTGTCTTACCGTTTGTCACACATAATGTTTTTTTAAAGTGTGGCTAATGTCAAACTTTTCGTCACACATAGTGATTTATTGTGTGGCCAATCATATCATAAATTTAAAGTGTGGCTAATGTCAAACTTTTCGTCACACATAGTGATGTATTGTGTGGCCAATCATATCATACAGACACTGGAGGTTATTGTTAATGTGGCTAAAAATGTAACTAAACACATTATCATAAATTCAAAACATATTTTTTCATAAGTTTAACAAACCCAACAACATAAATTCAAAATAGGTTTACATTACCAAACCTTCACTAATAAGTTATAAATTCAAAATATTTGAAACTACTACTAATTACTACCGACCTCAAACTTTCTCATAAGCTCACCAGATTGTTTTTGCCTCCTTTCTTCATTTTCCTTACGTTATTTTTCCATTCGTTGCTCGTTCTTCCAACTCGTTTCTTGATTTCCTTTCATTTTCTAGTTCTTTTTCCATTTCGGCTCTAACTTTTTGAACCTAAAATTATTAAAAATATTAGCATCATAACTAATAACTAATAACTAATAAAGGGTTAATGTAACAAGAAACCTCAAAGCCAAGTAGGGGTGTTCACGGTCCGGTTTTCGAGGTTTTTTTTCAACCTATAAACCAAACCGTTGGTAACGGTTTTTAATTTATGTAAACTAAAACCAAACCGTATAACTTTTAAACCGAACCAAACCAAACCGTTACTAACGGTTTGGTTCCGGTTTGGTTTCATGGACCTGAACCCGAACCCACCCGTTTATATATTACACCCACAAAATCAATATGTAATTTTCATTTAAATTTTTAGTTATAAACCGAACCAACCCGTTTATGAGTATACCACATGTATATTAAATTATAGTGTTAGCAGTTTTTATGTTACCACATGTATATGAAATATGAAACGGTCTATTTCATTTGCTCGCCCCTGGTTGATGTGCTATACCTAATTATATAATAAAACGAAAAATGATAAAGATAACTTACAAATGCGTGTTCTGACTTTTCCGTACAAAAATCGAATCCAACAAGGTTATTAATGTTGAGCTCGCCCACCCAACATTTTTTCTTGCTTTCTTTGCTGAGGTGGTTATCTAAGAATACTTCAATCCACTTAACTTTTCAACCATGTTCTTTTTCCTAATAAAAAGTAATGTAATAAACGTTAAAGCATAAACAAATATAATTTTTGACCTAATTTTTTAAGATTGAATTTACAAATAAAACTAGCTCATCAAATCCTATTGAACCGCCCGTATGCTGAGATATACTGCCATCATCACCCTCTTTCGTGTGGTTGTCTCTCCCACTTGTGGACTTCTTTAGCCATTTTTCTGTGTTCCAACCCTATAAAGAGAGAAAAATATATGATACATATATAGGGTAAAAAATATAAAAATAAAAACTTGAATCGACGCATAGCACAACGACCTTCACGCACAATCGCATTCGACATAATGTATAACACAAACTTGAATCGACGAATCGTTGGTGATAATAATCAATGTCAACTGTACTAAAAAGTCCTAACATGTATTCACACATCGTATCATGGCAAATCAACCAAACATTCGTTATACAACTTAACTTATGATTACTTAGTTCACGAGACAGATTATAGCCTGTACAAACTGATTTTATTCACTGAGAAAAAATGAAGTATAAATTCTACAAAATTTACCACAGTAGAATATTTGAAATAGGTTTCTCAAAAAATTTTTATTATATTTTTCTCATATATACAAAACTCACAATAATTCAAGCATTAAATATATGTACCAACAATTCAGCAGATTGCACAACAAACACTTGTTTAATGGTTCTATCAACTCATTAAGCCAAATTGTGCAAGACCAATTGGGTTGTCTTCATAGCTCATAATACTAATTTTTAGAACTGGAACCAACCCGTTTGGTTTTGTCATTAGGGAGTTATGGTGTCGGAAAGACAGACCAGAATATAACTCCCCAAATCAGCTTTGACCAGTGTTTTTGTAAAATTAGAAAAACTATTCAAAAGTCGTCCAAAAATTACAAACTTTACCTTTTTGGAAACTAGACTCATAGTACTATATCCTAGAATCAGCAATCGTTCAATAATCATCGTTTAACATCAAGTTACATACCAATAAATAAACAAAAACGAATCTGCCAGGAATGAAAGAAGATGCACTATGCTTCAATTACAAGTGAAATACATACCTTTTTAGCGATGAAAGAAGATGTACTAAGCTTCAATTACAAGAAATAACACTTAAAATTGAAACTCCCCAAACTTGGTTCTTCACACTCAACCCGAACCCGACAAAAATCGAGATAGAATTGATGGAAACTGACACCATACGTGAATTCCTCTCGCAAAAATAATAAGATTAGAGCCTGTTGGTTAAAAATTGAGTGAGTTAGAGAATTAAAGATGAAAGATGGTGTGTGTAGAGAGATGAAGAAGAAAAAGAATAAGAAGTAATGAAGAGAAAAAGAAAAAGGTAGGTTAATTTGAAATTAAATTTAAGAATGAGAGGGTAATTCAAAATTTTTTGAAGAAAAGAGTGAGTGAATTTAATTTGAAATTTTGAGAGAAGTAAAATTAATAGAAAATAAATAGAATTAAATATTTTTATTTTTAACAATTAAAATAAAGAGTTGTTAGTGTGTGTGTGTGTGTGTGTGTATATAAATAACAACTAATTAAACCTTAAAAATATAACAAATTGTATTTTAAATATAAAAACATATAAAATAAATACAAGTGATATTTATAGTTGCTCTAAAAGAGTTGTATAAGAGTGTAGTAATCAGTGTTAACGCCCAATAATAAACCATACGCTTATTAGTGGGTCATACTAGTTCTTGATCGGTGTTAGTGTCTCATTATTGCATCTATCATGTCACAGTTGCTCTAAAAGAGTTGTATAGGAGTGTCATTAGTCATGGTTAGGTGTTAACGCCCGAAACACACCACACTTTCGTTAATAGGCCTTATTTGGCTATCATTAGTCATAGACTCACAGTTAGATGTTAGTGTCCGTTGGTTACATCATAGTTGCTTTAAGAAGTTTGTATATGCCTATCATCAGTCATACTTAGATGTTGACGCCCAAAACATGTCATGCATTCATCAATGGGCCTTGAATGGTACTAGTGGCCATTATAGCATCTATCATGTCCCCGTTGCTACAAGAGGGTTGTATACGAGTGTAGTGAGCCATAGGCATGTGTCAACGCCCAATAACATGTCATACTTTTATAATGGGCCATATTGGGCCTTGATTGTTGTAATGGCCAGTATGGTCTCTATCTTGTCATAGTTACGTTAACAGGTTGTATAGGAGTGTAGTGAGTCATAGTTGGTCGTCATAATTTGCATTAATGGGCCGTCTTTGGCCTTAATTGTTTTTAGTGACCCATTATAGTCTCTATCATATCATAGTTTCTCTAAAAGGGTTGAATATGAGTTTAGTGAGTCATAGTTTGGTTAACGTCCAACAAAATGTCTTACTTTATCAATGGCCTTATTGGACCTTAATTGGTGTTTGTGGCCCATTATAGCCTTTATCACATCCTAGTTTCTCTAAGAAGGTTGTATAGGAATGCCATTAGTCATAGTTAGATGTTAATGGCTGATAACATGTGATACTTTCATCATAGGTCTTATTGGGCCTTGTTGGTGTTAGTGACCCATTATAGCCTTTTTCATATCATCGTCGCTCTAATGGGTCATATTAGGGCTTGAAATCTCTTAGTGGTCTATTATGGAATGTGATATGTAACATTAGATATTTAAGGGTTATATCATGTTATAGGGAGTCATATTAGACCATAATAGACAAAAATAACTCATACATGTCCTAATGGATCATATTGGGCCTTGAAATCTCTAATGGCCATTATGCATATAATTTTAAATTTTGTTTTAAGAGGTACAACTCGCATAACCCGTCAATATACATTAAACATAGGGGTGGCAAATGGGTTGGGTTGGGTTGAAACGGGTTATGGGTCGGAACGGGTTATGGGTCGAAACGGGTCAGGGTCGGAACGGGTCAATTAAAAAAAGGGGTTGTTCGGGTCAGAATGGGTCAGGGTCAAAAGGTTCGGGTCATAACGGGTCCGGGTCAAGGTCAGAACGGGGTCAAAACGGGTTTCGGGTCGATTTTTTTTTGAACAAGGACAACGGAGGAAATGTTTTAGTTTTTTTTACTTTTTTTTTTTTTATTTATAATTTGACTTATGATTTTTTTATTATTGTTTTTTAATATTTTTTTAAGTTATGTCTTAAGAGGTACAACTCGCCTAACCCGTCAATATACATTAAACATAGGGGTGGCAAATGGGTTGGGTTGGGTCGAAATGGGTTATGGGTCGGAACAGGTCAAGGTTGAAACAAGTCAGGGTCGGAACGACTCAATTAAAAAAAATCGTTGATGATAATAAGTAATGTCAACAGTACCAAAAGTCCTAACATGTATCCACACATCACGTATAATATCCGAACATCACGTATAATATCCGTAGGAACTTGTCTTTTAATCAAAGATAGTACATATTTTAAAACTTATTCATAATTCATTATCAATATTAGAAACTTGCACTTTGATGTGTATTGGTGTCCAAATCCGAGCACTTGTTCTTCGGCTTTTCGCTTTCATTTGTGGGCTTCGCCAAAGCAATCCAATACCATATATTAGTTATTGCCAATATTTAAATATTATATATAAATAAGATATTAAACCCGGAGTAACATTAGTCAAAATATTAAGCCAAACCAGGTCCAGCGTAGTCTATGTCGGCTACCGTTATGCAACTCCAAAGATTCAATTAATTATGTATCTTAACTCGCCCGATTGATCATAAGCTTCGCGTACCTGTTTCTAATCAGCATGATTATAACCCATCAACATAATTACAACCCATTTAAATTAATCTTAATTCTATTTCACGTCTCAACTAAAATTCAACTTTAGAAACGGTTACAACTTTTCAACATATTATTTACAACCCGTCTAAACAACTTTCGAATCATTTCTCTAATTAAATCATGCTACTAATTTAATATTCACCAATGAGTTAAATCTTCATCTAGTTACTATATTATTATTATAATCGACAAGCTGGTCTGAAACCCAAATCAAACCGCAATACACAATGCTAGTACTATTTATATTCTAGACACGAGTAATTCCCACTTAGACATTTGGTAGGGTAAACTTCAAATGGTAACGAGTTAAAATAACCAGTACGAACTAAGTATAGTCAAAAGAATCAACTTGCAATTAATGGGTCAAGGCGGCCCGTATCCATTTGATATTCATAATAAATCAAAACATACTAATAAGACTTTTAACTTCTTAAACTAGATGTAAGATAAACTTACCTTTGTTCATAGGAGCTTGATTACACTTCGTCCATTTGACTCGTTGGCTTCCAAGCTTCAACATACCTAGCTTGTTAAAGTCAACTTTCAACAAGTTAGAATACATAATGTGGACACTCGGCATTAGTGTTCTTTATATTTTCATACAAATCTCATTCATACCGAATAATTAACAAGCCAAGAATCATCAATGTGTTCATCAAGTTATCAGTTAAACATTTTCAAGTCATTTATCCACTTCCCCCGTTTTAACGGTTAACTAAGTACATATACGACTAGGCTCTACTTAGCAACTTCATACATTATGGCATTAATTTACATTAAAGCAGTTATGTTATAATCTCTTCTGAACAAGTGCGCACACCATTTATTATTATGAAAACAACTATTTTCAGTACTGCACCTTTTGTGCAGCACCTATTCACCTCAACTTTTGACTAGTTAAAAGTCAGAACTAACTTAATATGCTCAAAAGTAAAATGTAGTAAACACACAGAGGTTTCCAAGAATATAAAGTTCATCTTTATTAGAGCTACGATTTATTATATGTGATTTTTAACAAAACAGGTCAGCAACCTATTTTCTGTCAAAACAGTAAGCTGAATCTGATGTATTGCTCCAGAAACTAACTGTTTTGACCAATATTTCATCCGAAACAGCTTTTCATGTTCACATATAAAACGTAGTAGACTCAAGGAGCTTTTCAAGAATATAAAATACATCTTTCTCAGATTTTTATACTATTTTATATGATTATTCAAAGAACAGGACAACAAGATAATTTAACTTCAAACAGCATGCTGTCATCATTTTAATCTACTGGTTTGATCCGTTTTGAGTCTGAATTAGCTTATCATGTTCAAAGATGAAACCTAGTACATCAATAGAGGTTTTCAAGCATGTATAATACACATTCACCCGATTTTTCTATGATTTTATACGAACTTTATTGACAGCAGTAATATAAATTTCACATCTTAACAACTCTTTTAATTCCTTTTTGGTTCAGACATTTTCACAAACACCTTGTGTGCATTCATTTGAAATCATTACTTTAAATCTCTACGCACGATCTGAAATGCCTATATGCTAACACATTTTAACACTGACCTCTTATGTTTGATGCATTACAACAATCAACTTATGTGTACAGATTATAATCATATAACCACATCCATAAAAGATCTCTAATTTATCAACTGTGTTCATCAAATATGGTATACTCTTGAACACAGTTTGACAATACTATGATAGAATCAACAATTATAACTAGTAATAGATCACATAATCAAGATTATCACTATCAGTTCATCAATAATCACATAAAACAAGTACTAGATCATCATGCATGAAGTGTAGATAACAACGCCCCAACTTTAGGGTTAGAAAAACTTACCCAATGATCGGTCTACTAGACAATGATTATGTATTTTCAAATGCTCGATTTGATAATCGATTTGAGAAGTGAAATCATCTGTTCTCCTTCTTGCTCGTTCTCTTCTTCTTGCTCATTTTCTTCTTCTGTCCACACACACATCCAGAACATCCAAAAATATACATCACCCACCATTTTTTTATTGCCACTTTGACCCCTCTTTGGTTTATTTTCAAGTTTAACACCCTTCACTTATTAAAATTCATATTTATAAAAATCTTGAAATTTGGGATGTTACATAATCGTTGTTTAACATCGAGTTACAGACCAATAAATAAACGAGAATGAATCTGTAAGCCAACTACTCTCAACAAAACTCAAACCCTAATATTTTTTGACATCTCTAGGGTTCTAATTAATCATGTTGAAAACTCCCGTTAGATTTGATCGCACGATGGTTGATGAAGTTTGGAGCAAGAATCAAAGTGATGAAGAAGAGTAATGAGCTTCAATCGATGTTTATGGATTAGATTTGTAATTGGGAGGAGGTGAAGGTGATGGTCACATGAAGCATAAAGTGTGGCCATTAACTAATAATAGTCACATTTGTTGTTTTGCTGTCACTATTAGTTAGGAAAAATAACTTAGGAAAAATAAAGCGTTTTAGCCATATAAAACTAAACTACTCTTTGGTCACACAACCTCGTATAAGTGGCCATATATTTTAAGCGTTTTAGCCACATTACTAATAAATACAATGGTTGTTCATCATATTTCGCCACATTATTATAAATGTGGCCAACAAATGTGACATTAGGCAACACAACGTAACATAAGTGGCTATATCTTTTACCTTTTAGACACATCTCTTATCAATACAGTAGCCGTTCATCACATTTGGCCACACTATTAAAACATGTGGCTAGTTAAATGACACAGTTTTCCCTTAAAGTGTGGCTAATACATGTGTTTTTGGTCACAGGTAATAAAGATCAAACAAACTCTGACTATAGGTTAGATTTCGCCACACGTTTTTATAACGTGGCTAGATTTTATCACGTTTTTTTTCAAAGTGTGGTGAAAACTACCTGAGTAGGTATAGAATGGTCACATGAAGAATAACATGTGTGGCCAAAACATTTTGAAAGGTTTTCAAACATGGTCAAAGACCTTTTAGCCTCACATTTAAGTCAAAGTGTGGCAAATCGCCCAGACCACATGTGTGGCTAAAAGGCGATATTCACGTAGTGTATATATATAAATTTTGATAGGTAGACGAAACCTCATGGGGGGGGGGGGGTTGACGAGTCGTCGGAAAGTCAAAATGGTTTCTAGAAATTCAAATATGATGCGAGAGAGAGGTGTTAAGTGGTGTGAGATGCGGTGGCATTCTCGGTGGTCTACGGTTATTAGTACCATCGCTGCCCCTTTAAGTAGGGTTCAGCCGCGGTTGTACAAATGGTTGCCGGAAATACGTTGTGGTGGTGGTTTAGCGGATGTGTGGTGGTGGCTGATTTGAGAAGAGTAAAAGAGTGTTTGCGTAATTGGTGGACAAGTTTTCTGCTTTTAATGACCCTTTCCCTCTTTTATTTCAAAGAAAATAAAAGAATAAAGAATATAACCAATTTACCAAATTATCCCTGACTTAACGGATAAAAATAGATGGGGTTAGAAAAAAGTACTAAAATGGAAAGATTTAGAAAAGTGATGTAGTCATTTGCAATAAATTCAAAAACGGTATAAAGTTGCATAATTGGACAAACCATGTGTACTAAAATGACACTTAACTCTTTAGTTTTTAATCTATGTGATGTTAAATAAATAAATAAATACATAAAAGGGTTAAAGCCCCTCATGGCGTTAAACCATAGAGGGGCATTATAGTTTAGGGCTTTAAAGTCTCCGGTGCATACGTGACGCTGACGTGACATTGTGGAGGGGCTTTGATGACCGTCATTTGAGTCAATCAAAAACCTAATTATTCTAAATAGTTAGAGCAAGTAGGGTATCGTATCACAAGGAGTATGTGGTTAATGTATTCGTGTAACAGATTTCTAATTATGAAGTGAATGATTTTTAGTGCTGATCACACAAGCAATTTAAAATGAATTTAGAGAACTAAAAAAGGAAGAAGTAAACGAGTATTAAGCAGTTAACAAAGCAAATCACACCCGGGAATTCAAGTAAGCAACCTACAGTTATCTCATGCAACCTAACAGATTAATTATTAACGATTAACTAAAAACTGATCAATCAGACAAAACCTTAGACATCAACAATCACTTTACACACGACACTGCTTATCAAACAGTCCTTGCCAGTGTGACTCAGTTAACGGCAATCGTATGTTTTATCTATTTCAATCTAACCAAACAGTTATATGATTAATTATCTAGCAACTGCTAACAGATCGTTCAGACCAACGTAAACCTAAACCGACCAAACACACATAAATACCAAACATCAATAATCATATATCAATCATCAATAATTATACACAAGTGTTCTTAGTCACATGAGAAAAACTGTAAAGATTACAAACTATACATCCCGGGTGCGATTCTAAGAGATTAGCCGAGCCTTGACATCATTGAATCTTTGATATGGATGATATCAATCATATGTAGGGCCTTGGCACAAGCTATGGTGGTGAAAATCTCCTCTTCTAGCTATTGGAATCGCCTCTTGGTCGTCAAAACGGAGTTAGGGTTCTTGAGAATGAAAAATAACATATAAACCTAAATTTCCCGTCTTTTATGCCCGTCGCGATACGTGATGGCTATATGACTATCTCATCGCATATCGCGACCTAAGAAAACCTCAATTTCATATTCCTCTCGTCGTGAAACCCAAAATTCATATATTATGGCTCCCGTAACTCATTTTTTATCTTAGGATATGCTCGTTTTACTTCAAGGTCGCATTTTGTCAACCCATCTTGTTTAGTTTTAGCATCGGCTTATGATTTCTCATCCATACTCTTCCCGAATCCTTGTAACACTTCCCATGACATCAAATCATGCTTCGGTCTTCTCGATATATCATTCCATTTTCGTACCAGTCTCAAATTTAGCATCTTTAACGATCAATGACCTGAAATACAAAAACATGTATGAATTACCAAAGTTATAACAATATACTCAACAAACCTACATAATTAATATACTAATATATTATACAAAATACCCGACCATCACATCCCCACAGTTATCTTTTGCTTGCCCTCAATCAAAACTCTAAAGAAAACATTAACCTCCATCATAGGTATTCGAATTATCACCATTAATACTAGTAAGGTTTAAGGTCATACCCAATTTACCAGACTGACACTTTCTAGATTGATATCCCACAAATACTGTTAAGTGCTATAATAAAAACAATAGGGCCGCCCAAACAATTGTACTTTGTTTCCGGTTAAGGCACACATGCTCATACCCCTCATAATATAATAACTCTCATCTCGGTTTAATATCTAGACTAGCAAAAGATGTGCTAGTATCACTCTGCTCTCAGTATCACTCATAAACAGGTATCCATCCATAAAACTGCTTTGACACAAATGCAAATCAAGAGGCCTTATAAGGGTTGTAACGGGGCCAGGTGTAAGGGTATGGAAAAGAAATATTTAAGTAGCTCAAATGATCCGACCCTACTTATTACAAAACATCAAAATAAACGAAACTGCTATACAAACTGACTGACTTATTATAAAACCTCTAAATAAGCAAACTAACATACATACTGATTTCATTTTTTTTCTTTTTCTTTCTTTTTTTTACATAAACGAACTACTGAATACATAACTGAATATAAACAGACATCTTTTTGGCTTTTTCCTTTAGTTTTTTTTAAGCATAATAATGTGATGCTTAATAATGGAACAAATACAAAAACAAAAACAAAAACAATTACAAATAAACCTAGTAAGCCGGATCATCTCGTAACATAATGTCGGGGTTAAACAAACGAAAAATAAGTCCAAGAAAGGTTTCATAAGGGACCCAACCCCCACCCCTCACATTAACCATCCTCATATGTACAATGTATGAGGCCCCAACCCCCAGTACCAACACTCGCGCTCATCCAGACGAGGCTTAACCTAATTGCCTCTATCACTTTTGCATTTTGCCAACTATGATCCCGTAATCCATGAACATTAATGAAAGCACTCAAATGACATGTGTGTACTATATATTATATGTGTATTATATATATTTGGGTCAACTAACACACGTACCGGAGGAATAGAGTTGACGATATAAACATGTGTACATGTCCCCATGACTCGTTATCCCCGCCTAAACGACCCCATTTTCAACTTCTCGTCATGAAAACATTTGTGAGTAAGATGTAACATCACGGAAAATATCGAGCCAAAAATGCCAAAAACCAAAGTCAAGGGACCAAATCTATCAACTTCCAAACTGAGGGGTTGAAAATGTAATTTCTGTTTTCCTGACCCATAGCGCTACGCGATGGATCAGAAGAAAAACCCATCGCGTACCGCGATGGGTTGTCTGACACATTGTGACACGTGTGCCACATGGCACACGGTGGCACCGTCTGCCGCCACGTGTCACACGTGGAAACACGGCTGCCACGTGTCGCCACGTGGCAAGCCTATGTTGTGACTCAGCCAGCCTACGTCGCGTACTGCGACGGGCTAGCCAAGGGACCCATCGCGTACCGCGATGGGATCCATAATCTTGCCTATAAATAGCAAGTACGGGATCTTCACAACTCACACCCAAAACTCACACTTTACTCTCTCTCTCTAAACATCTCTCTTCACCTCGAAGTTCGTGCCCTCGATCTACCTCGATATTCGTGCCATTCCCCGAAGATATTCCAAACAAGAAGAAGGTGCTGGCCCGACGTCCCGACAATCATCTCGAAATACTTACTGTGAAGAGTTGGTTTCTCGATTCGCGTGCCCAAGTGGAATATTAATCAAGGAAGGTTGATAAAGAAAATGGCGTCGAAGTACTGCCCGAGCGTGTAAGGTTTAATAAGCCAAGAAAAGGTAGACATAATGCCCGAATAAAATAATAATAAAATAGTGTAAAAGCTTAATGCCCTAAGTCGAAATTATACTCGATGTCTCAAAGATAAAAAGAAATACATGTATATAAGAAAGAAAGAAAAGAAAGAAAAATAAATGTATTTATACATGTGTGTGTGTGTGTATATAATTCTTTGTTACAAAATATTATTTAAGTATAATGAATATTCTTAAATAATAAAGAAAAGAATACGTTTCTTAAAGAAGAAGAAACGTAGGGTTTTTATAATAAACTAAAGGTTTATTAATATTACTTTTTAACTAAAGGTTTTAAAGTAAAGAAGTATCGAACTAAAGGTTCATCGAGATAAATAAGACTAAAGGTCTTAAGCCAGATCGTGTATCCGACTAACAAAAGTTATACTCGTACTATAGGTGGGAGATAGCAAAGGAAAGACCCAAGGACGGTGTTTGAAGCCGATCCCAAAAGAAAGGTGAATACGCCCCACTTTTACAAAACTTGATTTCAAATGAGTCAACTTGATTATGTGAAAAACTTTACATGAGACTAAGTGTCTCTAAAAACATTGTAAATAGGAGTATAAGCCTAGCCCTCAGACTGTAGTATACGTTTGTCTGGATCCTTACATATGTGGAATGCGGTGGGCACATCGCACCACGCTTGGTCACGACCTCCAGCCACGATGGGCCGGACCTAAGTTACGTTCGAGTGAGACTTACCATGTGTATATTTATGGTACCTAAGTTATGTCGAGACGTTGCGGTGTTTTGCTGAGGTGACCTAGTGTAGAGACTCGAGTTTATAATGATGTTGTTTTAACTTGATTATTCCTAAGCCAAGATGGGCCGAGACTTACGTGGTCTCGAGGGTGATTAAGTAAAGAAAATATTTTAGCGTCAGCATATTCACCAGCATTCGTTGCTGACGTATTTTCTAATATTTTGCAGGTAACCAAGAATAGAGCTTGAAGAACGAAGGGCTCAAGAATCCGATGGCTCGGATATTTTTGTTTAAATATTAAATATGATGTTTTTGAAAACATATAAACAAGTAAATACTAAACGAGACTTTCTTCTCGTCTTTTTGTAATATAAATATTCACAAGTTTGATCCTTATGTTTTATGAAAGTCTTCCGCTATAACCCGTAACTCTGATTTATTTACAAATATGCTACCAACTATTGATCACACTCCTAGGCCTTAGATGGGGGTGTGACGGGTTGGTATCAGAGCCATCGATCTTAGCGAATTGGGTATCATAAAACAATACCCAAGCTTCGATCCAAGCATAGGAAATATTTACTTGTTTATTTGAATAGGGATAAGATTGGCTGGTAACCCTTTCTTTCCCTCTCCTCAATCTAAACCACCTAATCTAGATGTCTTACGAGAAATTAATGGAGTATTATGATAATGAAGCAAGAAGAGCAAGAAAATATTACAAATTTCCAAAGGACATCATGAGTAAGGATTACTTCGAATCATTCTTCAATTCCAATGAAGGACATGACCAACATCCCAATAATGAACTAAGCCCCATCTACCATCTGGATAACACTCCACATCAAGTGTACCAAGCGCCAAGACACTCAAGTTATCATCCAACAAGTCTACCTATGTACCAACCATCCGAGGTCCCGACATATTATCCTTCCGAGATTCCGACTTATCAACCAACCGAAGTTCCGCCATATTACCCATCTGGAGGTTCAACACATCTACCAAATTCTCATCCTTCATATACTTTCCTCTCCAATTTACTAATCAAGGAGGAAGCGAAATCTTCTTCATCCGACTGGACGCAATGCCACTCTGATCAACGAATATGGCATACTGGCACTTCAACTATGGATTCTGCTGATTTCCGCATCAACAAAGAAGGCCCATCTCAAGATGAGAGTGATGATGCCATATGAGAAGATTCACATGCCGACAATGACCGAAGAGGAACTAGAAGAGGAAACAGACCCCGAGGAGGAATATCCTGACAATCCAAATGAAGTAATCATACCAATGGAAGAGCAACACTCGACCCCAAGTTATGGTTCTGTCGATCCGTATATGCAATTTCTCCATGAACTCAAGAGTAAGGCGTCATCAAGTTTTCCACCATACCAACGCGAAATTCCATCAATTGAAGAACATGCCAATGAAATCCGTGAGCAAAATGAAGCTGCCGATGCATTCTTCAACTATCCCTCCGATGTGACCACATCTCCATATCCAAATCCGAAGAACCATTATGACATGGTGATGATGGGTTACCGCGACCCACCTCCGAAGTATGGATACCCAACGAGATGCCGCAATCACAAGAGGAGCATTTGGATCGAGCCTTGCACGAGACTGATGATCTTAGGGAGAAAATTGCTTTGGATGAGAAGAAAAAGAAGAAGATAGGAGACAAGCTTCTTTGAAAATGTAACAAATTGATGAAGGTTGTGAAGAAATTCATGAAGGATTAAGAAGATCGTGATAATGGTGTGTGTTCAAGAAATGAAGTTTATGTGATAATGTAGTATAATGTGTTATGTGATATATGGATAGGAATATATATACATCATGTATGAATGTATATATAAAATCTTTGTGTTGTAATAATCCATGTATATATCTTGTATGATATATACATAAAATGAATAAATAAAATGTATGTTTAATAAAAGAACATTCGTTAAATTCAGACTTAAAGAAAAAGGTTGAAAAAGAATAAAAGATAAAAATGTCTCGACAAAGTGATAACCGAGAGGCCTCCCGAAAGGAAGTCGAGAGAAGAGAAGAAAAAGGGAAAGGTCCCGAAAATGAACGAGAGGAACCGATTCCTGATAAATATATGACACAAATCCAAAAGTTAGTAAAAGATGTCGTAAGGGCCGAAACTGAACTTAAATCCCAATCTAGACAAACAAAACATTCATAATCCGAAAATCCTTCTCGAAAATCTATTTCTAAACCCCGTTCTAGACCTTCAAGAATGGAAGAAAGTGTTCACGAGTCGAACGCTGATGGAGGGGTTCGTCAAGAATTCAAGTAACTTAAAATTGGTGGATGTTCGTTCAAAGACTTTATGTATTATGGGCCGAAGGAGTTCCATGGTGACAAGGGAGCCATCACAACCGTGAGGTGGCTTGAAGAGATGGAGACGATTGTGATTACAAGCAAGTGTTTTGATGAGGAAAAGATTCAGTGTTCTACTCTGATGTTTAAAAGCGAAGCGCTAGAGTGGTGGAACACACTGATCTTGAGTAGAGGAAGGGAGGTGATGTATAGTTTGACTTGGAACGAGTTCAAGGAGTTGTTAATGTCAAAATTCTATCCGATGCATGAAACGGACCAAATTCAAACTAAATTCTTGACTCACAAGGTTGTTGAAACAAACCTTCGCGAGTATAACATGAAATTCCACGAATACTGTCATTTGGTTCCCCAGCTGGTTACCCCTGAATCCAGCAAAGTTACACGTTATATTTGGGGACTACCACGAGAGATTCGTGACATGGTGAGGTCACACTTGCAACAAACCATTGACTCCGCGATGGAGTTGGCTGGGTACTTGATGTGCGGAATGATCCGCAATAAGGAGGAGGATAAGAAGGTCGTAACAACACACGACTCAAGGAAAGGAGGAGACACCCGCTTCAAGGGTAAGGGAATTGACCAACGAAGGTCAAGCTTCAACCCCAGCATTCCACAATGCAAAACTTGTAAGAAATATCATAGGGGTAGATGCAACTTTGCTCCTCGAGTCTGTGAATCGTGTAATCGACCCGGCCACACAACGGCCGATTGTTGGAAGAAGAAGATGACCTGCTACAACTGCAAAGAAATGGGATATCTTAGCTTCGAGTGCCCCAAGAATAAGCCCGCGACTGGTGGTGCGGGTGGTAGCAGTCAAAAGAACGAGCCCAAGAAGGGCAATGCAAGAGTCTTCGTCCTTGATGCGAAGAAAGTGGCCGACACACCGGAAACCATTACCGGTACGTTCCTTGTTAACAACGCTTATGCTAGATTCTTGTTTGATTCAGGAGCCAACTTAAGTTTTATAGATTATAACTTTTGTAGTCTATTAAACGAACCTTTAACCAAACTTAATAACACTCTAAGCATCGAGACCGCTAATGGCGAAATCGTTAAAATCTCCGAAGCCTTAGAAAACGGAAAAATCTTATTAGCCGGTTACGTTTTGCCTATCCAATTGCTACCTATGACCCTTGCTGGTTTTGATGTTGTATTGGATATGGATTGGTTATCTGACAACCATGCTCGTATCCTCTGTAATAGCAAGACTGTTGAACTTCGAGCCCCGGATAAACGAACTATTCGAATTTAAGGGGATAAAGACACTGGCCAAGTTAGCCTAATCTCTATGATAAGGGCTAACAAATGTTTAAATCAAGGATGCTTAGCATTCATGGCCTACGTCACCGAAGAATCAAAGCCCAAAGAAATCAAAGAAGTTCCTATTGTTTCTGACTATGCCGATGTATTTCCCGACGAACTTCTTGGAATTCCACCTGATCGTGAAGTAGAGTTTAGGATCGATCTTATTTCTGGTACTGCTCCAATCGCCAAAGCTCCGTATCGCCTCGCGCCAACCGAGATGAAGGAACTGAAGAAACAACTTGACGAGCTTCTCGAAAAAGGTTTCATACGCCTAGTTCATCACCATGGGCAGCGCCAATACTATTCGTCAAGAAGAAGGATGGATCCATGCATATGTGCATTGACTACCGAGCTCTCAATAAAGTCAAAATCAAGAATCTTTATCCACTCCCTCGAATCGATGATTTATTCGACCAACTTCAAGGTGCTAGCTTCTTTTCAAAAATCGATCTTCATTCCGGCTATCACCAAGTCAAAGTTCAAACCGAAGACATTCCAAAAACGGCTTTCCGAACAAGGTATGGCCATTATGAGTTCACCATTATGCCATTCGGACTTACTAATGCGCCAGCCGCGTTCATGGACATGATGAATCGAATCTGTAAGCCTTACTTAGATAAATTTGTTATCGTCTTCATCGACGACATACTCATTTATTCTAAGTCTAAGGACTAGCATGAAAATCATGTTTGAACCTTACTTGAAATTCTAAGAACCGAGAAGTTTTACGCCAAGTTCTCGAAATGCTTGTTCTGGTTGCACGAGGTGCAATTTCTTGGTCATATCATCAACTTCAACGGTATTCAAGTAGACCCCGCTAACATTGAAGCTATCTCTAAGTGGGAGATCCCAAAGTCGCCAACCGAGCTTCGAAGTTTCTTGGGATTGGCGGGCAATTATCGAAGGTTCATTGAAAACTTTTCCCGAATCGATGTGCCCCTAACTTCTTTAACTCGTAAAAACATCAAGTATGAATGGGGAACAAAACAACAAGAGGCATTCGATATACTTAAACAAAAGCTTACCCAAGCTCCTATACTGGCCTTGCCAGAAGGTACCGAAGATTTTGTTGTCTTTAGTGATGCATCTCATTCTGGCTTAAGATGTGTACTAATGCAACGAAAGAAAGTAATCGCCTACGCCTCTCGTCAACTCAAGATGCACGAAAAGAACTATACAACTCACAATCTAGAGTTAGGCGCCATAATCTTTGCAGTTAAGATATGGAGGCACTATCTCTATGGGGTAAGATTTATCATGTACACTGATCATAAAAGCTTGAAACACATCTTTAATCAAAAAGAGTTAATATGCGTGAACGACGCTGGATGGAAACTCTAAACGACTATGATTGCGAAATTGTTTATCATGAAGGCAAAGCCAACGTTGTGGCTGACGCCTTGAGTCGTAAAGAGCACGAAAAGCCAAAAAGAGTCCGAGCGTTAAGGCTAGAACTTCAAATCGATCTTATTGACCAAATCAAGTCTGCCCAAATTCAAGCGATCAATGAAAACCAAATCTCCGATGAAAAACGTAACGGCACCATTGACTCGCTCGTCAAAGGTGATGATGGTATCCTTAGAATGGGAAACCGGATTTGGGTAACAATCGTTGGGGACTTGCGTGAAAAGATTATCAATGAAGCCCATAAGTCCAAGTACATGATGCACCCCGATAGTGAAAAATGTATCGAAATCTCAAGTCAAACTACTGATGGAATGGGATGAAAAGGGACATCGCTTCGCATGTTGCGAAATGTCTAACTTGTTTGAAAGTCAAGGCTGAACACCAAAAGCCTCTGGGACTGCTCCAGTAACCCGAAATTCCCGTATGGAAGTGGGAGTTAATAACCATGGATTTCATAACCAAACTCCCGAAGACGACACGACAACATAATGCTATATGGGTGATTGTGGACCGTCTAACAAAGTCCGCACATTTTATACCTATCAATGAGTCGTACTCAATGGAAAGATTAGCGCGTATTTATGTGAACAACATTGTTGCTTTGCATGGAGTACCGTTATCTATAATCTCTGATCGTGACAGTCGTTTTACGTCTCATTTTTGGAAAAGCTTCCAATAATCCTTAGGCACCAGGTTAAACCTTAGCACTGCCTATCATCCGCAAACTGATGGGCGAAGCGAAAGGACGATTCAAACGTTGGAAGATATGCTCCGCGCATGTGTTATAGACTTAGGTGGAATTTGGGACGACCAATTACCCCTAATGGAATTCTTGTATAATAATAGTTATCACACTAGCATTCAAGCCGCACCATTCGAGGCGTTATATGGTCGAAAGTGTAGAACGCCCGTGTGTTGGTCTGAAACCGGATATAATCAATTATCTAGACCTGAAATAGTCCAAGAAACCACCGACAAAGTTCTTCAAATCCGAGAACGACTTAAGACGGCACGTGATCGCCAAAAGAGTTACGCCGATATCCGTCGTAAGCCATTAGAATTCAATATGGGTGACAAAATTCTTTTGAAAGTCTCGCCATGGAAAGGCTTAGTTCGCTTCAGCAAGAAAGGAAAATTAAGTCCTCGATTCGTTGGACCCTTCGAGGTACTCGAACGTATTGGCACTGTTGCATATAGTTTGCGACCACCCGAGGAAATGCAACAGATACACGACGTATTCCATGTTTCGAATATGCGTAAATGTTTAGCCGATGAATCTCTTTCGATGCCACTAAAAGATGTAGAAATTAACTAGAACTTAAAATTCATTGAAAGACCAATACAAATAGAAGACTCCAAAACGAAGAAACTTAAAAGACGAATGTTGAAAATCGTGAAAGTAAAATGGGATTCCCAAAGAGGACCCGAGTATACTTGGGAACTCAAATCGGAAATGAGAAAAAATACCCCTGATGACCGTCGTTCAAGTCAATCAAAAACCTAATTATTCTAAATAGTTAGAGCAAGTAGGGTATCATATCACAAGGAGCATGTGGTCAATGCAATTCGTGTACAGATTTAATATTATGAAGTAAATGGTTTTAGTGCTGATCACACAAGCAATTAAAGTGAGTTTATATAACTAAGCAACGAATAAATAAGCGAGTTATAAACAGTTAACAAAGCTAATCACACCCGGGAATTCAAGTAAGCAACCAAACAGTATCTCATGCAACCTAACAGATTATTATTAACGATTAACTGAAAAACTGATCAACCAGACAAAACCTTAGACGTCAAAAATTACTTTACACACGGCACTGGTTATCAAATAGTCCTTGCCAGTGTGACTTAGTTAAGGATAATTGTACGTTTTATCGTATTCAATCTAACCAAACAGTTATATGACTAATTATCTAGCAACTGGCAACAGATCATTCAGACCAACGTAAACCTAAACCGACCGAACACACAAAAATACTAAACATCAATAGTCATATATCAATCTTCAATAACAATACACAAGTATTCTTTCACATGAGAAAAACTGTAAAAGGTTACAAACTATACATCCCGGGTGCGTTCTAGGAGATTAGCCGAGCCGTGACATCATCAAATCTTCGTTACGGATGATATGTATCATGTGGAAGGTCTTGGCACAAGCTATAATGGTGGAAATCTCCTCTTGGAGGTGCTGGAATCGCCTATGGTTCGTCAAAATGGAGTTGAGGTTGTTTAGCATGAAAGATATTATTTAACCCTAATTTTACCGTCTGCACCCCCTATCGCGATACGCGATGGGGTCTTCAATGGTCTATCGCGTATCGCGATGGACCAGAAAGTCAAAACTCACTTTAGACCCTAGAGCGATACGCTATGGGTCTTCAAGCGAGCCCATAGCATATCGCGATGGGTCTCCTCACCAGCAAACATCATTAAACTTCTCGTTTCGCGTGATGTACATCCCGGGTCTTCATTCCGTGCTTTAACAGGTCTATATTGACTACTTTAACGCCTGTGACCTGAAATCCAATAAAACACGTAGGAAGTATCGATAGTTCTAGAATAAACAGTTAAAACTAAACAATAAACGAACAAAAACATATACAAATTAACCGACCATCACATCCCCACACTTATCTTTTGCTCGCCCTTAAGCAAAACTCTAAAGCAAACATCGATCTCCATCATAGGTATGTAGATTATCGCCATTAATACAAGTAAGGTTTAAGGTCATACCCAGTTTCCCAGACTGACACTGTTTTTAGATTGACATCTCACAAATACAATTTAATGCTATAATAAAAACAATAGAGCCGCCCAGACTGGTGTACTTTGTTTCCGGTTAAGGCACACATGCTCATACCACTCGTAATATAACATCTCTCCTCTCGGTTTAATATATGGACTAGAAAAAGATGTGCCAGTATCGCTCTGCTCTCAGTATCACTCATAAGTACATATTAATCCATCAAGTTTCTTTGGCACAAATGCAAACAAGAGGTCTTTAAAAGGGTTGTAACGGGGCCATGTCTAAGGGTATGGAAGGGAAATATTTAAGTAGCTCAAACGATCCGACCCGGCTTATTACAAAACATCTAAATAAACGAAACTACTGTACAACTAACCGACTGATTATATACATCTAAATAAGCAAGCTAACAATATACAGAACATCTAAATAAGAAAACTACAATACTGATTTCACACATTTTTTTTTTACTAAAACGAACTTCAACGAACTACATACAAAACTGAATATAAACAGACATCATTTTGTGTTTTTCTCAATTTTTTTAAGCATAATAACGTGATGGCTAACAATGAGATAAATACAAATACAAAACAAAAGAAAATACAATTACAATTACAAATAACCCTAGCAAGCCGGATCGTCTCGTAACATAATGTCAGGGTTAAACAAACGAAAAATAAGTCTAAGAAATGTTTTCTAAGGGACCCAACCCCCCGCCCCTCACATTAACCTCACCTCATATGTGTAATAATGAGGCCCCAACCCCCCAGTACCCACACTCGCACTCATCCAGACGAGGCTTAACCAAATTGCCTCTATCACTTTTGAATTTTGCCAACTGTGATCCCGTAAGCCATGAACATCAGTGAAAGCACTCAAATGACATGTGTGTACTATATATTATATGTGTATTATATATATATGGGTCAACTCACACACATACTGGAGGAATAGGGTTGACGATATAAACATGTGTACATGTCCCCATGACTCGTTATCCCCGCATAAACAACCCCATTTTCAAATTCTCGTTATAAAACATTTGTGAGTAAGACTAATGAGACACTGAAAAGCCAACCATGACCAGAAACCTATGACTTGGCATTAATGGCAATAATTAACAGTTAACAATTTTGGTTTCTGAACACTCTTCGAGGTACTATCGGGCTAAAATTTTCAAATTTCCCCATCTCCACACTTGAGGTTTGCATTGTCCTCAATGTAAGAAAACTTAACATTGTCCTCAAAGTTAAAATTGATAGAACGATTAATGAAAATTTGAGGGACGGGGTTGAAAATGACTTTTTGACTATTAAGCGATTTTAAATTTCGGGGGCTAGGCGGTTCTACTATCAATTATACAATTACACTTTTAACGTTTAAAGTAATAGAAACAAAATTAAATTATGAAACTGAAATCACCTGATATCAACGCGACTGGAGAAGGACCAGTCGGCTCGTGAACTCACAGAAACACTCGTATACTCTAGTCTGATCCAATTACCAAAACTGACAATCGAACCTGCAAAATCTCGAGATGTGTAGAAGCAAGCTTCTCACAAGTTTAAGACATAGTTGTTTATTTTATTAAAACACTTACCGTGCCACATTTAAGTCGTTTCATAATAAATTCTGTTAAATTAGGTAAAAACGTTAAAAGACCTAACTCACTTTCGTAGGAATCACGATTGCATTTAGCGTATGCAACAAGCCCTGTAAACCCCCCGGTAGCCCGGGAGGATGAGTGGGTCACGTGAGGGTTTATAGTGAACTACACCCACAAAGTTCGATTACAACAAAATATACAAGTAAAATCAAGCACAGCAGCAATCAAAAGATATATGAACATATAAGCCCAACCAGTTACCCAAACATGGTTCCCCAAAATATAATATAATATAATACAGACCATGATATTAATAAAAAGAAAATAAAGTGAAAAAGGTAACCAAAAAGCTACTGTACTGGCGGATCATCAGCTGCCTCATCCTGCGGGTCTACAGGCTGCTCCTCTGTAGTAGTCAAAGAGTCCAGGAGCGGTACCTGCAAAGTAGTAAATAACAAACGAAAATAGTCATCATAACGGGCCCCTTGGGCCCGCGTCTCCTCTCGCTGAGCCAGCTGCTCCTGCTGAATCTCCGACTGCCGCTGATATATTATCTGTATTGTGACTGGCTGCTGCGGCTTTGAAGATGATGATGCCTGTTGGAGTGGATGCTGCTGCAGCCGCTCAATGCGCGGGACCCGAATGTGCTGACGATGAGTCAGAATCCCCCGCTGCATGGCCACGTCAGCTGCAGTACCCTCTGGTAGTGGTACCTGTGGTCCCTGTCGGACTGGGATAAGTACCGGTGGATCGTCATAAGTACATATCCCGATCCTCTGAGTATCTGCCAACGGAAACGGCTCTGTAGTCGGGCCCGAAGTGAAGTAATCTACCAGATATCTATCAAATACACCCAATCTCTCTGCAATCCTGGTAATATACGGTCCCAATGCTAACTGGGCCGATGCACCATGTATACTCTGGACTCGTGCGAACGATGTAAGGAGCAGCATCGCGATGTTGGCCTCTCTGCTACCGATGATGGACAGGAGGCACAACAAATCGAAGTTGCTACACTTATCGCGGATCGAATGACGGCCAGCGATAGTGTAAGCAACGATGCGGTGAAAGTATCGGTGGACGGGGTTCCTGATAGCGGATGCTACCACAGAACTTGAATGGGCCCCGTCCTCGATCAGCCCCCAAAACTGAGCCAGATCAGGCTCAGTGAGCCAAAACGGTCAACCCTGCTGCTGATGTGTCGTATAACCGTGAAAGCTCTGTACAAACGTGGGAGTCTGAACATCCTCCCGCGTATAGAAGCTTGTCGCCACAGCGAAATCAGGGACCGACATCTCATACACATGTCGTCCGAGTGAGAACGACACGGCATGCGGCTCGTCGAAATCGGGGGCGGAGTATGAGAATGTCGAGTAAAACTTGCGTGTGATCTCGACATATGAAATCGAGTCACACTCGAGTACTGCCCGCCACTGATCCGACATCAATTCCTGGAGAGTTGTATCTGCCCCCAGAGTACCCAATAAATCCCAATCAAACGTCCGCATACGCAAAAGCTGCATACCTCTCATCCGCGTGTACCTGGTGTACTCCTCGGACAGATCAGAGAAGCTGAGCACCTGATGAGGCGTGCGGTGTCCATCACCTACTATATATGCTCGCTCAACGCCCTCGATAATCGGCACCTCGACACCATCGTAACGTATGGTGCGGGGTCCAGTCCTCTGTCTCTTGCGCCTCGAATACGCTGATGCCCCAAACATATCTGTAAAATCAAACATGTAAGTTAGATATGTCAACGTCAATGTGGTGACCACCGTATAGCATTTCGGTCGCGGTTGTCCCACATAATTAAATAATATTATAATATCAACAAAATAATAAAAATAAAAATAATTAAAGACGAAAAATTCGGGGATACCCTGTTCGTATTTCTCAAAACCAGATTAACTCGCCCGAATGGAGATTGAGTACGGGCGGGTAATCAGTTAACCAATCAATCAAACTCATTAATGCCAAACTAGCAAAGCGGCCCCAAGACTCGATTAACAAACACACAATCAAATGTGACTCGACACAACTCGATTAACCACATACAACCAAACAAAAAAAAGACAAACTAACATACTTGACACAAACTGACCAACTGTCTTGAAAAACGTGCAAAGCAAACAACAATATGTGGAGTTGGGTTTTGAAATATTAATAAAATATTTTAAAATACGTTCACATAAATCGTTTAATATCGAACAAACACTATCATTAGTTTCATAATAAAATAATGATTTTTAACTGTGAACATCAAAACCCGACTCGTCACATTGAACAATCCCGATTAGTCAACCGAATAACCAATCCGATCAACCCGTAAATCATAATCCCAAAGTAACTCCCCTAACCCGGTAACCATACTCTCAAAACTACAAGTAATAAAGCCATTAATTGTCCCGACACACTAAACAAAACCGAACCCAAACTCAAATAACCCGGAAACCCGACCCACATTATAAATTACAGTATCAATTCGACAATCCCGCAAACTAAATTAAACTGACAACTATCCCAACATCCAATACCCAACTACACAACTATCCAACAAAGTGATTAAACTAAACACGTACCTCGATGTCGACAATACAATTTGATAACAAGTAGATGACGGTGGTACTGCGAACGCCGGAAATGACAATGGTGTTTATGGATAGCGATTACAATGGACGGCAGTGCCAACGGTGGTGTTGGTAGTTTACGAAGGTGGTGGGTGAACGTTGATGGTGTGTGGTGGTGGCAGGGATAAGAGTAATGGCGGTGTTGGTGAGGACAAGTGTAGACGGCGGAGTGAGGGTGTCGATTGATGGTGGGTGGACGCGGTGGTGGCAGGGGGTAGAAGGTAAGTGGTGACAGTGGTGGTGTGGTGGGTTAGCGGTGGTGGTCGGAGATGGGACAGAAACGACAGTGGTGGTGGTACGAGGTTGATAGGAGTAGCGGCGGGGTGGTGGTGTTTGATCGGAGAGAAGACGGGAAGGAGAGTGAGAAGAAGAAGACGAGATTTAAATATAATTGAATCGGGTCAAAACCCGACCCATCGCGATACGCGATGGGTCAAGTTGGAGTACATCGCGATACGCCGCCAAATAGGTTTCAATCAGGGTTTAACCCCATCGCGTATCGCGATGGGGTGTTTTGTGGTGTCACTGCGTATAGAGATGACGTCACCTGTCAGGTGTGCCACCCTCCCATCACGATACGCGATGGAGGCAATAAGAATCCCATCGCGTAGCGCGATGGGTTCTCTGACAGACACAAAAAAAAATTAAAAAAATTCAGCTTTTTGGCATCCCGACATCACCCTAGACACGTGCAAAACTCAAAATACTGTTATATACCTGGAATACGTGTCCATAAACAATGCTTACCGAACTTCCCTATTTTCTGAATCTTCAACGAACTTCCCCACACTAAGCGTTTACTGCACAAAACTCGAGACGATACTAAGTACAAGACTCAATAAAATAAAAACAAATTGGACAGACACTTACAAACCCCGGGTTGCCTCCCGTACGCGCTGAATTTAAAGTCTACAGCTCGACAATGCCTCGAACTCAATTATCTTCATAAACCGGTGAAGTTACAATAAAATTCACCGATTCCTCATCCAGCTCATGTATGTCCTTCATCTTCAAGTATGGCTTCATTCTATAGCCATTTACCACTTGCCTCAAATGATAATCAAAGTCTACAATCTATACTGACCATGATTTTCGACCCTTACAATCAAATATGGGCCGGTCCACTTACTTTTCAACTTACCCGGGAAGAGCTTCATCCTCGTGTTGTACAACCACACTTGTTGACCAACTTCAAAATTCTTCAACCGAATATTAGCATCATGAACTTTCTTCATTTTCGCCTTGTAAGCGGACGCGCAACCGTATGCCTCGTCTCTCAACTCCTCGATCTCACACAATGCCAATTTTCTCGCTTTACCTGCATCATCATAATCCATGTTAACCTGTTTAGTAGCCCAAAACGCTCTTTGTGCAATTTCAACCGGTAAATAACAATCCTTTCCATACACAAGTCTATAAGGAGTGGTTCTACTTTGCGTTTTATAAGCAGTTCGGTAGGCCCATAAGGCATCGGTCAACTTGGTTGACCAATCCTTTCGGTCCGTCCGAACAGTTTTCTGTAAAATCTGTTTAATTTGCCTATTGGAAACCTCCACTTTTCCACTCGTTTGTGGATGGTAAGGAGTTGCAATCCTATGATCAACACCATATCATTTAAGCAATTTCCCGAATTTAAAATTCTTAAAATGAGATCCCCCATCACTTATGATGGTTCGGGGGACTCCAAATCTCGAAAAAATATTACTTTGAACGAAATTGCAAACAACTATGTGATCATTTGTCCTAGTGGCTATCACTTCAACCCATTTAGAAATGTAATCGATGGCCACTAGGATATACAAATTACCGTGTTAATTTGGAAACGGGCCCATGAAGTTGATCCCCCAAACATCAAAAATGTCAATAACTAGGATCGGATTCAAGGGCATCCCGTCCCGCTTAGAAATACTCCCGAGTTGTTGACACTTTAAACAGTGTGTCACGAACTCGTGAGCATCCTTGAACAATGAAGGCCAAAAGAAACCACTCGTTAAAACTTTTTGAGGGGTTTTCTGGCCACTGAAATGACCACCACACGCAGACGAATGCGCGTGTTCCAAAACTGATCTGACATCCTCCTTGGTTATGCATCGTCTGATCATCTGATCTGCACCAATTTTAAACAAATCTGGATAGTCCCAGATGTACTGTTTAGCTAGGGACATCAACTGTTTCTTCTTTCTCCTTGGCCAATGCTCTGGTAAATCACCTGCAACTTTAAAATTAACAATATGAGCAAACCAAGGATTTTGTGAAACTGCCAGGATATGTTCATCCGGGAAGGACTCGTTAATGGGCCCATCAGTGTTCCCATTTTCCACCATAATTCGGGACAAGTGATCTGCAATGACATTTTCACTCCCTTTCTTGTCCCGAATCTTTAGATCAAATTCCTGCAACAGTAAAACCCATCTGATAAGCCTCGGTTTTGCATCCTTTTTATCCATGAGGTACATGATAGCAGAGTGGTCAGAATATATAATAACTTTACTACCCCAAATATAAGACCAGAATTTATCTAGAGCATATACTACTGCTAGTAACTCCTTCTCGTTTGTGGTATAATTTAATTGAGGATCCGAGAGGGTTTTACTTGCATAGTAAATAACAACGGGTTTCTTGTCAACCCGTTGACCCAAAACAGCCCCAACTGCATAATCACTTGCATCACACATTATTTCAAAAGGTAAACTCCAATCGGGTGATTGCAAGATTGGGGCTTCAACTAGTTTTAATTTCAAAATGTCAAAAGCCTTAGCACATTCATCATTAAAGTCAAACGGGGCATCCTTAAGCAATAAAATACAAAAAGGGTTTAGTAATGTCACTAAAACCCTTAATAAACCGTCTATAAAACCCGGCATGCCCCAGAAATGATCTAATGCCTTTAACATTGGTGGGATGAGGTAAAGTGGTAATAACTTGGACCTTAGCCCGGTCCACCTCGATCCCTCGACTCGAAACAACATGGCCCAATACAATTCCCTCTTGGACCATGAAATGGCTCTTTTCCCAACTAAGAACCAAATTCGTTTCGACACATCTTTTCAAAACTTTTTCGAGTTGGTTTAAACATGACTCGAAAGATGTGCCGAAAATCGAAAATCATCCATGAAAATTTCCAAAGACACCCCCACCATATCTGAAAAGATACTCATCATGCACCTCTGAAAGGTGGCGGGGGCGTTACGTAACCCGAATGGCATTCGCCTAAACGCGAATGTGCCATATGGGCACGTAAACGTGGTCTTTTCCTGATCTTCAGGATGAATAGTTATCTGGTTATACCCGGAATACCCGTCAGCAATAAAATTTTTGACAATTTGATCGATAAACGGAAGCGGAAAGTGATCTTTTGATGTTGCCGCGTTCAGTTTACGATAATCAACACAAATGTGCCACCCGGTTACCGGCCGGGTGGCGACCTCGTTACCTGAGTCGTCCATGACGACTTGGATGCCCGCCTTTTTCGTTACTTTCTGTGACGGGCTCACCCACGTGCTGTCTGATATGGCAAAGATAATGCCAGCATCTAACCATTTCAGCACCTCCTTCTTCACCACTTCCCTCATGTTCGGGTTCAACCTACGCTGAGCATCGTGCGCGGGTTTGACAGCCGGATCTGTTAAAATTTTGTGCATCACAATTGAGGGACTGATTCCCTTCAAATCCGCTATCGTCCACCCGGTTGCTTCTTTTTTCGCAACCAGCACCTCCATCAAAGCCTTTTCCTGTTCAACAGATAAGTTAGAAGCTATAATAACAGGCAATGTATTATTCTTACCAAGAAAAGCATATTTTAAATGCTTTGGGAGCTCTTTCAGCTCGACTTTCGGTGCTTCCAGCATTGACGGTTTCAACCCGGTATCAATCTTCTCGGGAAGCGGTTCCACCTGAACTGACCATGGTGGACGGTATCTACGCACAGCTGCGATCTCCATTTGTCTTTCCTCCTCTTCCAGCAACTCGTCTGTTTCAACCTGTAACCTGTCAAACAAAAAACACGTCTCCGCTGTGCCATCCAAACTGACGACAGAGTCGTATAGCGGAATGCACTCATCAATGACATGGGCCATAAAGCACTCGTCATCGACCGGAGAGTTATTTCCACATGTGAAAACATTAATTCTCAGCTTACGGTTACCGAATGCCATGTCAACAGTACCATTTCTACAATTAATATTGGCATTTGCGGTAGCCAAAAATGGTCTACCAAGGATAACCGTAGGCTGTTTAGTCCTCTCACCCGAAACATAACTGAGGACTAAAAAGTCAACTGGAAAGTAAAAGTCTTCCACCTTGACGATAACGTCAGTCAATATTCCTCGGGGCAGTTTCAGTGTCTGGTCAGCCAAGACAACCGTGGTAGCAGCTGCACGAAGCGGGCCAAAATCGTACTGGTCGTATAAACTGCCTGGGAGAATACTGATGCTAGCTCCAAGATCTAGAAGCGCCCGAGTCATTTTAAAATCACCCACTTGAATGGGTATAATGGGCGTTCCAGGATCTTGTAGCTTGGGTGGAAGAGCACCCGAAAGAATTGCACTCACATTGTCGGTAAAATCAATCTGTTTTAGGAATCTTATGACTCCTTTTCTGTGTGCACAATTCTTTTAAATACTTAGCATAGGCGGGAATTTGTTTTATGGCATCTAAAAAAGGAATGTTAATTTTGACTTATTTAAACGTTTCCCACATTTCTTCTTGTTGCGGGCCTCTTGATGCCATCTTCGCCTTTGATGGCGCCAACAAAGCATCAGGATATGGAACAGTTTTCACATTTTCCTAATTCTTAGAGTTGTTGGTGTCATCCTTCGGAACCGATTTGTTATTTTTAGTTTCACTTTTGTTAGGTTTATTTAGTTCAATCGGTTCCGGCTCGTCGTCACTGACGAGAGTCTTATCAACTTCTTCCACCACCCCATCAACCAATGGTGGTGGACCCCCAACCTTATTATCATATTTCTTACCATTACGTAAAATACTTACCTGGTTGACATGCTTTTTCGAACTTGAACTGTGATGATTCGGGTTGACTGTGGTGTCGCTCGGAAGTTGGCCCGCATTCTTTTGTTATTTCGCCAAGTCTGAAGCGAGCTGACCAATTTGCTTCATCATTGCCTCCGACGATTTATCCCGTAACTCGAACTTTTGCTTCGTCTCGGCCTGTTGATCAGTCATAACTTTCAATAACGCGTCCAACTTCAAGTGTACTAACTCATCTGAAATATCAGAGGACCGTTTATGCTGATCCTGATTACCCAAAAAATTTTCACCCCTGTTACCGTCTCTGTTATATGTGACATCTGCCCCGATCCGACCCGACCCAGGTACCCGTTTCTCTGACCCGATCTCTTTCTTTTATGATTTAATATTTATTTATACTTATACTTTACTTTTAATAATAATATATTTTTCTTCCCGCCTCTTTCTCTCTCTTTCTTTCCGCCGTCCCGTCCCTCTCCTTCTCTCTTTCCGCCTTCTTTTCCCTCTTGTCGCCGTCCCGCCCTTAAGCCTTGTTTCCCTCTTTGCTTGTCCTTTGTTCCTTCCCGCCTAAGGTTGTCTGCGCAGCTCCACGCGCCAGACCCCTTACAAGGAATCCTGCGTGAAGACCACCTGTTACAGCGATACGCGAGACGAACTCTTCTCGCAGCGCGCTAAGAATTGTAATTCTTCTCGCAGCGCGCTAAGAACGGTAGTTCTTCCCGCGACGCGCTAAGGATTTGTAGTTCTTCTCGCAGCGCGCTAAGAATCGTAGTTCATCCCTCGACGCGCGAAGAATTATAGTTCTTCCCGCGGCGCGCTAGGAATTTTAGTTCCTCCCGCGGCGCGCTAAGAAATGTGATTCTTCCCGCGGCGCGCTTAGAAATGTAGTTCTTTCCGCGACGAGTTAAGGTTGGTTCTGTCTGCCTTCGCGCTCGCGCTCTCTTGACCTTCTGTGTCTGCCTTCGCGCTCGAGCCTTCTCGCGCTAAACCCTTTGAGTTTTCTTCTGTTTAATCTAGCCATTTGCTTTTGTGTTGTCTTATCTTTTGTGCTGTTGACCTAATCTGCTTTATGTCTGAAAAGTTACTTTCGGCGCAGCATGCGCACCAACCCCATTGGTTGGCAGAAAAAGTGACTGACATTATCTTTTGAGATCTGCTTTTTCCATGCTTGACCAGTACCTTTTTCTGAACCGCCCATGCCTTTTTACTGTTAACCTGTCAGCTTTTTCTCTTTTTCCCTGCTGCCATATCTTTTGATATCTTTTGCTTTTGGAATCTTTTGCTTTTTGAGATCTTTTCCCCTTTTCTAGGGATTGTGTCTCCTAGGGTTTCCCTATAAATAATAGTATTATTTTTCCTAACACTACACACACAAAACACTTAATCTCTCCTATTCTCTCTTCCTCCTTGCTCTCTCTGCCGTCTTCCTCTCTGCCTCCGTCTTCCTCCCTGTTCTACCCTGCTTTTCCGGTAATATATATTATATATAATAATTTACTTATTAATTATGCTAACTTATAATCAAGACTTAAAACAAATCATTAAAACAATAATCTTGTTTATAGGTTAACTTGTGCTTGTTTAAAGTTGGTTCTTGCTTTATCTTACACCGCATCGTTTATCATGTGAGTAATCTCGTACCTAATCCCTTTTTATTTTTTATGTTTTGGGATGTTCATGTGTTCGTACAAACTTGAGTCTTAAACTTGTTTATGAACTTTAGTCGCGCAGTATCCCATGTGTTGAGGACGTTTACTTGGCTGTTTATTTGTATGTGTGTATCATTAACCGCTTTGTTCGGCCTATTCCGAAGTTTTCATGGATCCATTAGATGAACACGGGAGACCTATCGTTTACGGTTTTCTTTGTTTACACTTGCACAGATGTTTTCTCGTTTTTGTGCTCAATTGGGAGCACGGATTGAACTATGAACTATGAGCTATGATCTATCTAGGCTTGATCACAATCTGATTGCACCCTTGTTAAACACCAGACATACACGTGTTGCGCGCAGATTTATTGTTACCTATGTATTGTATTAAACTTGATTTCTCACCAACACGCAAGTGTTTGACGTTTATTTTAACACATGTTCAGGTTTGCAGTAGCTGTTTTGGAGCTTGTGGACACATAGGAAGTTTTCTTTATTTTGGACCTAGATTAAAATGTATCAAGACAAGTTTTTGCTGTTCGAATATTATGATTTATAATATATTGATTTATATTGATTTATGTTATCTTGTGTTTACCTTGCGCGTGCGCGAATGAATGTATTTATTAAATATTGACACCCAATAGTGTCACGAGTAATGAAACAATATGTGGCGCCCCGATGTATAATCCGCCTTTGGTCGGGGTGTTACATTATACCCCTGATTCTGATTACTCGAGCCCTGCTGATAACCACTCTGGCAGTAATTACCCTGCGATCTGTTCTGACTCGTTCCCTGAGAGTTCGGGTTCAACTGAGAAGAAGCGTTCCCGTAAGGAAAATTCGGGTGGTTCCTCAGGCCGGGTGATATGTGTTCGAATTGAACCCTTGGCCCTTGGAATCCCCATAAGCATAACTGACTTCCTCAGTAACATCCTCCTCGTCATCATAAAACTCGGGGCAATTTTATGATTTATGCCCGAGTTCACCACAATCTTCACAGACCGGGAATTTAACACCAACTTTCCCGACCTCTTTTATCTTACCCTTTCTGTACCCAGCCAGTTCACGTTTTAACTCAGCAATTCTTTCAGACTCACTCGTGACTGACTTAACTGATCTGGATGAATTACCACGTCTTCGTCTTTCAGCTGTTGCTTCTGCCTTGGAATCTTCACACATTAACTCTAAAAATTCCCAATCGTCTTCCTCAGGCTGATTCAACAACAGACCATTACACGAGGCCTTAAGATGCTTTCGGTCCTCGTATGTCAAACCATCAACAAAGCACTTTACCAGTTCCCACAGTTCAATTTGGTGATGTGGGCATTTTCTGATCATATCCTTATACCTGGTAAAAGCTTCATGGAATAACTCACCCGGTAACTGTGAAAAGTGACGAATGTCTGAACGGGCCTCGGTAGTCTTCGACTGTGAATAAAACTCGTTTAAGAAAACTTGTTGCATCTCGACCCAATTTCTGATACTATGCATCGGCAGCGAATTAAACCATAATTTTGCTTTGTCTTTTAACGAGAACTGGAATAACCGCAACTGAATTTCATCTCGATCAAACGTACCGTCACCAATAGTCCCACAAATAGCAGAAAAATTAGTTAAGTGTGAGTATGGGTCTTCCGAAGCCATCCCATTGAAATGAGGAACGATGTTGATGTAGGATGGCCGGGACTTAAAAGTTTGTTGTCCCTGCGCTCGTTCCTGTGGAACCAATGGGGATGCTCCATCTGAGATAGCCGGTCTGAACCGACTGTTAACACCATGAGCAGGGGCTATGTAATTTCTCCTTTTCCCCCCGGGTTTCCCATACCGCCCCGGTTAACTTGAATACCACGAACTCTTTCGGGCCATTCCGCCCGGTTCACCCTGCCTCGATCCCTTCCGTTTCTTTTAACTGGTTCAGCTCGTCTTCGATTAACAGGCTCCTCCACTTCATCTTCATAATTATTATCACCCTCAATCTCTGGTTCACCAACCTCGTTCTCGGGCTCAACTGCCGATTACCTCTAACCCATCTGTCTACCTCATCATCGATTTTCGTGCCTTCGTTTCAATTATTATCTTCACCCTCATCCTCTTCTTCAGTCGGAACACTCGATCTAACATCATCCATATTTATCCGAACTCGGAAGTTGGGGTTATTATTTGGAGCGGTGGTCCGGCTTGGTTAAAGTCGAGGTTTAAGTTTTCGGTTAGGATTTCGGTTTCGGTTTTGATTTTGGGTTATGGATGCATGAGCTGAGTTGTTTTGGTTATTCTGGTTATTGAAGTTTGGTGGGTCGGGTATGTTGTCTGGGTGAAACATGTTGGTTCGTGGAAGTGGGTCTTGGTTTTGGTTGTTGTTCTGGTTCTGGTTTTGGTTTTGGTTTTGGTTCTGGTTTTGGTCTTCCATCTCAGAATTTCTGTTTTGTACTCGGTTCTGCCGAGCTAACCTCTCGATTTCGTGCTCGTAAACTAACGAAGACTGTCGGCCCGAATGGCGGGTGTGCATAAACTTGTAACCTACACAACTAACACAACCCACGTAAAATAAAAAAATACTAATAAAATAAAGTAAAATAAAATTTAAACTAAAAACTGAAAATCAAAATTAAACACGAAAAACAAAAAGAGCACTAACTCCCCGGCAACGGCGCCATTTTGATGACCGTCGTTCAAGTCAATCAAAAACCTAATTATTCTAAATAGTTAGAGCAAGTAGGGTATCGTATCACAAGGAGTATGTTGTCAACGCAATTCATGTACAGATTTAATATTATGAAGTAAATGGTTTTAGTGTTGATCACACAAGCAATTAAAGTGAGTTTATAGAACTAAGCAATGAATAAGTAAGCGAGTTGTAAACAATTAACAAAGCAAATCACACCTGGGAATTCAAGTAAGCAACCAAACAGTATCTCATGCAACCTAACAGATTTATTATTAACGATTAACTGAAAGCTGATCAACCAGACCAAACCTTAGACGTCAACATTTACTTTACACACGGCACTGGTTATCAAACATTCCTTGCCAGTGTGACTCGGTTAAAGGTAATTGTACGTTTTATCGTATTCAATCTAACCAAACATTTATATGACTAATTATCTAGCAACTAGCAACAGATTGTCCAGACTAACGTAAACCTAAACCGACCGAACACACAGAAATACTAAACATCAGTAATCATATATCAGTCTTCAATAACATTACACAAGTATTCTTAATCACATGAGAAAAACTGTAAAAGGTTACACACTATACATCACGGGTGCGATTCTATGAGATTAGCTAGTCGTGACATCATCAAATCTTCGTTATGGATGATATGGATCATGTGGAAGGTCTTGGCACAAGCTATAATGGTGGAAATCGCCTATTGGAGCTGCTGGAATCGCCTATGGTTCGTCAAAACGGAGTTGGGGTTATTTAGAATGAAATATATTATTTAACCCTAAATTTCCCGTCTGCACCCCCCCATCGCGATACGCGATGGGGTCTTCAATGGTCCATCACGTATCGTGATGGACCAGAAAGTTAAAACTCAATTTAAACCCCATAGCGATACGCTATGGGTCTTCAAGCGAGCCCATCGCGTATCGCGATGGGTCTCCTCACCAGCAAACATCATTAAACTTCTCGTTTCACGTGCTGGACATCCCGGGTCTTCATTCAGTGCTACAACAGGCCCATATTGAGTACTTTAAAGCCTGTGACCAGAAATCCAATAAAACACGTATGAAGTATCGATAGTTCTAAACAGTTAAAACTAAACAATAAACGAACAAAAACGTATACAAATTCACCGACCATCAACCCACACTTATTCTCGTAAAGAAATCTCAAGGACGAGATTTATTTCTAGGTGGGGAGGATGTAACATCCCGGAAAATATCAAGCCAAAATTTCCAAAAACCAAAGTCAAGGGAACAAATCTGTCAACTTCCAAACTGAGGGGTTGAAAATGTAATTTCTGTTTTCCTGACCCATCGCGCTAAGCGATGGATCAGAAGAAAGACCCATTGCGTACCGCGATGGGTTGTCTGACACGTTGTGACACGTGCGCCACATGGCACACGGTGGCCCGTCTGCCGCCACGTGTCACCACGTGGCAACACGGCTGCCACATGGCGCAACGCATGCCACGTGTCGCCACGTGGCAAGCCTATGCTGTGACCCAGCCAACCTACGTCGCGTACCGCGACGGGCTAGCCAAGGGACCTATCGCGTACCGCGATGGGATCCAAAATCTTGCCTATAAATAGCAAGTACGGAATCTTCACAACTCACACCCAAAACTCACACATTATTCTCTCTCTAAACATCTCTCTACACCTCGAAGTTCGTGCCCTCGATCTACCTCGATAAACGTGCCCGAATCCTCGTTTTCCGTGCCATACCTCGATATTCATGCCACTTCCCAACGGTATTCCAAACAAGAAGAAGGTGCTGTCCAGACGTCCCTACAATCATCTTGAAATACGTACCGTGAAGAGTTGGTGTCTCGATTCGCGTGCCCAAGTGGAATATTGATCAACGAAGGTTGATAAAGAAAATGGCGTCGAAGTACTGTCCGAGCGTGTAAGGTTTATTAAGCTAAAAAAGGGTAGGCATAATGCCCGAATAAAATAATAATAAAATAATGTAAAGGCTTAATGCCCTAAGTCGAAATTATACTCAATGTCTCAAAGATAAAAAGAAATACATATATATAAGAAAGAAAAGAAAAGAAAGAAAAATAAATGTATTTATACATGTGTGTATATATATGTATAATTCTTTGTTATAAATTATTATTTAAGTATAATGAGTATTCTTAAATATTAAAGAAAAGAATACGTTTCTTAAAGAAGAAGAAACGTAGGGTTTTTATAATAAACTAAAGGTTTATAAATATTACTTTTTATCTAAAGGTTTTAAAGTAAAGGAGTATTGAACTAAAGGTTCATCGAGATAAATAAGACTAAATGTCTTAAGCCGGATCGTGTATCCGACTAACAAAAGTTATACTCGTACTATAGGTGCGAGATAGCAAAGGAAAGACCCAAGGACGGTGTTTGAAGCCGATCCCAAATGAAAGGTTAATATGCACCACTTTTACAAAACTTGATTTCAAATGAGTCAACTTGATTATGTGAAAAACTTTACATGAGACTAAGTGTCTCTAAAAACATTGTAAATAAGAGTATAAGCCTAGCCCTCAAACTGTAGTATACGTTTTTCTGGATCCTTACATATGTGGAATGCGGTGGGCACATCGCACCACGCTTGGTCACGACCTCCAGCCACGATGGGCCGGACCTAAGTTACGTTCGAGTGAGACTAACCATATGTATATTTATGGTACCTAAGTTATGTCGTGACGCTGCGGTGTTTTGCTGAGGTGATCTAGTGTAGAGACTCGAGTTTATAATGATGTCATTTTAACTTGATTATTCCTAAGCCAAGATGGGCCGAGACTTACGGGGTATCGAGGGGTGATTAATTAAAGAAAATATTTTAGCGTCAGCATATTCACCAGCATTCGTTGCTGACGTATTTTCTAATATTTTGCAGGTAACCAAGAATAGAGCTTGAAGAACGAAGGGCTCAAGAATCCGATGGCTAGGATATTTTTGTTTAAATATTAAATATGATGTTTTTGTAAAACATATAAACAAGTAAATACTAAACGAGACTTTAGTCTCGTCTTTTTGTAATATAAATATTCACAAGTTTGATCCTTATGTTTTATGAAAGTCTTCCGCCATAACCCGTAACTCTGATTTATTTACAAATATGGTACCAACTATTGATCACACTCCTAGGCCTTAGATGGGGGTGTGACATAAGACTATTGAGAAGCTGATAAATCAACCATGACCAGAAACTTATAACTTAGCATTAATGGCAATAATTAACAGTAACAACTTTGGTTTCTGAACACTCTTCGAGGTACTATTGGGCTACAATTTTTCAAATTTCCCCCATCCCCACATTTGAGGTTTACATTGTCCTCAATGTAAGAATATTTAAACATTGTCCTCAAAGTTAAAATAGATAAAACGATTAATGAACATTTGAGGGACGGGGTTGAAATTGACTTTTTGACTATTAAGCAATTTTAAAATTTGGGGATCAAATGTGGCGGTTCAACTAACAATTATACAAATACACTTTTAACATTGAAAGTAATAAAAACAAAATAAATTATGAAACTGAAATCACCTGATATAACGGGGACTGAAAGAGGACCAGTCGGCTCATGAACTCTCGTAAACACTTGTATATCCTCGCCTCAACCAATTACTAAACTGACAATCAAACCTTCAAAATCTGGAGACGTGTAGAAGCAAGCTTCTCACAAGTGTAAGATGTCACACCCCAACCTAAGGCAGAAATGCCGGGGCGCGAACTGATTGTCACAGCTCCCAAGTTACTATCATGTACAATATTTAAATGACAATATCTATTAATTGAATTCAATTATCAAATAAATCAAGTACATAATTCATACAACAATACAAATTTTATATTTCTTGATTAAAATATTCTTCTAGCTAAATTCTTCACTAAGTCTTCACCAACCTGCATATGCGTATAAAATAAAGTTTTGTCAACAACACATGTTGAGTGAGCAACCGACCATGTGTACATATAGTATATATAACAAAATACTTAGCTGCAACAAGTCATATGAGAATAACAAATTAACCAAATGAGCAAGTATAACTAAGATGTCGAGAAGCACAAAGGCTAACGACTGGCGTATGATCATACTATTATGCGATTATGTTGGACCTCTCCGAATGCGAAAGCATACAAAGCAAATAAGCACATTAACAAGTAAGTATAGAGCAAACAAAATCCTAATTCCTTCAGATCAAAAAAGTAGTTCCGAAATCTGAAAAGAATCGATGAGCAATATCCAGGTTATCTCGAACTAAATAAAAGAAATCTATCTTCAATCTTATCCACAACCTTTTCAGATCTGGAAATCATCAAATGAATAGAGTTGCCCCAAAACGAGCCAAATAACACTGTTACATCAGATCTGGACCATTCTGACCAAATAAACATGAAATTGATGTTGGATCTCCAAACGAGTCATCAACCCAAACATCAATCCATATACTTTTCTCCAAATCATTAAATAATTTCAAAACCCCCAAAAATAATTTCAACGAACTTCATCATTTAACGTCCATGGTGGATTCAAGAGTGAAATGAATCAGTTCAGCGGTTAGTCTGAACGATTCGGTAACCCAACTCTGATACCAGGTGTGAAGACCCGAACCCCAGTGCGGAAGCGGGAATAGTCGGTATTAACGGTGGAGCTCGGATCTAGGGTAAGGATCGAATCTAACTCGTATTCACTCTAGAAAGATGTTTGGATGGATGAGGTGTATTGGGAGAGAGCCTGATTTGATTAACAAACAATAATAGGATGAAAAATTGTAATCAAAACACAAACAAGATAGAAATGGTAGTAAGATAATATTAGTCGAATGATTCTCATAAAGATGAACCACTCATACATACATACATTCATACATACAATCGATTAAGAAATATCAGCCGCCACCAGGAGAGCTCATCCTGGAGGCGGAGACTCTCTCAAAGGGATAAAACCCTAAATCTCACACATACACAATACAATCACTCATACTAGACAAATGAATAAAAACATCTATTTATATTAGTCTAGCATAACTTAGTCTTCAAGACATCCACCCTTGGTTGTGACCAAATAACATATTTTTCACCCACAAATTAATTCGATGTGTCGGTCTAAAATATAAGTTCCAACAGTTTTTCCAGTGCCCAACTCACAGTTTCTCTTCCCTTTTCATTCATCGTATGGACATGCCACATAACCTAGCCTTAAGGTGTACGAGTGAAAACAACATGTGGGAATTCTTAAGGAATTTCTCGTAAATAAAAGCAATCTAATTTTGAAAAGTTTTCTTTGAATGTTGAGGCATAGCCTCGGAGTTTGTGTGTGTGTGTATAACAATATAATAAATAATAATTATCTAAGAAAGCTGTAAACAATTTAATTTGAACACATAAAGGTAAACAAATAGGCACGTATATGGTTCCTAAACATGTATCTAAGGCCATTTCTAATGACCTATCTTAAACCTTCGGCTCTGATACCTATCTGTCACACCCCAACTTAAGGCGGAAATGCCGGGGCGCAAATTGATTGTCACAGCTCTCAAGGTTACTATCATGCACAATATTTAAATGAAAATACCTATTAATTGAATTCAATTATCAAATAAATCAAGTACATAATTCATACAACAATACAAATTTTATATTTCTTGATTAAAATATTCTTCTAGCTAAATTCTTCACTAAGTCTTTTCCAACCTGCATATGCGTATAAAATAAAGTTTTGTCAACAACACATGTTGAGTGAGCAACACACCAGTTTAGTTGTACATATAGTATATATAACAAAATACTTAGCTGCAACAAGTCATATGAGAATAACAAATTAACCAAATGAGCAAGTATAACTGAGATGTCGAGAAGCACAAAGGCTAACGACTGGCGTATGATCATACTATTATGCGATTATGTTGGACCTCTCCGAATGCGAAAGCATACAAAGCAAATAAGCACATTAACAAGTAAAGTATAAGTTGTTAACACATAAGACAAAATTGCAGTTTTGTGTATAAGTATATATGAGAAAGTATATTTACGCATATGTCCCCAAAACGTGGAAAAACAAGTAAAATAGGGGAATGTGGTACTCACCTTAGCAATAAGCAAAAGATAAACGAATGCGGTAAGAACGGTAGTAAACAAGAGTCACGCTCTTCGGAAGTTATCGACGAGAAGTCCTATGTAACAATAGTTGCGGAAAAAATATGAATTGAATAAGGAGTCTAAAACCAAATAGAGGTTCGGGATTTGAGGATCGAGTGAAAACATACAAAAGCTATTTATTTCATTATTATAAGTTACATTATCAAGTTTTACCGTAATAAATATGATTTAATTTAAATATCAAAGTTTATCGTAAATAATAAGATTCAATTATATAAAAATACTTTAAAATATTTAAATGAATATTTATAAAACGTTATAGTTTATATAAAGAGATCTATTTTACATGATTATTTTAACTAAAAAATACCTCCTAATTGTATTTATATTTATATTATTAATAAAGAGTTCTTTTAAGTAAATGTTGTAAATAATAGTTAATAGATAATAAATAATTTATATACAATAAAACCTTTAATAAAATACTTAATAATTATATAAACTAATTACGTATATCATGTATTTTAATATTTTAGTTAACAAAATTATATGTATATATATATACATATATATTAGATTTAATACTCTTTTTAATTATTAAAACTTTTATAGTTATTTTAAGTAATCTAATACATGTGTATAGTTTAACAAATGTTCGAAAAGATGGCTAGTTAAAGTGTTGGGTTTAACGAAAATACTGAACAATTATTATATTTGAATATTATTAATATTATATGTGTTAATATGGTAATTAAACAAAAACAACCCAAAAACACGGGTTGGGGGGTTCGAACCCGCGACCCCCAGCCACCCAAGTTTTAACAGGATCACCATAGCCAACTGGGCTGTCTTGTAACTCGTTGTAAACACGCAAACGAAAAAACTACAAACAGAACATGCACAAACCCAGAAAGCTTATGAACCCTAGAATCAAATCTCGATCAATCCGTTAACATTAATCGGGTTTAGGTTAGGGTTAATGATAATTAACCAGAGACGATCACAATACGATAAATAATTACCTCTAATAGCTCCGTAATTTGGTTTAATTGGACGGGACTGTGACGGCCAAAGAAAGGTGAAGAACACGCATCAGCAGGTCACGAACACCTAATTAACGATGGGGATATTGTTGGCGACGAGCAGTAGACCGTTTATGGAGGTTTAATTGCAATATCATAAACAATTATATGTTCAAATATTATACACAGCAGATTTGATCTTGTTTCCTAAAATCTGAGTGTCGGCAAGGTTGTTTATGGTATAAGAATAACAATCAGAGATCAATTACTATAATAAACGAATATTAGGCTTCAAGAAATGTAAACGAGTACCGGGTTTGCGATGTGGGTCGTGGATACGGGTTCGATAAATGGATATCCAGTTTGGAGATATGGATTATAACTTATTTTCATTTTGGACCCTTGAGGTTTCATAGTGGATACAAAGGGGATAAAAGTTTAGTTGGGGTTGGTTTTGCCAAAATGAGAAAGGTATAATAAATATATAACATATGTAAATAATTAAAATAAAATATTATTTTATAAAATGACCCATCACCGAAACGGGTCGGGTTTATAAGTTTTGAAAAGTCCGAGTTGTTACAGTCTCCCCTACTTTAGGGAATTTCGTCCCGAAATTAAAGAATACTAAAACATCACCATTAAAGTTTGAGGAAAAGAAAATTTTTTTAACATAAAATTCAAAAATTGATCATAATATTGAACTTTGAATAGTTAAAATAATGCTCCAAATGCAAATCCAATAAAGGAACTTATATATATAGGATGTACCAGTGGCGTATCCACCATGTCCTTATCATTTCTACATTTGTATGGTAATCCCAACTATTTTCAATTCTATATTATGACACACAACTTTACGCTTCATGATTTCCATGCGAGTACTTCGATAATTATGTTCCGGACCATAATTATTGTTATCGTCGGATGGTCCACATGATTCGTCCCATCGTGTGGATTTACAAAACGTTTGATTAAAACATGACTTTGAGGTAACAAAAATTTTAAGGAGTCTTAATTTAGAACACTCGAAAGTCACCAATGTATAAAATAGTTTCAAAAGTTGTAGTGAATTTTAATAAGGCAAAGAAATATTTAGACGACTTTTAAACGTAAAGATATTTAAAGTTTAAAAAAAGTAGCTTATAAATAGTTAAGGTTAATAATGATAAAGAAATAAGATAGAAGTAGGTTTCAATAAACAATCAAATTAATCAAAAGAAACCTTATTTATTATAGATGGTAAATAGTCCAAATATGGAAAAAGGGCCATGAAGAGGCGTAATTAAGAAAAGATGAGATAAATTAAAATAGATAAAGGAAAACGGCAACAGTCTTCGAGTTCCTTGGGTAGCTTAGTTGACGTGACTTGGAGCATCATGAGGAGTTGCATTCATAAAAGTTGGAGCAGTCGAGGTAGGTTGATTTGGGTTTCCACAATGGTATTAGGCACGGGTATTAGGAACATTAGGTTGAGCATGAGGGGTAGGTTGTTGCGGGACAACTTGTGCAGTAGGCGGGACACGACAGGTGTTATTTAAGATAATCGAAAATAAAAGAAATGAGATGGAGATATAAGATCCTAATTGATGAATATTCGATAAAGGAATTTTATTAAGGGGATGAATTATGCAAAGGTTTAATTTATAATATTTCTTAAGATCGAGAGTAAGTTTAAACAAAGATCTTGGTGTGTCGAGCTCAGTTAGTTGAGAATTTATGAGATTTAAAGAGGAATTAATCATAAATTTATATCTTTTCAAGTTGGTGATTTTGAGATTTTATTAATTCGTTTAAGATGTTCTATAATACTATAATAGTTAGTAATTAATAATTTAAATATTAATTATAATGCGAAAATATACGTATTTGAATTAAATTGTTAATAGATTAAACCGGGAAGCGGATGTTTCCGAATCAGTGAGATAGTCCAATTCAAATTTAAACCTTTAAAATATAAGGTATGTAATTGATAAATTAGATTAAATTGGGAATTCGTGGATTTTTCCTTTTTCACAAGATCGTTATAAATATTAGGGAGTAAGTAATTTGAATTACCAATAATGGAAATTTGAGTAAATAATAAATTTTAAATTAAAGTGAAGCATACAATATATTGAGATAAATGCGAGGCTAGAATTGCATGAACCACCATGACTATTCTAACAACTACAAATTTATCATTTAGAGAGTTTAACCAAGGATGAAATATTAATGAAATGATTAGTAAGTTGTGGGAATGAGTTGATATGAGATAATGGGGATACGTATATGTATATGTATTAGTACTAGTGATGATTCAAAATTTTCCAAAAAAAAAAATCAAAGTAAAGAGTTGAAATATTTACGATGAAGGTTCAATCAAAAAGTCAATTTAGTAATAAAAGTTGAATTAATGAAATTTTATTTTATTTTTATTTATTTATTTATTTTTTGTAGAAATGGAAATTAAATTTAGAGAATACATAATTTAGTTTAATCATAAAATTTAATAATTATTTTAATAATGAAGATCTATAGAGCGGAAAATAAGTTGTGAAAACCATCATGATATTGAGAAGAACAAGAGATAATAAAATATTTATAGTTTAAAGTTGAGGATAAGGATTTAAATGTACTTAGAAATTTATAGTTTGAGGATATGGATATAAATAAGAAAATACAACTTAAATAATATTTTAGTGGATATGAGTTAGTATAAGATTTCTTGTTCGGCGTATTTTAGTTATGTCGAGATTGGCGGTTGGTAGATTAATAGCATATAGCAGCACTCCTTGGTGATTCTAGTAGTCGAACAACAATCACGAGAAGTAGGTGAACGGCGTTGATTACGATAATTTCCTAGGGAAGACATTCTACGAGAACCAAAAATAGAGATTTATAAGATGAAGGATGAGTTGAGGAAAACATTAGGATAATAAAATGTCTAAGTATGTAGGTAACTTATAATAACATTGCCTTGAGAAGTAAAGGAAATTGTGTCATGAGGATTAAAAGTGAAAGTTTATAAGATAAGGGGGGGTACATTGAGTAAATAGTTGTTAAATGATGTAGTCAATAAGATTAACGTGTGATGACTACACGAGGAGTTAAGTAAGTTTAAAATTTATATTACTAGGTTAACAATAAACTAACGCAATATAAATTGTGGGTGTTGGCCTCCCATGAGCTTTCCATGACAATTTTAATGGCCCAACGAACTAACGAAAAACAACTGAGTTGGACAGCCAAAAGCGTCACATGGCAATTTGATTGTCCCAACTAATTAACGAATTAACAATGCAATGAAGTTTGTCGGCCCAATGACCGTTACACGGCGTTTTAACCGACCAAACTAAATAACGAACTATCGAAATAATTATGGGTAGTCGGAGAATCTTGTGATTCACCACGTTGATTACTCCAACAAAATACGAAATTAAGTTAAGAAATGGATAGTAGGAGTGCCCATGGGTTCCATGGATTTTTCACCCATCTAACCATTTAAATAACGAAACACAATAATCGGGAAAACCGAGTTTAGCCACGAATCACCGTGAATTCGGTTAAAATCAACCTAAGGTGTCGGTCATATGGAATTTATGGTTCTTGCTTGGGTCCATTGTGTTGAGTACTGTGGTCATGTTATCACCTAGGTAATGAATAGCGTCTTACCTTTGGTTCTTGGAACCGTTTTTGTGAAGACCCGAACCCCAGTGCGGAAGCGTGAATAGTGGGTATTAACGGTGAGCTCGGATCTAGGGTTAGGATCGAATCTAACTCGTATTCACTCTAGAAAGATGTTTGGACGGATGAGGTTTATTGGGAGAGAGCCTGATTTGATTAACAATCAATAATAGGATGAACAATTTTAATCAAAACACAAACAGGATAGAAATGGTAGTATGATAATATTAGTCGAATGATTCTCATAAAGATGAACCACTCATACATACATACATTATACATACAATCGATAAGAAATATCAGCCGCCACCAGGAGAGCTCATCCTGGAGGCGGAGACTCTCTCAAAGGCATAAAACCCTAAATCTCACACATACACAATACAGTCACTCATACTAGACAAATGAATAAAAACATCTATTTATACTAGTCTAGCATGACTTGGTCTTCAAGCCATCCACCCTTGGTTGAGACCAAATAACATATTTTTCGCCCACAAATTAATTCGTCGGTCTAAAATATAAGTTCCAACAATCTCCCCCTTAGACCGATGCCATCGAATTTCTTCTATGATCACCTAATAACTCGTTGTTTTGCGTTGAAATTCTCCCCCTCACGTTAAGCTTCTCCCATTGTTCATTTCCAATTATCACTCTTATACCACTTTTGGATATAGTTGTATGGGCATATGAACGAGGCTTTGAACATCAAAGATCAACTTCAAGTAACAAGGTTACCACAAACAGAAGTAAACTCAATGTGATCATCAATTAATCTTCAATTATTAACTTGAGTCTTTTACTTGATTTGAAGCTAACCATTTGCAATGAAATTCAAAGATTTTTACTCCCCCAATTTCATTGCAACTGTCTTTAATAAATGTGTCTTCAAATCAAGTGTGGGTGAAGCAATCTTGATCATCCTTATCAAGATTGTAAAAATCTGAAAATAAACATATTCATATGTTGGTTGACACTAAAAGTGATTAAATCCTTAAGCTTGGTCAACACTTGTTCTTGTAAAGCTTTTGATGAAGTCGTGAAATTGGATGAGGTTTGAATTCCATAAGCTTGTTGATGATTGGAGAAAAATTACCAAAATACCCCTGAGTATATATCTTCCGTAGAGAACAGCTTGGTCAAACGGTTAACGACACCAAAAATCTCAAAAGTTTCTTCAAAACCTTGAAATGTTTCACAAACTCTGTTTCCTAGCACACGGTGTGCTTGGGAGCACTTTACTAGCAAGGCAGTGTGCTTGGGAGCACTTTCCTAGCACAAAGTGTGCTCGGAAGCACTTTCCTAGCACAAAGTGTGCCCGAAAAGCAAAACACTTGTGATTTTTTATTTTTTGACTAGCACTAAGTGTGCTTGGAAGCACTTTCCTAGCACAAAGTGAAAGCAAAACACTTGTGATTTTTAATTATTTTTTTTTCATTTTTTTCACTAGCATAAAGTGTGTCCGGAAGCACTTCACTAGCACAAAGTGTGCTTGGGACTTAAAGATAGTTTTCTTGAGAAGACCAAGGATATGCAAGGGGTTACTCGACACTGGAACTTGATGTGCCCGAGATAAGATGTGCCCGAGATAAAGTGTGCCCGAACCAAAAATTTATGCTTGGGCAAAACACAAATTGTGCCCGAAGCAACACTTAACCATTATCATTAGTCGAGAACAATCTTATATGTTCATTGTATGCCTGATACATCAAAAATTCATTTCTGCATCATCAATCACTGATTTGTCCTTGCAGAACCTGCTTGAATATTCACTTTGCATTTGCTACAACAAACAATGATAATATTGCCTTTAGTACCTGTTCATTCTGGACTTGTACCTTCTTCATACCAGTTTGTACCAACGGTAACGTTTTCCAACATACCATATCCTGTTTGTGCAGCACACTTATCAAAATCAATATAGAGCAAACAAAACCCTAATTCTTTTAGATCAAAAAAGTAGTTCCGAAATCTGAAAAGAATCGATGAGCAATATCCAGGTCATCTCGAACTAAATAAAAGAAATCTATCTTCAATCTTATCCACAACCTTTTCAGATCTGGAAATCATCAAATGAATAGAGTTGCCCCAAAACGAGCCAAATAACACTGTTACATCATATCTGGACCATTCTGACCAAATAAACATGAAATTGATGTTGGATCTCCAAACGAGTCATCAACCCAAACATCAATCCATATAATTTTCTCCAAATCATTAAATAATTTCAAAACCTCCAAAAATAATTTCAACGAACTTCATCATTTAACGTCCATGGTGGATTCAATAGTGAAATGAATCAGTTCAGTGGTTAGTCTGAACGATTCGGTAACCCAACTCTGATACCAGGTGTGAAGACCCGAACCCCAGTGCGGAAGCGTGAATAGTCGGTATTAACGGTGGAGCTCGGATCTAGGGTAAGGATCGAATCTAACTCGTATTCACTCTAGAAAGATGTTTGGATGGATGAGGTGTATTGGGAGAGAGCTTGATTTGATTAACAATCAATAATAGGATGAAAAATTGTAATCAAAACACAAACAAGATAGAAATGGTAGTATGATAATATTAGTCGAATGATTCTCATAAAGATGAACCACTCATACATACATACATTCATACATACAATCGATTAAGAAATATCAGCCGCCACCAGGAGAGCTCATCCTGGAGGCGGAGACTCTCTCAAAGGGATAAAACCCTAAATCTCACACATACACAATGCAGTCACTCATACTAGACAAATGAATAAAAACATCTATTTATATTAGTCTAGCATGACTTGGTCTTCAAGACATCCACCCTTGGTTGAGACCAAATAACATATTTTTCACCCAAAAATTAATTCGATGTGTCGGTCTAAAATATAAGTTCCGACAGTTTTTCCAGTGCCCAACTCACAGTTTCTCTTCCCTTTTCATTCATCGTAGGGAAATGCCACATAACCTAGCCTTAAGGTGTACGAGTGAAAACAACATGTGGGAATTCTTAAGGAATTTCCCGTAAATAAAAGCCATCTAATTTTGAAAAGTTTTCTTTGAATTTTGAGGCATAGCCTCGGAGTTTGTGTGTGTGTGCATAACAATATAATAAATAATAATTATCTAAGAAAGCTGTAAATAATTTAATTTGAACACATAAAGGTAAACAAATAGGCACGTATAGGGTTCTTAAACATGTGTCTAAGGCCATTTCTAATGACCTATCTTAAACCTTCGGCTCTGATACCTATCTGTCACACCCCAACCTAAGGCGGAAATGCCGGGGCGCAAATTGATTGTCATAGCTCTCAAGGTTACTATCATGCACAATATTTAAATGAAAATATCTATTAATTGAATTCCATTATCAAATAAATCAAGTACGTAATTCATACAACAATACAAATTTTATATTTCCTGATTAAAATATTCTTCTAGCTAAATTCTTCACAAAGTCTTCACCAACCTGCATATGCGAATAAAATAAAGTTTTGTCAACAACACATGTTGAGTGAGCAACACACCAGTTTAGTTGTACATATAGTATATATAACAAAAAACTTAGCTGCAACAAGTCATATGAGAATTACAAATTAACCAAATGAGCAAGTATAACTGAGATGTCGAGAAGCACAAAGGCTAACGACTGGCGTATGATCATACTATTATGCGATTATGTTGGACCTCTCCGAATGCGAAAGCATACAGAGCAAATAAGCACATTAACAACTAAAGTATAAGTTGTTAACACATAAGACAAAGTTGCAGTTTTGTGTATAAGCATATATGAGAAAGTATATTTACGCATATGTCCCAAAACGTGGAAAAACAAGTAAAATAGGGGAATGTGGTACTCACCTTAGCAATAAGCAAAAGATAAACGAATGCGGTAAGAACGGTAGTAAACAAGAGTCACGCTCTTCGGAAGTTATCGACGAGAAGTCCTATGTAACAATAGTTGCGGAAAAAATATGAATTGAATAAGGAGTCTAAAACCAAATAGAGGTTCGGGATTTGAGGATCGAGTGAAAACATACAAAAGCTATTTATTTCATTATTATAAGTTACATTATCAAGTTTTACCGTAATAAATATGATTTAATTTAAATATCAAAGTTTATCGTAAATAATAAGATTCAATTATATAAAAATACTTTAAAATATTTAAATGAATATTTATAAAACGTTATAGTTTATATAAAGAGATCTATTTTACATGATTATTTTAACTAAAAAATACCTCCTAATTGTATTTATATTTATATTATTAATAAAGAGTTCTTTTAAGTAAATGTTGTAAATAATAGTTAATAGATAATAAATAATTTATATACAATAAAACCTTTAATAAAATACTTAATAATTATATAAACTAATTACGTATATCATGTATTTTAATATTTTAGTTAACAAAATTATATGTATATATATATACATATATATTAGATTTAATACTCTTTTTAATTATTAAAACTTTTATAGTTATTTTAAATAATCTAATACATGTATATAGTTTAACAAATGTTCGAAAAGATGGCTAGTTAAAGTGTTGGGTTTAACGAAAATACTGAACAATTATTATATTTGAATATTATTAATATTATATGTGTTAATATGGTAATTAAACAAAAACAACCCAAAAACACGGGTTGGGGGGTTCGAACCCGCGACACCCAGCCACCCAAGTTTTAACAGGATCACCATAGCCAACTGGGCTGCCTTGTAACTCGTTGTAAACACGCAAACGAAAAAACTACAAACAGAACATGCACAAACCCAGAAAGCTTATGAACCCTAGAATCAAATCTCGATCAATCCGTTAACATTAATCGGGTTTAGGTTAGGGTTAATGATAATTAACCAGAGACGATCACAATACGATAAACAATTACCTCTAATCGCTCCGTAATATGGTTTAATTGGACGGGACTGTGACGGCCAAAGAAAGGTGAAGAACACGCATCAGCAGGTCCCGAACACCTAATTAACGATGGGGATATTGTTGGCAACGAGCAGTAGATCGTTTATGGAGGTTTAATTGCAATATCATAAACAATTATATGTTCAACAATTTAGGGTTTAGGGTCGGCTTAAATAAAAATATTATACACAGCAGATTTGATCTTGTTTCCTAAAATCTGAGTGTCGACAAGGTTGTTTATGGTATAAGAATCACAATCAGAGATCAATTACTATAATAAACGAATATTAGGCTTCAAGAAACGTAAACGAGTACCGGATTTGTGATGTGGGTCGTGGATACGGGTTCGATAAATGGATATCCAGTTTGGAGATATGGATTATAACATATTTTCATTTTGGACCCTTAAGGTTTTATAGTGGATACAAAGGGGATAAAAGTTTAGTTGGGGTTGGTTTTGCCAAAATGAGAAAGGTATAATAAATATATAATATATGTAAATAATTAAAAGTAAAATATTATTTTATAAAATGACCCAACACCGAAACGGGTCGGGTTTATAAGTTTAGAAAAGTCCGAGTTGTTACATATGACATAGGACGTTTAAGAGTTATGAAAATGATTTTTCTGTTATTTTTATTAAAACAATTACCGAGCCAAATTAAGTCGATTCATAATAAATTCTGTTAAATTAGTTTAAAACCTTAAAAGACCTAACTCGCTTTCGTAGGAATCACGATTGCATTGAGCGTATGCAACACGCCCTTTAAACCTCCCGGTAGCCCGGGAGGACGAGTGGGGTCTCGTGAGGGTTTATAGTGAACTACACCCACAAAGTTCCAAATACAACAAAATATACACGCACCTGGATTAACCACAGCAAAATGAACATGAAAGCAGTCTGGGTAGTTTAACTGTAACCTCGTTGTCGGAAAATAAAAACTTTACCGAACGCATCAAAATCCCAACTTTTCTCGTGCGGTATCCCCACACTTAGCTTTTGGTATGATGGTACGCTTAAAATACAATTAGTAATATAATAACTAAAACAGAATAGAAACTAAAAATATACAAAATGCACAATTAGCACCCTTTTGAAATTTGTATGCCATTTAAGGTGGGTGTCTGGCCCGCTCCTGTGCAACCTTCTCATTATAAGCACACTTTTCTTCAATCATTTGTTGCCAGTCTTCCGATAAGCCAGGATCTGGCCCGAACATCCTCAATCTCAACTCTCGATCATTTTTGTTGGGTGGATGTTTCACTTTCTTCTTCCTTGGTCGGCTACCTTTCTCTTCCACCTTCTCACTATGTTGTTTTCAAATCTCCTCTTATCTATTCTGTCAATCACAACCTCTTTTGTGTGATCCTTGTCCAAGGATACACACTTGTCAACAAGAGGGTTAATAACATTTTCAAACAATAATAACCATTTATCACGGTCTCCACACGTAATTTTCAATATCCCATTAGCACAATTAATCACCGCATGTGCTGTGGCAAGGAATGGCCTACCCAATATGACTTGTGATTTTGTATTATTCACACGTTTAGCATAGTCAAGTACAAGAAAGTCAACTGGGTAGAAAAATTCCTCCACTTGAACCATTACAATTGTCACCATGCCCCCTGGGAAATGTATGAGTTTGGTCCGCCAACACTACGGTGGTGTTTACCCTTTCTAATGGGCCGAATTTATACTGCTCATATAAACTACCGGGCATGATACTAACACATGCTCCAAGATCTAGAAGTGCCCGGTCAGTTTTAAACTTCCCAATTTGAATTAATAAAAGCGGCACCCCTGGGTCTTGAAATTTACTTGAGGTGGTATTATTCTCCACCTCATCATCTCCCATGTTGGTCAATTTCCCATTTAAACATTTTTCACATGTGCAATTTTCACAAAAAGACATTTCATATGTTGTTGGTTTTGATTCATTTTGAAAAATTAATTCATTTTGACCAACAAAATCACTCTCATCACTAACATCTTCCATCACCCCCTCAACAAACTGTGGTGGTGAATCTACTTCAACACAAGAAATTTCAAAATGAGGCAAAAGACTTACAGCATTGATGTGCACATTGTTTACTTTCTTAGAGCTTGAGCAGTAATGGTTCAGGTTGACTGTAGTATCACTCGGGAGTTGACCTACGCTCTTTTGTAACTTTGCTATATCTTCTGCGAGCTGACCAATCTGCTTTGACATTGCCTCTGCTGACGTATCATGTAACTCAAATGTTTCTTCGTTTCAGCCTTATGATATTCCATAATCTTAATCAATGCATCCAACTTTGAGTACACTGACTCATCCGCATTTCCCGAGGACCCCCTCTGTTGGTCATGATTACCCGATGAATTTCCACCCCAGTTACCGTCTCTGTTATACCCCCGATTCTGATCATACGAACCCTGCTGACCACCTTGGCGGTAATTTCCCTGCGATCTGTTCTGGCTCGATCCCTGAAAGTTCGGGTTCAACTGTGTCGACGCGTTCCCGTAATGAAAATTCGGGTGATTCCTCAGGCCCGGGTGATATATGTTCGAATTGAACCCTTGGCCTTTGGAATCCCCGCAAGCATAGTTAACTTCCTCGGTATCATCCTCCTCGTCATCATAAAACTCGGGGAAATTTTCTGCCTTATGCCCGAGTTCACCACAATCATCACAAACCGAGAATTTAACACCAACTTTCCCGAATTCTTTCTTTTTACCTTTTCTATACCCAGCTAGCTCACGTTCCAATTCAACAATCCTTTCTGACTCACTCGTTACAAACTTAACTGACCTGTAGGAAGTACCACGTCTTCGTCTCTCAGCTGTTGCTTCTGCCTTGGAATCTTCACACATGAACTCTAAAAATTCCCAATCGTCTTCCTCGGGTTGATTCAACAACTGACCATTGCATGAGGCCTTAAGATGCTTTCGGTTCTCATGTGTCAAACCATCAACAAAGCACTTTACCAGTTCCCACAGTTTGATTTGGTGATGTGGGCATTTTCTTATCATATCCTTATACCTGGTAAAAGCTTCATGGAATGATTCGCCCGATAAATGTAAAAAATTGCGAATTTCCATGCGGGCATCGCTCGTCTTCGACTGCGAATAATACTCATTCAGAAACACTTGTTGCATCTCGGCCTAATTTCTGATACTGTTTGTCGGTAGCGAGTTAAACCAAAGTTTTGCTTTGTCTTCTAGGGAGAACTAGAATAACCGCAACCGAACCTCTTCTTGATCAAAATTACATCACAAATAGACCTGCAAATAGCCGAAAAATCGGTCAAGCGTGAATACGGGTCTTCTGAAGCCATCCCGTGGAAATGAGGAACGATGTTAATGTAAGATGGCCGGGACTTGAATGTTTGTTGTCCCGGCACTCAATCCTGTGGGACCAACGGGGATGCTCTGTCTGAGATAGCCGGTCTGAACCAACTGTTAACACCATGAAACGAAGCCATATTGAAACATCCCCAAAATTTTGATCCAAAATTGACAACTTAGGAAAGTTAAGGGATCAAAAATAATATCAAGACAAGTCATGAGAAAATATTAAATAAGGAAATATAAGAAAAATAAGGAAATAAAAATATTTTCTAAGTTAAGTTTACTTACATGAAATAAATTCCATCCCACATTGGAAGATGTAAGAAAGTGGAAGCATTCCACTAAGGTATAAATATGGAAGATGGAATCCATCCCACATGGAAAGTGGTAAAGATATGGAAGCTCTTTATAAGAAAGAGATTTTCCATTGTAATATTCTTTTATGAATATCATGCACCAAGTGGTCCTAGCGGAGGGTGCGTAGCACCCGACGCGTACGCGCACGGGCTCGGGCGAGGACGAGGATGATGCCGATGGTGATGGCGAACGCAACGGCGAAGGCAAAGGGCGTTTGGCCCAATGTGGCGCTTTGATGGCACACTTTGAACTTCGCATCGTCGCGAGCCGCATTGAGAGCCGCCTTAGTAATTTTGGACAACGAGAGTTACACCTGATATGGCAAGCTACAAAAGATAAAGGACTAAAAATGAAAATATTATCCAGGGACCCATCGCGCTACGCGATGAGTCCAAGGAGACGGCCATCGCGTACAGCAATGGTCCGTGATGAGTCAGCAACACGTGTCGCACTCCGGCGACACGTGGCAACGCACCAGGACACGTGGTAGAATGTGTCAGACCATGTGGCAGACGTTGTTGGTGCATGATGTCAGTAGTTCAGTATCTAGTGTCTGTAATCGTGTTAGTTTGAATTGTATTAAGGTTTTAGTTAACTTGTTTCACAAGTTAGCCCATCATAAGCGAACTTGTGGTTTAAGCGAAGTTATTGACAACTTCGCCTAGTCTGTTAGGCGAAGTTGTCGAAGTGTATTTAAGTTAGGCTACGGCTTGTATTTGAAATAGAATTCGAGTACGTGTAATTGTGATCGGTGAATCATGTGTTAAGGTTGCAATACAACGTGTCTTTTAAGTATTGTAACGTGTGTTTGTGCTTGGGTTTAACGTATATTGCGTCTAACACTCGTATCGTCTTACGTAGGGATTCCGCACCTACGTAATACGAGATATTTCTGTGTAGATCCGGCTGGGAACCTACAATTGGTATCAGAGCGATTTGCTCGTGATTGTGTGGTTCGGGATTATCACACGTGTGTAGAAATCGTTCCGTTCGACTATTTGCGGGACGTGTTTACGTTTAAATACCGAGTTTTTGTGTCCTACTCACCTCCCTCCATAAAAAACAACCCATTACACCTTTGGATACCTCGCAATACGTCGAAATCAAACCTACAAAAACGTTGTGTTCGTCAGGCGAAGTTGCCGCCACTGTTTGTAGGGTTTAGGCGAAGATATAAGATTAAGCGAAGTTATCATTAACTTCGCCAACCTCACAAGTTCGCTTAACTTATGCGAATTTAAGAATATCAGGCGAAGTTAAGAATATCAGGTGAAGTTAAGAAAGAAGCGAAGTTAGGGAACGAAGTTAAGCTTAAGCTACTGGTACTGTTCAGAATAATAAAAAAAATTACCTTTTGAGTTTCTTAGTGTGTTCGAGCCGTATTTCTTTCAAAGATGACTTCTATAAACATTACGGAACTGGTGAAGATGGAGGTGGAAGCAGGTTCAGCTACTAAGGCTCCGAAAATGCTTAAGGGTACCGATTTCGTGGCTTGGAAAGATCGGTTTGAACAATATGTTAAATATCAAGATGCTAAGATGTGGGTGTTCATTCAAGATGGATACATTCCACCAACGGCTATGTTTGAGGGTCGTGAACAAATAAAGAAGTACAATAAGATGGAAGAGGAAGAAAAGAAGATGTATGAGGCAGAGAGCAAAGCTCATGCTGCGATAACAATGGCTCTTCCACAAGAGATTCTCCACACCTTCAGGAAATACAAAACCGCCAGAGAGCTATGGGAAGCGCTTGAAAATCGATATGAAGATAATGTGGGGATACGTGAATCCAAGATTAAGCTACTCAAAACCCAATTCTCGGTGTTCAAGTATTTGAAGAATGAGTCAATTGATGATATCATCACAAGGTATTACCACTTGATGACCGAACTCAAATACTATTCAATTGACTATAAAGAAGAAGAGATCGTAGAAAAACTTCTTGATGCTCTCCCACCGAAATGGGAAATGTACACTGTCTTGATGAGAGAAGATAAAGAGTTTGCAAACATCGACTTGGAAACAGCAGTCAGTAAACTACGAACTTTTGAACTTAACATGGTTCGAAAAGAGACACCAACTGATCAAGTTCAGGATCCGGGAATGTATGGTGCGAAAGTTACTTCAAGTTCAAGTTCAAAGTCAGAATCATCTGCTTACTACTCAAAGGGAGACTCGAGCTCTAACTCAACTCATGATGGTCATGTAACTCTCATCATGGATGGTGATATATGTTTCGTAGCTGGTGGAACAAATTCTTCTAAACCTCAAGCAACAACTGGTAGTTTTTCCTCAAATGTTCTGAACAACAACTACTCTCAGATGCCCATGAGTGTTAAATCTCCTGAACAGCAGTTTGCTCTCTATGCATCTTTCATTGCTTCTTACGAAAATTACATCAAAGGTAAAATTGTCGACCCTGCAACTTTAGACGAAGACTATGATCAGATCGATGCTGATGATCTGGAAGAGATGGATCTGCAGTGGCAGATGGAGATGATAGTAAGAAGAGTTAAAAGGTTTATGAAGAAAACTGGTAGAAAGTTCGTTGGCGAAAGACCAGGGTTTGATAAGTCAAAGGTTTGGTGTTATAACTGTCAACAGAATGGCCACTTTGCAAAAGAATGCACAAATGAAAGAGTAGAACGTAGTCAGCACAGGCCAACACAACCGAATGGAGGAAGTAATGAGAATAGGGCTATGGTATCCAGACAGAACGGGGGATACAATTGGAATCTGCAAGTTGAGGAAGTGTTCGAACAGGCCAACCTGGTTAACATCAAAACTGAAGGAAGCGACAGAGAGACAAGAGAAGATCAAGCTTATATGGCAGAGGTGAATGATCAGCTCTCTGAGGTAAGTGCTGAACTCCCTTGTATGCAATGTGAAAGTCTGTCTGAACAATTGAAAACATTAACTGATCAGTTTGTTAGTTTGGACACTCAATTTAAAACGTTAAAAGAAGATCATCATTACACTAAAACTAGAGAAAATAGTTATTCGGTAAAGATTAAGGCTAGTGAAAAAGATATCAGAAGCCTTAAAACAAGTCTAGCTGAAAAAATACAAGTAATTGATCTTAGCTATGAAGTGTTAGAAGAGAAAACCAAACTAATTGCTGAAAGGGATAAACAGATAGCTGACTACCAAGTGAAAGTGGTGGAACTAAACATAAAACTTGAGCAGTATAGAAATTCCTCTGCAATGCTTGATCACCTCGTAAGTGATCAACGTTCCCCTGTTAATAAGAGAGGAATTGGATATTCTGAAGTTCCACCACCTTAAACTATACATATGATCCTAGTAATCAGAAATCTGTTGATGTTGAGATTAGTCAGACAGGTCCTGTCAAAGTTTCAATTAAAAAACCTGAATTGAATAAAAAAGAAAGAGTAAGCCTGTTTCGAATGTTAAGATTTCTGTTCCAAGTTCTGTCTCATCAAATTCGGACAAGACATCCGAATCTAGTGAGACAAAAGAAGAGGTAGTGTTACTAAGACGTGGGGAGGAATATAAACCTACTTAAAAGAATTCCCCTGTTAACCCGTATGTCCCACCATATGTTAGACAAACGGGTAGTAATGCAACCTCAACTTCAAAAACAACTGTTGAGACGAAAGTTGAACACAGGAGTTGTTTCAGATGCAATCAAATAGGACACCTGATTGCTGATTGCTCTCTAAATCAGAGATTCAGAGGCATGAGGCCTCCTAAAACTGAGAATATACCTAACAGTAATCGTTATAATGGTAAGAATGCAAACTCATCAATGTTCAAACATTGGACTAAACCAAGATTTCAGAGAAATCAGTCTCAGTTTTTCCCAGTTAACAACCAAACCTACAGTTATAATTTTGTTAATTCTCTAAGGTTTGGAAGGACACATAACCAATCCTCAAGAAGGTTCCCTTTCAGGACTTACAGGAATCAACCTCAAACTGACTTTGGACAACCAAAGTACAGGGTGCAATTTAACAGATTTAATCAACCCAAGACAAATAGGTCTTGGGTCCCAAGATTTTAATCTTTTCTTTAATCGTGCAGGAACAGTTGAACAGGGCTGCAAACAATCTATGGGTTGTGGATAGCGGCTGTTCTCGGCACATAACTGGTAACAAGAATTTGTTACACGAATGAAAACCTGTTCAGGGAGGTAGAGTAAGTTTTGCTGGAGAGAGTGGTGGAAGAATTACTGGGATTGGGACGGTGACTAATGGTAAAATGAAGTTAGAAAAGGTGAATTTTGTTGAAGACCTGAAGCATAATTTGCTGAGTGTGTCTCAGATCTGTGACAAAGATTACACTGTGCACTTTACCAAAAATGAAGCGATTGTACTGTATCCTGGTTTCAAGATACCAGAGACATGGATAGTGATGAAGGCTCCAAGGGAAAATAATACATACGTAATGGATATGAGGTCGACTGAGATGGCAACTGAAGAATCATGTCTTCTGTCAAAAGCAACTGAATCGGAGTCCGAGCTATGGCATCGAAGAATGGGGCATATACATCTTCGAAAAATGAACTACATTTTCAAGAATGGGCTGGTGCTTGGTATCCCCTTGAAGAATTTCCACTTTGAAGACCAATGCCTATCGTGCATGAAGGGAAAGCAACACAAGAAATCTCATCACACTAAGAAGGTTAATTCAATAGTCAGTACCCTAGACCTACTTCAAATGGATCTCTTCGGCCCCATGAATGTAAAGAGTCTAGGTGGAACATCATACTGCTTGGTAATAACTGATGATTACTCTCGATACTCTTGGGTATACTTTCTAAAGACAAAAGATGAGACGGTTCAGTTGGTAATTAACTTGATTACCAAGGTTGAGAATATTATTGGGAGAAAGGTCAAGTACATCAGGAGTGATAATGGGACAGAGTTCAAAAACTATCAGATGGAGATGTTTGGCTTACAGAAAGGGATAGACCACCAGTACAGCGCCCCGTATACTCCGCAACAAAATGGGGTGGCTGAGAGGAAGAACAGGACGCTAATTGAAGGAGCCAGAACCATGCTGGCTGATGCTAAACTTCCTGTGGTGTTTTGGGCTGAAGCTGTTGCAACAGCCTGTTATATCCTTAATCGAGTTTTAACTGTTAAAAGATTGAATAAAACATGTTATGAACTTATGCATGGTAGAAAGCCTAACTTGAATGGTCTCGAACCATTCGGGTCCCCGTGTTCGATATTAAAGACGAACTCAAAATTTGGTGAGAAAGCCGACGAAGGTATTTTAGTCGGATATGTTGTTGGGACACCCAACAGACGAGTCTTTAATCTAACGACCAGCAAGGTTGAGGTGGTGTGTAACTCTGACATCACAAGTTACAAACCACCAAAACCAAGCACGGGACCCGCTGAGGCTTTCGACTATGATAAGCTTTTTAAATCTTTTAATATGCCTTACTTGGATTGTGCAGAAATTGATGAGAAAATTGCTACGCAGATTCTCTATGACGAGGAAGAAAATTTTGTGCAACGACCGCAGTATGACGAAGGTCAACCTTCCTCGTCAAGTGCTGTTGATACCCCTGCTGCCTCTACAGAAGACGAATTTTTCAATCCTTTTCACTCTCAACAACAATCGCCCATTGATGAACTATCTTCGAACCTAGAAGACAATCTGCAAGTCAATTCGGTTCCGACTACTGGAGTTCACAAAAATCACCCTTTGGAGAACGTGATAGGTGATCTGTCCGACGGTGTACAAACAAGACGAAGCTTGAATGAGCACACTTATGTTTACACAAGCATTCAAGAAACAGGCATCATTAACGAATGCTTGTACACCTGCTTCATCAGTCAGATTGAACCAAAGAACTATCAAATGGCTCTAAAGGACAGCTCGTGGGTCGAAGCCTCGCAAGAAGAGTTAGTCCAGTTCGAAGAGATGGAGGTATGGAAATTGGTTGCAAAACCGAAGAATGTGCATGCGATTGGCACAAAATGGGTTTTCAAATGCAAGAGAGATGAAAAAGGAATAATCATCAGGAACAAGGCGAGGTTGGTTGTAAAAGGTTTTAATCAGCAAGAAGGGATCGACTACAATGAAGTGTTTGCTCCTGTGGTAAGATTGGAAGCGATTCGACTGTTTTTGGCATTTGCTGCTCACAATGAGATGAAGGTGTTCCAGTTAGACGTAAAAAGTGTGTTTCTTAATGGTAAAGTCGATGAGGTTGTGTACGTTGAGCAGCCTCCAGGTTTTCCTGACCCAGATTTTCCCGATCACGTGTACAAACTAAGTAAAGCTCTATACGGATTACATCAGGCCCCTCGAGCCTGGTATGCAACTTTATCTGATTACTTGCTTGAGAATGGGTTTGAAAGAGGAAAGATCGACAGCACACTGTTTGATAAGAGAAAAGGGGGAGACTTTCTTCTGGTTCAAGTCTACGTGGACGACAACATCTTTGCTGCATCAAAAGTCGCCATGTGTCAGGAATTTGAAGAAGTCATGAAGAAGAGGTTTGAAATGAGTGCAATGGGTGAATTAACTTTCTTTCTAGGATTGCAGGTTGATCAGAAGAAGGATGGGATGTTCATCCATCAGACTAAATATGTCCAAGACGTTCTTAAACGCTTCAAGATGGAGGACAGCACTCCATTTGATACTCCAGTTTGTGTCAACCACAAACTGGGTGTTGATTCGGACAGTGATACAGATGTGGACCCCACCCAATATCGGGCAATAATAGGCTCTTTAAAGTATTTAACTGCATCTAGACCTGATATTATGTTTGCAGTTTGTCTTTGTGCTCGTTTTCAGGCCAACCCAAAGGAATCTCACATGAAGGGTGTGAAGAGGATATTACGATATCTCAAGGGCAATCCTAAGCTGGGGTTGTGGTACACGAAAGGGGGAGACTTGGAATTGGTCGCTTACACGGATTCTGACTATGGAGGTTGCAATCAGAATCGGAAGTCGACAACCGGTGGATGCCAGTTTCTGGGAGGAAGATTGGTGTCTTGGCAGTGCAAAAAGCAGACCTCTGTAGCCATTTCTATCTGTGAAGCAGAGTACATGGCAGCATCAAACTGCTGCTCCCAGGTTCTTTGGATACAACAGCAATTGCGCGATTACGGTCTGAATTTCACTCAAACTCCTATTTGCATTGATAACACAGCAGCGATCTCAGTAACTAACAATCCCGTAAAGCACAGCAAAACTAAACACATTGACATTCGTCATCATTTTATACGGGATTGTGCTGAGAAGAAATTAATAGTGCTCGAAAGGTTGATTCGTTAGATTATTTCGCAGATCTTTTTACTAAAGCGTTTGACAGAACTCGTTTTCAAAACCTTGTTGAGTTTAATGGGATGATAAATTCCGAGTAACCATTTTTTTTTTAAAAAAAAAAAAAACGTCACTAACGCTTAGAAGTATGTCGGTTGCTTCAGTTTGAAGGACATATCTTCGGATGTGTTTGGTCCTCACTTCTACTAGTAGATTATGATGATAGTCATTAACCTGATGACTGAAAGCGACTGGGGCGGTTTATGATGTGCTTTTATTCCGTCGCTGAAAAATAGTCGTTCATACTTAGTTAAAAGGACGCATATTCGTATGTGGTCAGTCCGGCTGATCCATTGGATTTTCAGGATAGCCGTTTACCTGATGACTTTGACTTGATCGGGGCGATAGAATTTAAATTTATTTGGGAGATGAAATAATTTTTCATGTCTACTACTTCGTAAGAAGTTTCTATACAATGTTTATATGAAAATTGATCCAACCTTGGAAAGTGATACACAAACTATTTCTGTGTACTTAACTAGTGAAGTTATTAGGCCTAAAAGACTCTAGAACAGTCATTATATGTTATGGTAGCTTTTTATGGTGCGTAAACGTAGAAGTGATACTAACTAAATCTTCTCGATTTAAAGGGACAACTCATTAAGAGTTGTGCATGTCTCCATATATATCTTTCCGAATGATAGGCAGAAAAGTGATTACCCAGTCATACACGAGCCCGTGAGTGTTCTGATTCGCGAGAAGATAGTATGTCAAGAAACTGCAGTGATCCAGATTCGGGACTTGCAGTAGTCTACTGTTTGAAGCTATGTAAATTGTTAAAAAAAAAAGGTTATTAAGCCATCTGAAGTCTAATATGTTATACTTATCAATCAAGAAGCAAGATCGAGAACGAGACGAAGACTGTAAAAGATCAAGATGTATTTACAGTTTAATCAGACACTACGGGTCGAGGTCAACTCGGGGTGACTTGGGGAAAGCCAAATACGCTTTGAGAATAGATAGGAAACATCACAGTATCTGATGTGTTGTTCATTTATATTTTGAGCTTAATTGAACCTAATCCGTATCACAGAAGCGATGAAAACCATACTAAGTTGTTTACCTGCTTACAACCTGTGTCTTTATGTCATAATACCGCTGAACATGGATCTATGTGACAGTCACTTAATTGGTATGATTCCTGTTCGGATATTTTCTAAAACATATTGGTCCCTGTCAAGACTAAAATTTGATCCCGTGTATTTTGTTTTTAAATTTTCATTGCTTATGTCGTTTTATGGTTTACAATTTGGTTACTTGGTTTTTGATCGCAACATCTAACTCTTTAAAGGAAGTTTAATAAGTTAATTGCATAATGCTAAATTGTTAAGGGTTTGTTATGTAAATTTTATTACTAAGCGAAGTTGTTTTAACAGATTTTAAAGGCGAACTTGTTTAACAGGCGAAGTTAAGGGGTAAGCGAAGTTAACCCTAACTTCGCCTGTATACATGAACAGTATATATAGGTCAACTTAGTCAAATCTGTTATACTTTTCACAAACCTAAGCGAACTTATTACGTAAACCCTCGGCGAAGTTACTTTCGAATCAATCAGTGTTATTTTTCCTCGATTTCAACTCATGTTAAAGGTGTGTAGGTGTTGTTTAGATGATAATCTATATCAATGGCAATAATCAGGGGTCGTTTTGGTCCGATTTGAGATCCCTTTCATTCAAACCCTTAACACCCACTTTTCAAACTTGTTTTAACGTGGTCGTAATCAACTTGATCGTCTAGATCTCCTTAAAAACATGTTTTGTAGAGTCCACAATCACCAAATTATCCAAATCTCACGTTGTCTAGCATTCTAACCTGTTGCCGCTTCAGTTCAGGCAAAGTTACAGTTTAGGCGAAGTTATCCTTAACTTCGCCTAAGGTTTAACTTCGCCTGTGCTTTATTAACTAATTAATCTGGAGCGAAGTTGTTCAATAGCGAAGTTATGTTTAGGCGAAGTTGTCCTTAACTTCGCCTCATACCTAACTTCGCCTGTTTAATTATTTCTTTCATTTAAAATTATATTAACTGTTATCAGGCGAAGTTGTAGTAAAGGCGAAGTTATTCACAACTTCTCCCTTTCCTAACTTCGCCTACACAAAATCAATCATAACTTCGCTCATGGTAACAGGTGAAGTTGTGATCCGCTTTGACGAATCTCTAACTTAGACCGTTTGTGATACAGATATGGCAGCTGTTGTAGGAGCCGGTGGTGCTGGTGGTGATGAAGGAGGAGATAACCATAGTCAGTTTTCCCGAGGCATAATATGTACATCACTTTGGACCCGGATGTGAGCGGCGTTGATGATTATCGCGAGATCATCTCTTTTCTTATCCGCTCGCGTATCTTCCACGCTATTATTACCACTCTGCCCATCTCTTTACCAAACATAGAAGATTTCTGGCAGACGGTTGAGTATGATTGCAGAGTCGAGCCCCCAGTTATGCGTGCAACGGTTAACAATCAGGAAGTGCAGTTCTCGTCAGAACAGATACGGGTTGCTTTACAGTTTGGGGATGAAACAAGAGATGACCCTACCGACTTCGTGGCTCCATTCAGAGATGGTGCTTTTTTAAGAATGGGCTATTCTGGTCCATTGGGGGATACTCAGAGACGCAAGGGATTTTTATTAGACCAATGGCGCTTTCTCATGCACGTGATGATCGTGTGCATGTCGGGTAGAAAGGCTGGAACGGATGGAATGGGTGCGACCATGCAATCGGCAATGACAGCACTGACTTACAACAAGTGTTATAGCTTCAGTCAGATGGTGTTCTATGAGATAGACCGTCAAAGACGAGCGGTGGCGCGTGAGAGACACTTGATGTATCCAAGATTCCTACAAATGATCTTGAATCACGTGGCTCCTACGTTACCTCAGCGCCGTCTGATTCGGTATGTGGAGAGTGTCAGCAAAAGAATCTTCACCCAATGTAAATCATCAAGTGAGAGAAGTAAACCAGGGCTCCGTCCTCGACATACTCCGTTATTTGGGTACTTGATCAACCCAGAGTATGTTGCATCTCGCGGGGACGAGTTTCGGGATTCGGCACCGCAACAGGCTGGAGCACCTCAACCACCACCTGTGGTACAGCAATCTCTTCCTGCTGCTCCTGTTGTGGCACCGGAGGAACACGTCGACCTTGAAGCTGCTTTCGGCGGTTAAGGATTTTTCGATATGGAACGTGTTGATCCAGAGGAAGAGGTACAGGTCTCGGCTGCACAGGTTTCAAGTGTGGATGTGTCGATGGCAGCTACGACTGTGGCTGATTCTGAAAGAACTGATTCTGATTCCTCAAATGATGATGTTACTGAAGCAAGACAGATTCTGATTACTCAAGAAAGAATTCATGGAAAGAGAAAGAAAGACACAGATGACAGTGAATCAGATTTTGATGAGGATTTAAGTCGGTTGGTTCGTCGAGTGAGAAGGGCAAGAACAGGTGATGGATCGGGAGCTGGTGAGAGCTCGAGGGTGGTTCGTTTTTCTCCACCCGCATTGTCTGGTATGACTATGGTCCCTACATCGTTGACAGTTACAGGACCGATCACCTCGGGTGTTCCCGTGTTGACTACCTCATCCTCCTTTGGCATACCACCCACTACATTTCAACTCTCGGCTCCAGAGATTGTGTCCTTGCCACCTCCAACTCTTACTCCATCGGAGGTCGTTGCAAGATTTGTTGAGTCGACGGTTGTTGCCACTGCAGGGTTGTCTGTTACGATACCACCTGCGGTTACTTTTACGCCTACTTCTGATGTTCCGATTACCTTGGGAATCCCTCCTCTGTACGCTCAAGACATTTCACATATGAGGTTTGATTTTGATGCAACCTTATCTGACTCGGAAAGAATAGCAGCTCTTGAGAGGATCGTGGCAGAACAGTCAAGAATAAATCTGATCCAGACTCACGCTATTCAACGCCTTGTTGCAGAGAATCAAATACAGTCGTCTCTCCTGATTGAGCACGGTAAACTTTTTGATGCCTTGAAACAGTTCTTGGCATCTCAGGGGGAGACGAGCTATAAGGGTGATGAGCTGAGGACGAAGAAGAATAACGATCGAGACGATGATCCCAATGCATCTAAAGGTGCAGGTGGTGAGTTGCCAAGAACTGAACAAGCTCTTGGGACTCCCACATCTCAGGGGGAGTCGACGGGTGCAACTTGCGAATCGGGGGGTGATGATGTGGTGGTAGTGGATGCTGAGGAGGTGTTAAATGATGATGTTACAGGTGATGACGATGTGTTACCGGTTCAAGAGATTGAGAGGATAGGGGCTGAGATTGTGATTGACAGTGAAGTCGAAGAGGGAGAGATTGTGGATGATAATATTGAGCATGAAATTCCAGCAGTTGAAAAGTCAAATGTGGGTCAAGATACGGAATGTGATGAGACTGAATAGGAAGAGCAGCCATGATGGAAAGAAGGCTACGCTCAGTGGTTCATAAAGACAAAGAAACCGGCGGTCCCTACTATGTTCAAGAAAAGTTACAACATCAAAGGGTATGCTGAATCGAAAAAGGGGATTATTTGCTGGTTATATGATGAGTAGTTGAGGCTCTTTGTGATTAAACGTTATGATGGGGTTCAGTACTTCAAGAGATTGTTGAGATCATTGAATACCTTGCCGGAGTGTGAGGTGAAGGACTTAGCCAAGTTAGGGTTGATAAACAGGAGTGATGATAATATGGCTAGGATTATTGGAAAGATCGTGTGGAAAGAAAGCATAAACGAGAAAAAGTTCGAGTTATTAAAGCCACAGAAAGGGAAGCTCGTTGAAGATAAAGACAGAGGCATGAGAGCTGATGGCAAGCCTTGGATAATAATGAAGTATAAGCCGATCCGTTGCTTAAAAGAAGTGCCGATGAAACAAATGCCCAAGGATGTGCTAAAGGATCTGAAATGGTGGTATGTTGATAGTGAAACGGCTGAAGCAGTGATGGAAGATGAGGATGAACAAGAGTTGCTGAGAGTGTATGACCCTATGCACTTGGTGAATTTGTCTCAAGCAGACTTGCAGGTGCTGAACGAGAAAAAGATATTTTATATTCCTGCCTGGAAAGAAGAAGCCTAAAAATATCAGAGAGTAGTTTCGGTTTGTGTCAGAGAAGGAGTACATGCTTGAAGATGGGTGACTCGAATTTTGGGATTACAAGACACGTGATTGAAGATTGAGATATGAAGCTACTGCCAAAGGGGAGTCTGTTGGTGCATGATGTCAGTAGATCAATATCTAGTGTCTGTAATCGTGTTAGTTTGAATTGTATTAAGGTTTTAGTTAACTTGTTTCACAAGTTCGCCCATCATAAGCGAACTTGTGGTTTAAGCGAAGTTATTGACAACTTCGCCTAGTCTGTTAGGCGAAGTTGTCGAAGTGTATTTAAGTTAGGCTACGGCTTGTATTTGAAATAGAATTCGAGTACGTGTAATTGTGATCGGTGAATCACGTGTTAAGGTTGCTATACAACGTGTCTTTTAAGTATTGTAACGTGTGTTTGTGCTTGGGTTTAACGTATATTGCGTCTAACACTCGTATCGTCTTACGTAGGGATTCCGCACCTACGTAATACGAGATATTTCCGTGTAGATCCGGCTGGGAACCTACAGACGTGTCAGGCCACGTGGCGACACGTGGCAACGTCTGACGACATGTGTCATCGCGATACGCGATGACCATGAGAAAGGGGCCCATCGCGTACCGCGATGGGACACAAATTCAGCTATAAATAGGAGGGGATCACGGCTGATTTGCATGCACACCTCCACTCTCTCTCTAGCAATTCACTCTCTCTCTACCTCGGTTTGCGTGCCGAACGTCGTTTTGCGTGCCACCAACCCGACAAATATTACCTCATAATTCGTGCCAAAAACCCGGCGTATTCCTTAAAGTGTGTGCCACCCAAATAACCCGACATTTTGTCTCGAAGTACATGCACCACCCGGTGACATCTGAACATCGTCTCGATTTGCCTACCAAGAAAGGTGGATTAAGAACGAATCGATAAACGTGCATATATAGTAGAAGTGTTTCTCGTATAAACTTAAGAATATCTAACTGCGAATACCCGTACGAGGTAGGAATTCTGCCTAAGTTATTATTCTAATATTATAAATGGCTTAGACCATAGTCGGGGGTATAGCCGAACCGTGATTATGATAACGAATAATATAACTTTTCTTAAGCAAAGGTTATAGTTATAATAGTATTTCTTTATTATTATGAAATATATATTCATAAAGAAAGAATATAAAGTTAATGTTTCTTCTTGAAGAAGAAACATAGTATGTAAATGATAAATAAACAAATGGACTAAAGGTCTAAAGTTTTTGAATAAACAAATGTTTTTATCAAGGTTAAAGCTATACAAAAACGGACTAAAGGTCTGAATCTAGATCAATGATCTAGTTATATATATAAAGGTTATTCTCGTACTATAGGTCCGAGGTAACAAAACAAGAAGAAGGGATCAGAAAACAGGAATCAGTAACAGAAACTGATTATAAACAGAAAAGGTGAATACGCCCCAAACCTTTTATACTGAGTCTGAATGTTGCATAGGATTTACGAATCCTTAAAAACTTTGTGTTCAATAATAAGAAACGGACACTCTGATTAAGAGTATACATGTGTCTGGATCCAAACATACATGGTGACTCGGAGTTCCCCGAGGCCATGCATATCATCAACATGCCTCTGAAGGTCTACGGGACTGTTCAGAGTAATGATATTGTGTATATAATTAATTGTACATGGTACTTAGGGTAATTTTGATCCCAATTTAGTTGGGTGCCTAATGAGTAGTCACAAAGGTATTATTGTTGGTTTCACAAAGGTATTGAAAAGAGATTTTAGAGTCAACGTTATTCACCAGCTTTGTGTTGACGTATTTTCCCACCCATGTTACAGGAAAACAAGAAAGGTTAGAACATACAAGAAAGAAGGAATAGAAGATTGGAGTTATAGTCATTAGATGCTATCTGATGGCTCAGATATTTTATTGCAAAATATTACAAAGAGTTATGGTTTCTAAAGAAATGTATTGTAAACATTGAACGGGTATTTAAACCTGACTTTTAATAAGTTTTCAATATAATAATATTTTATAAATGACTTCCGCTGAAATGAAACCCGCAACTGTGATATATTTACAAAACAGGTACCAACTTGTGGTCACACGCCTAGGCCCTAAGTGAGGGTGTGACAGGTTGGTATGTTTATATTCATTATCTCAAAAGAACAATAAGAGCTTTATTCGAAACTTAAAAACATTTTAACTTATCATCTAGGAAGATGATACATTAATCTTAATATACAAGGACAGTGTATTATCGAAAGGAAATTCGAGATTAACCACAAGATATTCAAGAACTACATTACTACCTAGTAAGGTTGATCAAAAAGTCAAATAAAAGAGTTCGAAGATATTCAAGAAATACAATGGCTAAGTATAGCAAATAAACCCAAGTACAAGGGTACTGTTAGAATATAGCAAACATCATCAATCAAGATCAAGGATAGAATGGATTCAATATACTGAATCTAAACAACAAATTAGTGGAATAGATTCGACATACTGAATCAAAACAATAATGTAGTTAACATCAGTAAATATTTAGAATACATAACGGTAAGGCAAATAGTTAAACACAACTGATCAATTTGTTTAGCAATTTATATTTACTAATGATATTCTGAACTATTGGCTGGTTACATCATTCGAGGATGTAAGTTAGCAACAAAATAAAGACCCTAGTCATTCTTCATAGAGATTGTAACAACAAGAATCCGATTAGATAGAATCTAATCAGCAAATGAAAAAGTAATAATCAATCACTCTCAAACCAACGAATCTCGAGGACGAGATTCATTCCAAGGTGGGGAGGATGTAACATCCCCAAAAATTCGATCCAAAATTGACAACTTAGGAAAGTTAAGGGATCAAAAATAATATCAAGACAAGTCATGAAAAAATATTAAATAAGGAAATATAAGAAAAATAAGGAAATAAAAATATTTCCTAAGTTAAGTTTAATTACATGAAATAAATTCCATCCCACATTGGAAAATGTAAGAAAGTGGAAGCATTCCATTAAGATATAAATAAGGAAGATGGAATCCATCCCACATGGAAAGTGGTAAAGAAATGGAAGCTCTTTATGAGAAAGAGATTTTCCATAGTAATATTCTTTTATGAATAACATGCACCAAGTGGTCCTAGCGGAGGGTGCGTAGCACCCGACGCGTACGCGCACGGGCTCAAGCTCGGGCGAGGACGAGGACGATGCCGATGCCGATGCCGATGGCGTTGGCGATGGCGATGGCGAAGGCGAAGGCGAAGGGCATTGGGCGCAATGTGGCGCTCTGATGGCGCACTTTGCACTTCGCATCGCCGCGAGCCGCATTGAAAGCCGACTTAGTATTTTTGGACAACGAGAGTTAGACCAGATATGGCAAGCTACAAAAGATAAAGGACTAAAAATGAAAATATTATCCAGGGACCCATCGCGCAACGTGATGAGTCCAAGGAGACGGCCATCACGTACCGCGATGGGCCGTGATGAGTCAGCAACACGTGTCGCACTCCGGCGACACAAGGCAACGTACCAGGACACGTGGCAGAATGTGTCAGCCCACGTGGCAGACGTGTCAGGCCATGTGGCGACACGTGGCAACGTTTAACGACATGTATCATCGCGTATCATGAGAAAGGGGCCCATCGTGTACCGCGATGGGACACAAATTCAGCTATAAATAGGAGGGGGTCACGGCTCATTTGCATGCACACCTCCACTCTCTCTCTAGAAATGCACTCTCTCTACCACGGTTTGCGTGCCGAACGTCGTTTTGCGTGCCACCAACCCGACAAATATTACCTCGTAATCCGTGCCAAAAACGCGGCGTTTTGTTCGAATTGTGTGCCACCTAAATAACCCGAAATTCTGTCTCGAAGTACGTGCACCACCCGGTAACATCTGAACATCGTCTCGATTTGCATGCCAAGAAAGGTGGATTAATAACGAATCGATAAACGTGCATATAGAGTAGAAGTGCTGCTCGTATAAACTTAGGAATATCTAACTCCGAATACCCATGCGAGGTAGGAATTCTGCCAAAGTTATTATTTTAATATTATAAATGGCTTAGACCATAGTCGGGGGTATAGCCGAACCTTGATTATGATTACGAATAATATAATTTTTCTTATGCAAAGGTTATAGTTAAAATAGTATTTTTTTATTATTAAGAAATATAATATTCATAAAGAAAGAATATAAAGTTAATGTTTCTTCTTGAAGAAGAAACATATTATGTAAATGATAAATAAACAAATGGACTAAAGGTCCAAATTTTTTGAATAAACAAATGTTTTTTATCAAGGTTAAAGCTATACAAAAATGGACTAAAGGTCTGAAGCTAGATCGATGATCTAGTTATTTATATAAAGGTTATTCTCGTACTATAGGTCCAAGGTAACAAAACAAGAAGAAGGGATCAGAAAACAGGAATCAGTAACAGAAACTGATTATAAACAGAAAAGGTGAATACGCCCCAAACCTTTTATACTGAGTCAGAATGTTGCATAGGATTTACGAATCCTTAAAAACTTTGTGTACAATAATAAGAAACGGACACTCTGATTAAGAGTATACATGTGTTTGGATCCAAACATACATGGTGACTCGGAGTTCCCCTAGGCCATGCATATCATCAACATGCCTTTGAAGGTCTACGAGACTGTTCAGAGAAATGATATTGTGTATATAATTAATTGCACATGGTACTTAGGGTAATTTGATCCCAATTTAGTTGGGTGCCTAATGAGTAGTCACAAAGGTATTATTGTTGGTTTTCACAAAGGTATTGAAAAGAGATTTTAGAGTCAACGTTATTCACCAGCTTTGTGTTGACGTATTTTCCCACCCATGTTACAGGAAAACAAGAAAGGTTAGAACATACAAGAAAGAAGGAATAGAAGATTGGAGTTATAGTCATTAGATGCTATCTGATGGCTCAGATATTTTATTGCAAAATATTACAAAGAGTTATGTTTTCTAAAGAAATGTATTGTAAACATTGAACGGGTATTTAAACCCAACTTTTAATAAGTTTTCAATATAATAATATTTTATAAAAGACTTCATCTGAAATGAAACCCGTAACTCTGATATATTTACAAAACAGGTACCAACTTGTGGTCGCACGCCTAGGCCCTAAGTGAGGGTGTGACACATATAATTCCTCCTTGGCCCCCCGGGGATCGCCAAACCGCCCCGGTTAACTGAAATACCACGAACTCTTTCGGCCGTTCCGCCCGATTCACCCTGTCTCGACCCCTTCCATTTCTGTTAACGGCTTCAGCTCGTCTCCGAATAATTGGCTCTTCTACCTCTTCGTCCCAATTATCATCACCCACGTCTTCGGGCTCAACAGCCTCGTTCTCGGGCTCAACTGCCCGATTACCTCTAACCCATCTGTCTAGGATGGTCCGGCTTGGTCAAAGTTGAGGTTTAGGTTTCGGTTTAGGTTTCGGTTTCGATTTTGATTCTGGGTTCTGGAAGCACGAGCTGAGTGATTTTGGTTATTTTGGTTATTGAAGTTTGGTGGGTCAGGTATGTTTTCGGGGTGAAACGCGTTATTTTGTGGAAGTGGGTCTTGGTTTTGGTTATTGTTCAGGTTCTGGTTTTCGTTTTGGTTATGGTTCTGTTTTTGGTTCTGGTTCTGGTTTTGTTCTTCCATCTCTGAGTTTCTATTTTGTACTTGGTTCTACCGAGCTAACCTAACGGAGACTGTTGGCCTGAGTGGCGGGTGCGCATAAACCTGTTATCTGCACAACTAACACAACCCGCGTAAAATAAAGAAAAAATAAAATTTAACTAAAACTGAAAATTAAAAGCTAACTTTAACTAAAATAAACACAAAAAATCAATTAACACGAAAGACACTAAGCGCACTAACTCCCCGGCAGCGGAGCCATTTTGATGACCGTCGTTTGAGCCAATCAAAAACCTAATTTTTCTAAATAGTTAGAGCAAGTAGGGTATCGTATCACAAGGAGTATGTGGTTAATGTATTCGTGTAACAGATTTCTAATTATGAAGTGAATGATTTTTAGTGCTGATCACACAAGCAATTTAAAATGAATTTAGATAACTAAGCAACGAAGAAGTAAACGAGTATTAAGCAGTTAACAAAGCAAATCACACCCAGGAATTCAAGTAAGCAACCTACAGTTATCTCATGCAACCTAAAAGATTAATTATTAACGATTGACTAAAAACTGATCAATCAGACAAAACCTTAGACATCAACAATCACTTTACACACGGCATTGGTTATCAAACAGTCCTTGCCAGTGTGACTCAGTTAAGTTCAATCGTATGTTTTATCCTATTCAATCTAACCAAACAGTTATATGATTAATTATCTAGCAACTGGTAACAGATCGTTCAGACCAACGTAAACCTAAACCGATCGAACACACAGAAATACCAAACATCAATAATCATATATCAATCATCAATAATTATACACAAGTGTTCTTAGTCACATGAGAAAAACTGTAAAGATTACAAACTATACATCCCGGGTGCGATTCTAAGAGATTAGCCGAGCCTTGACATCATTGAATCTTCGATACGGATGATATGAATCATATGTAGGGTCTTGGAACAAGCTATGGTGGTGAAAATCGCCTCTTCTTGCTGCTGGAATCGCCTCTTGGTCGTCAAAACGGAGTTAGGGTTCTTGAGAATCAAAAATAACATATAAACCTAAATATCCCGTCATTTATGCCCGTCGCGATACGCGATGGCTATATGACTATCTCATCGCGTATCGAACCGCATTTTCATATTCCTCTCGTCGACAAACCCAAAATTCATATATTATGGCTCCCGTAACTCATTTTCTAGCTTAGGATATGTTCGTTTTTACTTCAAGGTCGCATTTTGTCAACCCATCTTGTTCAGTTTTAGCATCGGCTTATGATTTCTCATCCATACTCTTCCCGAATCCTTGTAACACTTCCCAAGACATCAAATCATGCTTCGGTCTTCCCGATATATCATTCCATGCTCGTACAAGTCTCAAATTTAGCATCTTTAACGATCAATGACCTGAAATACAAAAACATGTATGAATTACCAAAGTTCTAACAGTATAATCAACAAACCTACATAATTAACATACTAATATATATACAAAATACCCGACCATCAGGCTTTTAAACCCCTCATCATAACGAATAGCCTTAACGAGTTGCATATTATTTGGATGTACACAAACTGCAACTAAACTTTACTTATGTATTTATATATTTATTTTTTTTATTTTGATATGATTATTGGACTAATTCAAGAACGTTAACATGCAATTTCCAACATTATTTGCTTTAGAATTGATTAAAACCCATAAGGCTAAGGGTGAGCCCCAAGTGATCAAATCAAAACCCGACACGTAGGCGATGACATGGCCCTGGATCAAGCCCCTCAACCAAGCCCCAGAGGGTGTAGTGGTCCAGGTGATTCGGGACTTGATCTTGTTTTTTATTTATTTATTTGTTTAAAATAATAAATTAAATAATAATAATAATAATAATATAAAACATTACATTAATAATAATATAAAAATTATATTGATACTAGTCTAATACAAGATTTCGGGTCTTCTATGTCACAAATGCTCGACCAACTCATGCCGAACGTTGTCGTGTATCTCACGGCTCTTGATGATATTTATGTTGTCGAGTCGTTGTTCATCGTGATCGTCGATTCTTGTCTTGGAATATCACCTTGGTAGTTTTGATAAATAGCGTGACCCTCGTCTTCTAGTATCATATTATGTATGATTATACACGTGATGACGAACTCCGTTATCTTCTCCCTTGTCCAAAATCTTATTGGATTCGCCAACATTGCCCATCTTTTCTTTAGAACTCCAAACGCCCTTTCAATATCTTTCCTTGCCGATTCTTGTTTCTTCGTGAAGTACTTTCGTTTGTCAGAAATTGGAGACGAGTAAGCTTGAACAAGTATCCCCCATTCGTTGTAAATACCATCAACGAGGTAGTACCCGTACTTGAAATGTTCTCCATTTGCATAAAAAGCCTGAGAGGGTTCAACCCCGTCGATAAGGTCATCGATTATCGGTGATTGATTGATAACATTGAGGTCATTATTAGACCCGGCAACCCCAAAGAACGCATGCCAAAACCAAAGATCCTGTGACGCCGCCTCAAGTACAATAGCAGGGTCGGGGGTGATCACCTCGATGGAATTGACCTTGCCAAGTAGTAGGACACATAGCCCAACCAACATGCATACAATCAAGACTACCGAGCATCCCGGGAAAAGCATGCTTTTCACCGTGCACCTAGTATATGCGTTAGATATCATACATTGTTGGTCTACGTAAGTATCTCCGCTTGTATAGCGATATGACCCATAAATATAATTATTAAAATTATTTAAGTTACCTAATATTTAAAAATATATAAACAAACATAAATAATAAAATTATATTAAAACTATATACCTCTACAAAAGTGGTTAAGCGCATCGCTTCCGGTCTTTTTAGCCATTTGTAGATACTCGTCCAACATGTCTGAGGCAACACCATACACTAGTTGCCGAAGAGCGGCGGTAATTTTTTTAGTAGCCGTGGACACGGGCTTACCTCTAGCGTCATCCCTTTGTTGAAAATACTCAAAGTGCTTCGGCAAGTCATTTGCTAGACGCATGAATAATCGTCTAGTCATTCGAAAACGGGTTCTAAAAATATCCTCACCATATGTGGGATTGGGACTAAAATAGTGACGTATCAAAGTTTCTTTAGCGGTCTTTCGATCACGAATACCTGGTTCCCGGAATAATGGGGCCCGGGGACGTTTTCGATCTATCAAAAAGTTTATCGTCGTTTGAACCGCTTGACAAATGAGTTCGTCTTCTTCGGAAGAATTGGAAGACGATGACGACGATGTCATTTATAAATATGGAGATAAAATGAAGTTTTTGTAGAGGGAAAGTGTGGTTTTTAAAGAGAATAAGAGAGAATGAGTTGAGTTTTTATTAAAATAATGTGTGTGGATTTGTATTTATAGGTAAAAAAAATAAATAATAAAAATTTAAACCCACAGACTAGCCCCAACGGCTAGTTAGACCACTCAAACCAAACATTCAACGGCTATTACGCCCCGTGGTCCCGGCCACCCCACTCGTCTGCGCCTCTGATCACATGATGGGTGTAGTGGTGTTCGCGAGCCACCTAGTCCGCCACCGGGACCACGCCGGCTCGTTCACCCCTCACTACCCCTGGCCTAACGCATAAACTGCTATATATGTTTGTTTATATGTAACGCGCCACGATCCTTGATCTAGTTAAAATCGTTAAATCTTATATTTTTTTCACATGTGTAGCAGGCGAAGAACATTGAAAGGATAATTGATGTACTTATGTTGATTGCTTTACATAACTGAATATATATATATATATATATATATATATGGTAAGGATCCTAAGAGAACCCTTTGTAAATTGAGAACTTTGAGAACCATTTTAGACCACTAAAAACACCTTTAAAAAAAATATTTAAAAAAATCATAAAACACAAAATAATAAAAATTTTAAAAAAGTAAAAAAAAAAACAAAATTCTTATATTTCATTCCGGTTTTATTAAAAAAATAAAAAAAATAAAAAAAAACGTTGTATTATACACATATGTATAATTTTATTTAATCTCTAATTACGTAATATACACATATGTACAGCATCATTTATCTTAAATTATACACATGTGTACAACAAAAACATGTAAATGGACATATATGTATAGAGTATACATATGTGTATATAATTTAGCTAAACCGAGTTTTTATTTTTTATGAAACCGGGATGATAAAATAAGAATTTTGGTTTTTTTACTTTTTAGATTTTTGTGTTTTATTTTATGATTTTTTTTATTTTTAGGTTTTTTGTGGTCCAAAATGGTTCTCATAGTTCTCAATTTCAAAAAGGTTTTCTCATGATCATGATCCTATATATATATATATATATATATATATATATATATATATATATATATATAAACTTGTTTAAAATGAAGAATAATGATTTTGTGTTTGATAGAATTATAGAAACTGTAACCATCGGTTGAAAATCCAATCATATGAAATCTAATTTCTTAACCAAAGGGAACTGGAAAAGTAACCACCAAAGGTAACAAGGGGTGTATATTATATATTTATATATTATACATGAAGAGTCCAAGTTGTTACAAATATCAAGTTCAAAAAAAACTATTGTATGAAGTATGGTAAAAAAAACAATTGGATACTATGTGAAATATGGTAAAAATAAGTTTACATATATGAAATACAATAAAAAAAATTTGTACGTTACCCTGAGATTTTGGTCTAGATCCGTTACTGCCCTTGGTCCCAACCCAAACGATTAACAACCCCAAGAAAAGGACAAACAAAATCTATACTTTCTAATAAAAGGCTACAAGTTTTGCCACTTGTCACTCATACATTAAATCTCACCATTGTTAACAAATTTGTAATAGTAAAATAATAATTACCATTATTAAAATTTATGCTTCAAAATTTATTAATTTAATATTTACTTCCTATTTTTTTTCAAACATTTGATATTTATAATTATCTTTTTACTTTAAAATTGTTTTAAAGACTATTGTACAACGTCTGTATTATTAGTGTTTAACGGGTTTATTATTTCTTGTATAATGATTATTTATTAAATATTGTATTTTCAAGAATTACACGGGCCTCAAACTAGTTAAAGAAATAATTATTAGTACGCCCATCCTTACAACTCCCGGGTTAAAGTCGATCCCCAACTTTAAGCGAAAACCTAAACCTGCCAAATATCTCCCAACAATAACACAAGGATGGTACTAACAGAATGGGTAACAAGAATAAACTCCTAGAGGCAAAAAGAAACATGACAGGAAGCCAGCCACCAAACCAAATAACTGCTGATTGTCGTCATCGTCAACTCCAATCGACTTGACACTTAATCGCCTAACCATTTTCCATGTTGCAGCTGAGCAGCCGACAGTCGATGCTCTTTCATTCCCTTTTCCATGGTATGAATTCTACTTGCTTAATCTAGGTATTAATCTATTTCTATTTAAAATGGTAAATGTTTATTTGCTTATATAAATTGTTTATGGGACATGAATCCACGATCTCCCCTTCCAAACAAAAATGTTTTAAAGGCTTTGCCTTTACTAATGGAGTGATGACCACCACCCCACTGGTATCAATCGAATGATTGACTATGGTTTGTTAGATATTTGGATAATATAAACTAGAAATTGTAATTGATTAGGGATTTAGATTTATGTGTAAATTGAAATTGATAATGGATTTATGGTTTAAATTTTGTCCCTTATAAAATTAGAGAGCAGAACTTGGAAGATGAAATGTAAAGTCTTATTAACATTCGTTTTAAATAAAAATTCCCAAAAAAAAATGATGATATCGGTCAAATACCGAGTTAAAAAAAACTATTGTATGAAGTACGGTAAAAAAAATTTGATTACTGTGTGAAATACGGTAAAAAAAATCGCTTACATTGTAGGAAATGCGATAATTTTTTTTTGAACGTTACTCATGAGATTTTGGTCTAGATCCGTTACTGCCTTTGGTCCCAACCCCAAGAAAACGACAGACAAAATTAAAGAAATTATTAGTACGTCCATCCTTACAACTCCCCGACTTTGAGCGAAAACCTAAACCTGCCAAATATCTCCCAACAATTACACTAGAGTGGTACTAACAGAATGGGTAACAAGAATAAACTCCTAGAGGCCAAAAGAAACATAAGAGGAAGCAAGCCACCAAATAACTGCTGATTGTTGTCACCGTCCAAACTCCAATCGACTTCACACTCAATCGTCTAACTATTTTCCTGAACCATCTAAGATGTACTCTTATGATTCTGATGAAAGTGATAAAAGAATACTCCCAATTAAACTCGCAACCTACATTCATAACTTGAAAGGAGATAAAATTTATATACTGATTTTACCTGACATGAACAGCCGAACCGGACATGAAAATAATAATTAGAACCATGGTACACCTAAATTCATAACCTTTTTATTCATCGCATGTACAGCATGCATAAGTTATTATATGTGACTAATCTCATTGAACTTTCATCACGCGCGGGATTCTGATTCTACACTCCAATTCATTGATTTTCGTTACCTTGCATCTCTGTTTTGTGATATAAACCTCAACTATCATTTCTGAATAGAAGATTCAAAGATAGAAGATTCATTATTGAAAAAACTTAGACAATGTGGATCCCTGTTATCCGTATAAGGTGGTGATATAAACAATTGTGTACATGTAGATGGATCATCAGATTTTTTTTTCAACTCGATTCAACTCAAAAATTTCATATCTTAGGTGAAGGAAAGATGTGCTTGTTACACTCGTCCAGATTCTAAAGAAAACATAGCCAATATATTATCATTCGGCTTTTAATTGTTTGATGTTGCCGCATGCTAATCAAATATAGTAAATCAAGAAGCTTTCATTTTAATGGTCTTTAGTTCAGCAGCTAATTAATTTGTACCCATCGGTTGAAAATCCAATCTTATGAAATCTAATTTCCTAACTAGGTCAATTGATCATCTTTAACGGTTATAACCACGGTTACAAATTGGGTGGAACCAGAGAAACCGCGATGTGTGTTTTTCCTATCGTGTTTTCACTTGGAAATAGACACGATTTGACATCCATATAATTAAAAACTAGTTTTCATCACTTCGATTAATGGATAAACAAAATTAGAAAGTTTGGTCTATTTGGTGTTGCTTAGCCTATGACGAAAATTATGTGTGATTTCAACTATTATCATATAAAAACGTACATTTTTAACATTAACTAATTTCAAGGGGGTATAGCAATTCTTAATATAAGTTTTTAAAGAATGTGGTAATTAACATAACAAGTAAATATAACTAATAAGGTACGTTTGCTTTCAACCAAGTTTAATCCATTGAACATAATCAATAAAAGAAAGAGCAAATTAACCGAATGGAAACATGAATCAAAATAAACAACATAATTATTTTTTCTCCATTAATTTGATGCCAGAGTGAACCCTCTTATGTAGCTTCCATTGTTTCTTCATAAGCTTGAGACGTTTGTATACAAGTAAAAGCTCCTCATCATAATGTTTGGTCCATGCTTGTTCCATCTCCCCCAGCTCTTTTGAAGATATACCCGTCATTAAACTTGACTTGATATTGCTTTTTACCATCCGACATCCATCAACTCCAAGATTAAGACGGGAATACATATCCGTTATGCAACGATCCATGTACGGATATTTCTTTAAAAAAGCGTAAACCTCATCAAGTTCTTCAAGACCATCTTCGGCATCTTCGTTTTCATCTTCAATTTTATTTTCAACTTCATTACCCTCAACCCCCCACGACTGTTGAGAAAGTGTGAATATATGATCATCAGTTGAACGCGGTGCGGTTTTTCCTTTTGTGAACTTGCTCTTCAACTTCCGAACCTTGTCGGCAAGTTGTCTTCTTGTAGGATTAAAAGACAAAGAATTGGTAACTGTCTCAAGCAACTTACCCATGTCATCTTTCTTTTCTTGTTTCTTCAGACACTCTAAAAGTTTGATTTCATCAACTTTTGACCAAACTCGATTAGCAGCGCCTCTCGATTCTTCGAAGGTTTGTAATCGCTGTCGTCACCGCTCTGATCAGAGCTTGTTTGTCTTTTCCTTTTAGATGCAGACGATTTTATCACGACAGCTTTATCGGATGCCGATTTCATAAATGATTCACCGCTGTTGGCCATTTTTCTCTTCGTATGAAGCTGATAAGAATTATTAAAAAATCTTTATTTGTGCGTGCATATAGTATTTGTGATTCTAAAGCTGGCCATATATAATATTCTTCACAGCACCACACCAATTTTTGTATCAATATTTCACAGCAACAATATCGATCTAAAGCAATTAACAGATTATAGTAACTAATTAAATTCAATTATAATCACGTAAATGATACTATCAAATAATACCAAAAAAGCAGACGTGTTTCATATGCTATCAGATATGTAGGTAGAGGTGGGCAAAGAAACAGTTACGCCCAACGGACCAGACGATGTGTGAATCGGAGCAATTTTTTTCGGATTTTCTTACAAAATTGCCACAAAACTGAATTCAATCGAAATATTTGATTCAATATTTAATTTAATATTGGACAACAGTGAAAAATATTCCTCAACTTTGCTTAATTAACGTATCATTATACAATTATTCATTTAATCTGTAACAATTAATAAAAAAACATTTAAAACTTACTCATTGCAATAAATCAAATATTAATTGTAGTTTTCAAAACACAATGGTCTCAAGCTAGTTGTTGAAAAATATTGAATCAAAAATTTGCATTCAATAGCATCAATGAGCGTACAACATATTTGGATTAACGAAACGGGTAAAATGGTGTGATCGGTTTACCTCGATTGGTGTTCGAAGCGATGAACGGGCGTCAGAGATATATCGAGAGTATGGTGTATTTGAAAACCTAAGAGATGGTATGATTTTATAGGCTTTTAAATCGAGTTATTTTTGGTAAATCCCGTTAATTTTGGTTGAATATCAGGAATTTAGATCGAGTTAATTTTGGTTGAATATCAGGAATTTATATCGAGTTATTTTTGGTTTGTGATTTCGAGCAAATCACACTATTTTCGTCACTTGATTTCAAAAATTTCTGGTTGGCAGAATAACTGTTATCATTAACCATACAATAATATAACAAAATTAAATATATCATGACCAAAAAATTAAATAAATTAACACTTACTACGCGGTGAGCAATTTTTTTTCTTATTTAACCAACCTCATATTCATGTTGGCTGACATTTGATCAACTTCTAAATTAAATATCAAAATCAAAAGAAAAGAATACGACATTTAATTTCATTTAGGAAGAATACGAAATTAAGCATTTAGGAAGTCTAGGAAATTAAGTTTTGTGATATATATATATATATATGGGTGTATACGTGGGTCACTTGTTGGTTACGAAAATAAAAATAAGGGACCATAGAGTTTTTATTAAAAGTCAACATTGACCCATTGATTTATGTTCTAGTTCGATTAACTTGGTTATGGGTCAGTTAATTGAGTTCTATGCACACCTCAAATTAAAACAAATAATCATACACACAATTAAAACATATAATCATACACACACATATTATTAATTGATAAATTACCCAATAGTGGTTAAACATGCTCCTCTTTTTGTTTTTTCAGAGTGTTGTAATTTATGAACCACATCTACAGACATATGTAGAAAAAGAGGTGGAGCAAACCTCTTGCTATACACAGGAAGACGGTTTTCTGTTTTTTTAACGTTTGTAAAGTGCAAAAATAAACTGATGGTGTACGAACTGTGGTAGTGGGTGGTGGACGGTGGAAGTGAACAGTGATGGTTGACGGTGGTGGACGATGGTGTTAGACGATTGTGGACGGTGGCGGTGGCGGTGGCGGACGGTGGTGGTGGCAGGTGAGTTATAGTGGTGGCGATACCATCACATTACAACGAAAACCAATCCAAACAGAATAACCTGAACCGATGAACACCCCTAGTATATCAATCAATTAATATAAATATAAATGCATCACACGGTTACAGATTACACTAATTTTACAGTCTTAATGCATGATTATTAGAACTGATTGAATAATATAACTCTAAATACATCAGCCAATATTAAATTATACCTTTTATGGACTTTAAGTAACCAATGTTTTAACATAGGCCAACAACTTGAAGTACCACTAAATAATTTTGCATGTTTAATCGTCACAGATGATCGTTGCACAGAAGCTACAATCAAACATTGCAATAACAAATCATTCACAACAAAAATGAATACAAAACCTATTATTTTTAGTACTTATAAAATATGTTTTATTTAATCCTTAAGAAGCCAACATGTATCTATCTTTCCCAACAAAAATCAAAGATAAGATAAGATAAGAGCAAAATTCTCATGAATCGTTTTAAGTCAACCCAATTTAGCACAAAGAGCAAGAACCTATAAAAAATAAAAATAATCTAACAAAACCCTAACCAGACGAAACACGGATGAGGTAGATCGATGATTCTAGAACAGTTTGAAATGAAGGAGATTCCTAAAATATCCGAATTGAAGGAGTAAAGAGGAACGACAGATCTGAAAACCCTATAACAGATGAAATAGATCAACTTATTTGGGTTTTAAATATGACATGTTTCTGTTCTTCTGATGTTGAAAACAATTGAATGTGTAGATGATTAACACATGATTTGTTGATGACGAATGCATGATTAAAGATCAGCGGCCGCATGTTATGAAATCATTAGGTTAGAGGATATTTTATCAGAGCAATTGAGATTGAAGAAAGAGAGAATAAACAGATTTGGAATTATACTAATTAATTAAAATTAAAGTAAACAATAAAAGATAAAAAAATATATGTGGACAAAGAATGAGTTTTAGTTAAAAGTAGGGAGAGGATTTTGTGGAGAATCCACTCTTTAGAGGCATTTGCAAATGCCTATTAGATATGCAAAGGTGTAGCATAATTTAATATCATTAGTGTAAAATAGGAGTACGTGAAACATTTGTTGTTTAAAAGAAAATAAATAGTATTACAGGAATACTACTAAAATATATAAACAAAAATCTATTGTGCTCGTGTTTATGTCGTTCAAGATTTAATTGTAAGATTACAAAATAAAATATTTAAGAAAAAAAGGTTTTGTTCGCATGTATGGTAACACAACCTTCAAACTTTTATTTGAAAAAAGAATCTAAAGATATGTGAATGGATAAATGGTTGTGATTTTTTTTAAATGTATTTAGACTAGTAGGAGAGTCCGTGCGTTGCGTCGGCGGACATAACTGGATTTTAATTGGTAGCGATTCGGTTTGTTATGGTACCAATATTAGACACGTACGGGAGGGGACCTTTTGTTTACATACCATGAATGTCTAAAGTGTAGTTTTTAGTCATCTCTCCTGGTCTTGATTTTGTGTAGTTCTTAGCAAGCTAGGGGACTAAGAGTTAGTTGTTCATGAATTGACCCACCATTAATTAGGATATTTTTATGGTAGTTTAGATAAGGTATATATTATACAATAAATGTGTTCTATTTTAAAAATGTGAAATATAAAAAGAAAAAAAAACTAGGTGTGTAAACGTAATTATATATATAGTATAATTAGAAGGTTTGGTGTCACAAAGATTTTATTGATTATTTTATTTGTTGTTGTTGTTGTTGTGGAGAACTTTCTTCGAACAGAGTTTTCTTTCACAACCTCCTTTCTTTGAACAAAATTATATTGGTTTTCTTAGTTGTTTTATTTGTATATCTTTAAAGTGTTAATTTAAATAAGACATTTTGGTGCCGTTTGTTGTTGTTGTTGTTGTGGAGAACTTTCTTCGAACAGAGTTTTCTTTCACAACCTCCTTTCTTTGAACAAAATTATATTGGTTTTTTTAGTTGTTTTATTTGTATATCTTTAAAGTGTTAATTTAAATAAGACATTTTGGTGCCGTAAGTACGTCATTGGTTACTTTGCGCCACCTTATTGGTGCAACGCATTTTTTTTGTTTTGCCTTATTTGAACGTAAAGAAAACTGACATAATGCCAAATTTGTTTTTGTTTTGTATCTATTTTGTTTTGTTTTAGTTCCGGTACCTTAATAAATATGTCGGAAACTGAAGGAATTCGCGTAACTCACCGCGTTTGTTTTAGTTCCAGTATCGTAACAAATGTAATGAAAACTGACCGAATGCTAATTTTGTTTTTTAGTCCTGCTACCGTAATGAACGTGACGGAAACCGGTTGAATTTGCGTAGACTCACCCCTCAACGACCGGGATCGACAACAGTCGGGTTTCACCAACCGACATCACCCCATTGGCCCGTCTCAGTTTTTATATATTTTCGGATTTAGTTTTGTTACAATAGCACACGTAAACGAAGCCGACTAAATTCGCGTTGACTTACCGCCTCATCGTTTGAAACGACAACGCTTGGATTTTATCACCGCCCGGTATTAACAACTTGCCCGGCGCAACGCGCCCGGTAAAACTCTAGTTGTGAACAATTGCCAAAAACCTATTCCCGAACAATACAATACTACTTTTGTCATATGCAAAAATCTGCCTAAAAACATTGGATTCTATAATCTATATATCATACTCATAACAAAGGCACTCATAGTATGAAACTATGAATAAAATGTGTTACCGCTACATAATACATTATACATCATAAACCATATGCCTTGAACCTCACTGATATGAGCTGAGCTTATTTCTTGAGGTATATGTTGTTTTACCAATGCAAAAAAGAGTCGGTATTGTTTTTGAGACAAGTAAAAATTTGATCCAGAAGATCCACGTATGTTGAAGATTTTTAACATATGTATATGGTGCTCGAATAAATGAATTATCTTAATAACGCTATTTTTGGCAAATTCACAAGAACTTCTTTCCATATCTTGAAAGCAACTTAATTACAAAATAATAATGAATATCATCAACAACATAATTGCAAACATTTCCTCAAAGAAACAAATATATAGAATCAAATAATAACAGTATAGCATGTGTGTATAGAAAAATATACTTTGATATATGGTTACCCCAACTTTAATGTATGCATAAACTTTTTTAAATCATATATATTTTTTAGAAATATTGGTTTGTAGAAAGTGGACTTAAACGTATAGTATTACTAATCCTATAAATAAAGCACGTATACAACATTGTTATCAATGAAAGACTTTGGCTTCAGCTCCCAAAAGCCTCACCATGGCCCTTGAAAAAAAATACATCTTACTGCACAAATGTAACGACACACTGCATACGATCGTTAACATTAAAAAAGTCCACGTAACAAACTTTTTTTTCCATCTTATATTCATGTCGAATATATATCATTAAAAGATGAAAACTCACACAAATATGCTGCTAAAAATGAAGCTAAATAATTAAGTACTTTTACATTCTGTTGAATTTTTTTTTCAAGGTTAACTAAAAAGTCAACAATTAAAAAAGTCAAACCCACCAAAAAAGAAAAATGTGATCGTAGTCTTTATTAACTTATTAGTCTTTATTAACTTTTTGTAATTCCCATTATGCCTTTTCATTTGTATTAATATTTTGATGGACTCAACAACCAAATTTTAGCCACTTTTTATTTGTCATCCCCATATACCCATTACTTTTAGTAAAATAAAATACATTATTAGGGGTAATATAGGTCATAACGACTTTAGGTCGGAACAGGTATGGGTCAAAACTGGCGGATTAAAAAAGAATATTTTAAATATATATTTTGGTTCAGGTCAGAAATAACCGGTTAAAGGTCAGTTTCATTAGAGTTACAACCGCTTTTAACCAAAATGAGTAGGGGTCAAAGGGGTGGACTAAATTTTTTTTCAAACCGACCATATACAAATAATGAAAACCGTTAAGGCGCCTTCCATGTTACAGTTGTAGTTAACATAGTAATATATCATAATCTGGTGACCCCACTCCCTGTTTACAAAGGCAAGGTAGGTTTATTTAATCATCCATTTTATTAAATAGTTTTACATAACACAGTTTTAGATAGTTGTTTCATTTTTAACATTAGTAAGTCACCTGGAACACAAATCTCTTGGCCATCCGTCATTTAATAGATAAATAGCCCCATCATGCGGTATATTAACACATGATTTGTTGATGACGAATGCATGATTTGTTCATAAATGAATCACCGTTGTTGGCCATTTTTCTCTTCGTATGAAGCTGATAAGAATGCAAATGACAGTATTAAAAAATGTTTATTTGTGCATATAGTATTTGTGATTCTAAAGCTGGCCATAATATTCTTCACAGCACCACACTAATTTTGTATCAACATTCTAAACTTAACCAGCGAAAAACATGGCTAAATTTGTTTATATATACGGAACAATATCTAAAGCAATTAACATATTATATTAACTAATTGAATTCAATTATAATCACGTAGGTAAATCATATTAAATAATACCAAAAAAGCAGACGTAATTGATATTCTACTATTTGATTCATTAATTATTCATATTACAGAATCATTCTGTGTAGGTAGAGGTGGGAAAAGAAACCAGTTAAGCCGAATGGAATGCGTGAACTGGAGCAATTTTTTTCTGATTTTCTCACAAAATTGCGACACAAAACTGAATTCAATCAAAATATTGATTCAATATTAAATTTAATGTTGAAAAAATTTCTCAACTTTGCTAAATTAACGTATCATTATACAATTATTCATTAATCTGTAACAATTAATACAAAAAATATTTAAAATTTACTCATTGCATTAAATCAAATATTAATTACAGTTTTCAAAACACAGTGGTCTCTTGAAAAATATTGAATCAAATATTTTGATAGATTGAAAAGACAATTTATATATTCTATGACATACCCAAAATCATTTGAAAAATTGGCATTCGAAACGAGGAAAATGGTGTGATTAGTTTACCTCCTCGATTGGTGTTCAAACGGGGCGTCGGAAACAGATCAGAGATATATCGAGAGTGCGGTGTACTTGAAAACTTAAGAGATGGTCTGATTTTATAGGCTTTTAAACAAGCTATATAATTTTTGGTAAATCCCGTTAATTTTGGTTGAATATCGGGAAGGTTTGACAATGGCGGAATTCAAATCGAGTTATTTTTGGTTTGTGATTTCGAGCAAATCATACTATTTAGGTCACTTGATTTCAAAGATTTCTAGTTGCCACAATAACTATTATCATTAACAACATAATAATATAACAAAATTAAATATAACATAGACCAAAAAATTAAATAAATTAACACTTTATACGCTTCTATTGTATGCTTCATGGCTTCATATGTTGATTTATGGGGTTTGTTGCAAAAACATAATTGCAGGCTAGTTATAACCAAAAACATGATTGCAGGCTGTCAGGTCCCTTTAATATAGTCGATTCGGCTCGGATCTTTAATCAATCATGTCATAACTCACACAAAATTAATCGTGTTGACAAGAGAGTTAATGACGGGTTACTATATTTAGAAAGATGACCGTTTGTTAAAGGCGGAATCAATAACAAACATACGGTTGCAATGAATATTCAAAGACAGAAGGCACACAAAGGACTCACTCAAAAGATTTCCATTTATATAATGTTAATCATACAAAAGGATAATCGATTTAGGGTTTTCTATGAATCCTAAGACAGCCGTCACACACAAAATATTCTCAATTAATGTGTCGTATGTTCTCTGTCTGTCTTCTTTCCTCTATCTTGGCGGCGTGCCCTAAATATTCTATTTATAGGCATGCCAACCCAAGACAGCTGTCATTCCTTCTAGAAACCCTATCCGATAATACATATTCAAATTACATATTCAAAAATAAAACTAAGTGTAAAACAAGTCTTCCGGGTAGGCTTTTCATTAATCTTCAGTCTCCGAGTACGCAGTGTACTCGCCTTCCTTCAGACTTGGTAAACATAGAAGTGTACTCGGAATCAGTTTCCGGGTAGACATTACTTAAAGAATATTTTACCAAGTAGACTTCAATCTTCCTGGACTTATCAAACTTTGCCTGACAAATCCTTACAAGCAACCTTGTTCTTCTATGGTCCTGTTCGGCTCATTGTCAGTTGAACAACTTACTGTTAAGGCGTACTCGGGAGTACATACCTTACTTGAGCAGAACCTTACTCGAAATAACGTAGAGATATTCTATTAACTCATCAAGTAAAATATTCACCGAGTAGACTTCAATCTTCCTGGACTTATCAAACTTTGCCTGACAAATCCTTACAAGCAACCTTGTTCTTCTATGGTCCTGTTCGGCTCATTGTCAGTTGAACAACTTATTGTTAAGGCGTACTCGGGAGTACATACCTTACTTGAGCAGAACCTTACTCGAAATAACGTAGAGATATTCTATTAACTCATCATGTACACTCGGACCATAATTATTAAAGAATACATTGCCCGGTCTTCCAATTACTTGGCTTCTTGGACTTGGTTGACTATATCTTACTCGGAAGAGTAAAATACTTGGTCTTGAAGAACAACCCTGCTTGACAAAGTGAACCTTGCTCGGATATGCCAAATCAATGATCCTTACTCGGGAAATCACTAAAAAGCATATCTTGCTCGGATATCCACTTAAGAAGACTATTTGAAGTAAACCTTGCCCGGAAGGCAAAATCTAGTACTCGGCTAAGTAAACGCTTGCTCAGAGCTCCAAGGTGTGCTCGGATTCAATACTTAGCAGTTTCTGAGGAGGTTGAGAAGATTCCAATCTTCCATATTCTTCGTTTAGGTCAAATCTCCTCATTTGGGTCAAACTCTTGACCCAACAATCTCCCCCTAGATTGGAACACCTCAGCTGACCCAAAACACTCTATGGTTACTTACACTTAGCAAAATACACATCAAATTAAAAGTCAAATTTCATAATCAAATTACAAAAGCAAAATACATAAGCAAAAGTTGTCCGAAGACATTACATAGCAAAGCCTATTCTATCTATTTTGTCTTCTTCTTTCGTTGTAGGCTGCTTGTCTTCTCAGCTGGATTACAGATGCAGCTCTTTCTCTGAAGATATTGAGCACTTGGTAGTGAGTGTGTCCTTCTGGTATCACCAAGTCTCTTATATCTGTAAGATCATCATTGTGTAAGCATGTCAGATCTACATCCTTTTTGATTGTCGCCAACGCTTTTCCATCAGAGTTCCTTAGCACATAGTAACTAGTGTCTTCTTTGTATTCCACTTCAGCAATGACACCGTTCTTCTGCACTGTATAGTTTGGCCTTCTCATTCTTCTTCCCAATCTTATACACATATCCATGTTGGACAGTGGATTCTGATCTCGGACACTTATTTGGTAGTTCAGTTCAGCCCTGTTCATTTTCTTCAGCTTTTCTGACCTTTTTGATATGTGAAGTTGAATCATTCTCCAACTTCTTTTTTCTTTTAAAAACTTGAATCCCTTATCAGCTTCTTCATGTAGATACTTTGATAAGTCATTCATCTGTCTTCCTGCTGATCTGTCCCTGTTTCTGTAGTCATACAAGTGAAGTGTGGCCATTCTTCTTAATTGATCTTCATTATACTCACGGAAGTCACTTATGACCACAATCTCTTTTAATAACCAGCTCTCCATAATCACTTTAAGGGAATCAGTGACTGAATCATAATACAGCTCTCTGGGTAGATCCACATCAGATTGTGGTCTTGTTCTGTGTTGTACTGAGCTGCTTGATTCTCCTATTCCTCCTTGGCCTCTTCCTCTAGGAAATCTTTGATGGAATGGAGGTCTGAATGGAATTGATTTCTTGGGCTTTTGAGGTCCCAAGTTGAATGTTTTCACATATATAGCTTCTACCATCTCAGTAGGAAGGTTGGCTATCTCCACAATGTCATGTCCTGCTGCCTCCAGTTCAATTAACTTTTTAATCATTCCTGGAGTTCTTGCCAGTCCAGCAGGTACAAATCTGCCATCAGCATAATATCTGGGATTCTCCCCTTCTCTCAAAGCCTTTTCCCACTCATCTTTTTGAAGGTAGAAAAGAGTCTTCAAATCCTCTTTCTCCAAAACATTAAAATCTGCTTCAGTCATCCCTCTCTTGTTTATCATTATGTTTCTTAGGATGCTTATCATTTCCTCATTCTCCCAAGGCATGAATGGTTCATTTTCTTGTTCAGGTTTAACATCTTCTTGAGGGATATGAATTTCAACAGGTTTGACTTGTTCCTTTTCCTTTTCCCTTAAGGTCTGAATTCTTCTTTTCTTCTTTGGTGGCTCATCAGGTACTTCAGTTTGAATTGAGCTTTCAGTTTGGACCCTTGTTGATTTTTCTTTTCTTTTCCTTCTGTTATACTGATCCACAACTGTCTTTTTATCTAAGTTCTTCACAATTTCAGGCTTCATGCCTTTCTCCAATAAATATCCACACATTCCATTGAATTTTCTTTTCAGCTATTCTATTTCAATTTTCTCATTTTCTTTAACACATCTTTCCACTACTTTCTCTCTTTCACTAATGTATAAATATTGCAATTCATCAAAAGAGAAGTGTGCCAAATCTTTCTCAGAGTAACCATGTCTTCTCAAATAATCTTTGTATTTCTTGGCATCTTTGTTCTTCTGTTCCATCAGCCTTTTGGCTTCCAACATACTTAGCTTAATGTTTGCCCTGTGTATATCAGTCATTTCAACTTGTGGGGACATAACATTAGCTGTTGTTCCAATTTTCCCTTCATCATTCTCAGGTTTGTCATTATTGTCATCATCAGAGTTCTCAGAGTCATCCTCGTCTGTCAGATCATTCATAGCATCTATCTTTGGTTCATCAGGAGCTGGATGATCTGCTTCATCTCTAGTTGTTACATCAGGGACACCTTGTATATGTTCACCAGGTCTTAGACTTTGCAAAGGTGTAGCCCTGATAGGACTTTGTTCAGATGTTCTTTTTCTTCTCTCATAAGTCTTTTCAAATCTTCTTTCTGGCCAATTACCAGTAAGGTTCTTTCTTAAATCCTCTTTCACTTGTTCAGCCCATTTCTTGGCAGCCATAGATGCAATTGACTCACCAATTTCCTCTTCAGGAATACCCGTATTCACATTGGCTGGTTCAGCAGTTTCAGATGTTTGACTTTGGGATTGAAACATGCTTACTACCAAAGCCAGAGAGTTGTCCACTTCCACAACCCTGCTCATTTTGATCAGTTCTTCTATAACTTCTTGTTCAGTCTCATCTTCAGTCAATTCTTTTTCAATGTTGGCTTGTCTGATCAGATTTTCTTGCTCTGCTATTTCTTCTGGAGTCAGTGATAGGGCTATTTTCTCCCTCTCCAAAGTTTCTTTGATTATTCTTTCTTGCTCTTCAAGAGCAGCAGCAGCATCATCTTTAGAGTTACATCTTTTTCAACATACACAGCATGCTCTTCCTCTGTTGCTATCCCTTTACCTTTTTCTTTCCTTTTTCTCAGCTGATCATCATCTTCTTCTTCATCAGAAGTCTCATATTCATCAATTTCTTTGAGCAGTTGTTCTAGTTCAGAATCATGTTCTACCCTCTTGGAACTAGCCTCTTGATCATCTTCAGGCTCAGTGTTTACCAGTTCCTCAGTAGTGGCATTCAAACCAGTATTTTCAACAGTCATTTCCTCATCCATGATCTCAGTCAGTTTTTCTGTAAGCACAACCTCCTCATCATCATTGGTTTCTTCTTCTATCACTTCCATTACAGTTTCATCACTATCATCATAATTGTTCATTATCATCTTCAAAGCATCAACATTATCAACACTTTCAACATCATCCATGTTTACATCAGTATCATCCATATTCTCCCCCTGTTTTGGGGCAGCTGAGGTCTTCTCAACCTCCTGCACCAGGGTTCGAATCATCAGTTCAGCATCAGCTAACTTTCTCAATAACATTTCATTTTCACTAGTTATCTCTTCATTCTTTCTTCTCAACTCAACATTCTCATCCCTAACCTCCTCAACTTGTCTTTTCAACTCATCATTTTCCAACATCAACTCAACATTTCTTTGGAATATATCAACATGTGGACTTGTAGGGTCTGATGTAGTAAACGGTTCAAAGTCAGGTTGGTTGGTGGTAGGTGTTTGTGGTGTTGGTGATTGATGTGTGTATTGATGTGTGGATGTTTCTGGTTGGTCTAGGGTAAGGGTTTGAGGTGGTGTTTGATGTGGTGAGGTTGGTGGTGGTGAGTGTGGTAGTGTTGGAATTGATTGTTCGGGTTCTTCTCTTTGCTCCCCCTGTTCATGTGCCATAATCCCCATCTCCAAACCATCTCCACCTTCATTGCCATCAACATCATCATCAGAGTCTCCTTCTTCCTCCACTGATACCACTTGTCAGGTCCCTTTAATATGGTCGATTCGGCTCGGATCTTTAATCAATCATGTCATAACTCACACAAAATTAATCGTGTTGACAAGAGAGTTAATGACGGGTTACTATATTTAGAAAGATGACCGTTTGTTAAAGGCGGAATCAATAACAAACATACGGTTGCAATGAATATTCAAAGATATAAGGCACACAAAGGATTCACTCAAAAGATTTCCATTTATATAATGTTAATCATACAAAAGGATAATCGATTTAGGGTTTTCTAGGAATCCTAAGACAGCAGTCACATACAAAATATTCTCAATTAATGTGTCGTGTGTTCTATGTCTGTCTTCTTTCCTCTATCTTGGCGGCGTGCCCTAAATATTCTATTTATAGGCCTGCCAACCCAAGACTGCTGTCATTCCTTCTAGAAACCCTATCCGATAATGCATATTCAAATTACATATTCAAAAATAAAACTAAGTGTAAAACAAGTCTTCCGGGTAGGCTTTTCATTAATCTTCAGTCTCCGAGTACGCAGTGTACTCGGCCTTCCTTCAGACTTGGTAAACATAGAAGTGTACTCGGAATCAGTTTCCGGGTAGACTTTACTTAAAGAATATTTTACCAAGTAAAATATTCACCGAGTAGACTTCAATCTTCCTGGACTTATCAAACTTTGCCCGACAAATCCTTACGAGCAACCTTGTTCTTCTATGGTCCTGTTCGGCTCATTGTCAGTTGAACAACTTATTGATAAGGCGTACTCGGGAGTACATACCTTACTTGAGCAGAACCTTACTCGAAATAACTTAGAGATATTCTATTAACTCATCAAGTATACTCGGACCATAATTATTAAAGAATACCTTGCCCGGTCTTTCAATTACTTGGCTTCTTGGACTTGGTTGACCATATCTTACTCGGAAGAGTAAAATACTTGGTCTTGAAGAACAACCCTGCTTGACAAAGTGAACCTTGCTCGGATATGCCAAATCAATGATCCTTACTCGGGAAATCACTAAAAAGCATACCTTGCTCGGATATCCACTTAAGAAGACTATTTGAAGTAAACCTTGCCCGGAAGGCAAAATCTCGTACTCGGATAAGTAAAAGCTTGCTCGGAGTTCCAAGGTGTGCTCGGATTCAATACCTAGCAGTTTCTGAGGAGGTTAAGAAGATTCCAATCTTCCATATTCTTCGTTTAGGTCAAATCTCCTCATTTGGGTCAAACTCTTGACCCAACACAGGCTACTTATAAGAGATTTTGAAAATGGATATGCATTATTTGATGTCATGTGATTATTATATGAACAATCTTTGCATTTGTTATATTAAAAGAGAATTTCTTGCAACGTTGTGGTTGAAGATGTAATGGTTTGTTTTCAAGAAAATGAAAACTCATAAAAAACAACTTTAAACTTTTGTAATGTTTTTTTTTCTTCAAATTCTGATGACATCATATTTTGTGCATTTACTAACGAGTAATGATCATTTTTTATTATGATATTATTTTTTATTGTGTTTCTCGTCTCGACCCTACCCGAATAATGACTAATTCGAAAAATATGAACACTGAGAAAATAGGACCCCGTTGAACAATAATCATGGATCCGCCAATGCCCCACATATAAATAAACCCATATTTATATTCATAAAATATATTAAAATATTATACATATAAACATATTTTATATAATTATTTAAAAAATGATGTATTTTTTTGTTTATATAGTTTTACATAACGGCTAGTTTAAAGGTTAAAATTTTAATGGCTAGTTATTTAATGATTTTATTATCTATTTTACAACGATTAATTCGAATAAAAAAACATGAAAATTACGTCACAAAAAAGTTTCAAATTATCTATCTTTCATTTTGTTATAGTAATTGTCATTACGTATTTTTTGTTTATCTATTTGTTATATGCTAGTTAATCTATTTTTTACTAAACTTTATTATATTGCTATTTATTTAAATAAAAATTAAATATTTTATAGTATTTTGTAAACTTTATTTAAAATAAATGTTAAAGTAAGTGATGATATGAAAATGTAAAGATGCATTGTTTGAAAAGATGTATTGTTAGAGTAACAAATGTGGTCTTTAAGAAAGCTGATATGATGAATTTGAAAAAAAAACTGTTGAAATAGTATGTGATCATGAGTTTTTATTATGCTTTGAGCTTCAAAATGGTCGGTTAGCCCATGATATATGCACCCTACTTAAAAATGAAATTATACCTATTATTTTTATTAAAAAAAATAAACACAACCAATTAGTCCGTCTATTATATGTGATTAATGGTAGAACACTCACTTTACAAGTGAAAGGTATGGGATCAAACTTCACTACCACCAACTTATATGGGAGATATGAAGAATGACCCTGACTTGCCAGGGTTCGAGTCCTGATCTCACCCGGTTTTACCGGCTCTTCACTGTCGTGCCGTTTGGCGGGCGTATGGGTCGGGTTTTATCCGTTGAATCCCTCAACAGGTGGACCGCTAGGGGCTCCGTCCGTCCGGACTAATGGCCGGCTCGGGCTACCTTTAGCCAATGGGGGGCGCGTACGGGGTATCCGGCGTTACTTAGTTGGCCGTTCAAAAAAATTTTGTATGTGCATATTTTCTTTATTTCATTTGTATATCAGCTTTAAATAGCCTATAATAATCTCTGAATTAATTTTCCCAAATCACGTGTGGTATGTTTTGAAATAATCTTTTAATTATGGTGTTTGTTAATCTAAACAAGACAAATATTGCAAGACCAAAATATAAGAAAATATGGTGTCGTGAATTCCTTAACTAATTAAAGGAAATTGTTTTAACAATTAGTTCGTCTATTCTAAGTATATATTTTCTTTATTTCATTTGTATATCAGCTTTAAATAGCCTATAATATATCTGAATTAATTTGCCTAAATCACGTGTGGTATTTTCTTGAAAATGAATGTACCTTGAATTTGTATTATATACAAATCACGTTCCTTTCCTAAACTAAAAATTCTTAACAATATAACTCATCTATATATGTATTACATATAAAACATTTTAGATAGACAAAATAGTAATTTTCCCAATTTAGAGACGCCACTAAAAGTAATGGGGAGACGTCGCTAAACTGATTACACTATCACTGCCGGTGACTTTCAATTGATCTTCCGTCAACGTTACCTTAACATTCAATTGCAATCAATATTATTCAAATTCCAATTGTTCATCCATTATAGTGCTATCATAATCAACAATTTCATTAACTCATTTGGGACCCTTCCACTCCCGTACACACTTGATGAATGAAATCGACCAACGATATTGAAGACACGACCATAAAATCATCAAATGGTATCATCGGCAGCTCTATAAAATCATCAAATGTTATTGTGACATTCATCAAAATTCGAATCTCGATTTGTATTCGTGTTGTAAACTTTTATTAGGCAAAACCGACTCAACTTTTTTTTAGAACCTTATTTAATTATTATAGATCTTGATCTTGAATAAATCGATGTTTGTCATATTATAGTGTCGTTAAGAAAAAACATAAAGGGTCCAAACTGATTTTCGTAAAGTTATTATTAGTTTTAAGAACATCTGAACTCATATTAAACTTAATTTGAAACTTAAAGGGGGTTATTTTGAAAATATAATACACATATACATTCAAAAAAAACCTAACCCTAACATAATTATCCCACCCACCCTCAATCTCTTTCTCCTCCCCATTCGGGCAGCCGCCTCCGGCGACCGGAGCAACGGTCTGGCGACCTCGAAACCTTCGGCGACGCCAAACACCTCCGAGCACCACCTCCGATACACCACCGTACCCCCACTGCCTCTCCTTCCCTTCCTTCGTAAATCGGCGAGCTCTCTCTCTCTCTACACGTTTTTCCGGTGACCGGAAAACCGGCCACCGGCGTACCGCAGTTTCTCCATCTCTCCCTTCTTCTCTTCGTCTCTCTATCTCTCTGTCTCTTTTTCTCTCTTCTCTCCGCCTCTCTCTTTCTCTCCGCCTCTGCCATCGCATCTGCGCCGCCGCCGCTGCCGTTTAAGCGCCACCACCGCCCAATTTGCTGCTGTTATGTCGTTTTTGCTACTATTTCGCCATCGCTCACAGCCGCGTAGCCACCGCTGTGAACCGCTGTCGTTGTTGGATTTTTCTTGTCGGAGCTCGTGTCGCTCGCTAGCGCCGTTCGTCCTCCCTCGGTAAATAAATTTAGGATTTGGTGTCATTATTTTTCTTATATCGATTATCAAATTTAAATTGTTAGTAATCGGATTAGTTATCGGTTATATTCTTTGAAACGAGTTGAATGAGTATGGAGTTAGTTTGATTTTGGGTAAAAGACGAACAGCCGGGTAATGGATATAAATTCCTTATGGGTTTAATTACCTTGGTTTGTTGGTTGGTATGTTAGTTATTAAACTAGTGGTCATGGGTTCGAGTCTAATTCTAAACCGGTTTCAGTGTTATTTTTATACTTAACAAATTTATTATTACGACTAATATTAATATCACTACGTAAAAATTATTATTAGTATTATTACATATAACTTACTATTATATTTATTTATTATTAATACTATTATTATTATTATCGTTATTTTTATAAATATTAAATATGTTATTATTATTAATAAAAATCATATTATCCTTATTTATTAAAACCATATTTCTATCATTAATTATTAACAACAATATTATTGTCTTTATTTTTGTGAACTCGTTTAGAACTCGAACCGACATCGAGTATGGTATCATTATTTAATATCAATATTATGTATTAGTATTATACTATATTAGTATTATTAATAGTAATTATTGTTATTATTATTACCCTCACTATCTTATATATCTATCTATCTATCTATATATATATATAACATATCTTTTTTAGAATTATTATTATCATTACCATCTTTATCATTAATAACATCATTATAAACTTTATTATCAATTCATTTTTTATAAAACCGAAATCTTAAATTAAGCTCGTCTTGTTTCTATTTTGATATTGGTTTAGTTATTTAAAAGCCCAATAAAATAATAATATTTTATCTTAAATTATCAATTAAGTACGAGTCCCTAATCATTAACAAATTAACCGGTAATCCGATTTACAACCGAACCTCATCGTTCATTGTTTCAAATATAGTTTCACCGTGGTTTCAAGTTCATTAATATATTACGTACATTATTTATTTTAGCTAAGGTGTTTATCGTTTCAAGTCGGATCTGTTCGTTTACCATTCGAGCTTCATTTATTTATCTTCTCGGTTCATCAATCGAGGTGAGTACTTTCATATCCCTTTTTCCATCTTCCGTTTTGGGGTGACATTTCATACTTATAAAACTAAATGCTTTATTTACTTGAATCTTTAAACCCACAAACGTGATTGTATACTTTACTTAAATAATTGCTCGATTTGGTGTTATATGCTTCCATGATTATATGCTTATGTGTTTACCGCTTTTGAAAGGTTGATTCATAAATCCGTGAACTATTTGGTATTCTCTTATAGCACGGTGCCATTAATGTATTCTTATTAACGACTTCATGAAATCCCGAATCCATTTGGTATTATCTTATGGAGGGTGTCGTTAATGTATTCTTATTAACGATAACTATTTTAGCATGAGGCGGGTAGCCTCATGGACACTATGATCCGAGTATACTTGGTTGTTACCATTTAGAAAGGGTCCGAACTATTTATCTTTTGCATATCTAAATTGTTGCTATTATTTATTGTTTTGTATACAAGTTTTGTGACTTTTTATTACTATATACTTATATGCTCAAACTTATAAATTGCTCACCAACCTTTGTGTTGACAAACTTTATTTTATGAAATGTTACAGGTTTGACTTTTGTTGACTTGAGGACTTGACGACAAACGTTACCAAGACCATTATGATATTAGTAACACGAATAATATAATTGTTACTTGTATTCAACTTGTTTGTGTGGACCAGACGTGTTTTTTATTGATTTGTTGAAATAAAATGAGTTAATTAAATATTATCACTTTAAATAGTGTCATGTGTATTTGTCCAATCACGTTGCACCCTGGCATGTTCCGCCGCCTTTGGTCGGGGTGTGAGATATTGGTATCAGAGCCACAAGACTATAAGATAGGTGGTTAGACGTAACGACCTAGTATAGTCTTACTTTAGGGTCCTTATACGTGTTGCCTATACGTGTTTACCCTACTTGATTGTTCAATACACTTGTTTATTTATATACTTATTTATTTTATCAAATCATAAATATACACGTACACACACTTTCATAGTACTCCAAGGTATCCTTATCTTAAAACGCAAAAACATTAGTTTTTATTGTGTTTTATGGATCACGAGATTAACTTGGATCCCTTTGTTTCAAATCTCCTTAAAGATTGTTTCATATGAGATGACCACTTTAAGTAGTCGAATGCGAGCGTTCCGTTCGCCATCCTAATTTTCGGTGTTGAAACAATAGGACCGCGGTGGTTCGTGGACTAGTGTTTCGACATGACGTTGTATTCCGATTTATTATATTTGTTGCCATCGATATTTATAAATGTTATATCTTTTTTATATTGTGAATAATTCTTTTATATCTCGATTTTATATGGTAAAGATTTACTCCAATTTTCTCATTTTGATTTCACAAGGATTTTTATTGAAAATTTTGTTCGTTAAAATCTCTTCGATATAAGTAAAAAAAATAATAAATATATGTATATATATAGTTTGATCTATTCATGATTATTTTTAATATGTCATATATTTTCATTAAGACTATTTACAAACAAAAACCTTATTATATGAATTTCATCATATTAAGAAGGTTTTATGATAAATTTCACCTCAACTTTTCAAGTAATTTTCCTATTGAATAAACCTTAAATTGTCTTTAAAGTCCTTGTACAAAATTTTATAAAATTTTATTTTTATAACTATTCCGTTTATTTTGTACGATCACTTCAAAATTATAATTATTTAAACTTCTCACGACATTATACTATATTATAAAATACACGTGGTAAAAATTTTTCACTACCCAATTTTATTTTCATAACTTTCATCATACAATCTTTGGTTCATTATAAATTTTCGCAAATAAAAATTTACATTATACGATTTTCCGCGTTTTAAAATTCTTATGATAGTTTTGCCATGATCTTCCAAGAAAGTCACAAACTTATAGCTTGTAATCTTCTTAAAACTCTCATGCAAAACTTCATAAATCGTTTACTCTTGATTCTCGATTTCCAATGCCGGTCATTTTAACTTACCATGATATTCTTCATTACACGATATTAAATAACGAACTTGGAAAAAAAAATTCTTTTCGCAACTTTATATTCCCAAAACGACACTCATCATTCAATATTAAGACCTCATAACAAATTTTAACATTCAATTTACGTATTTTTAAATTTCCTCATGAGCAAAAAAAATATAATAATAATAATAATAATAATAATAAATAAATAAATAAATAAATAATTTTATATTAATCTTTATAAAATTTTTTTGTGTGATTCACACGCTCGGATCTCAAAAATTATATTTATATAATATACATTATACATATATTAACTTGTAATTTTTATTATCAAAATTTTCATGAATGTTTCAAACATTATTTATAAATTATGATATTTTCAATTTAATGCCTATTATTTGTCAAAAAATCTCCCTAGACGCAACCAAGTTTCCAAACACCCGTATTCCCACTCAAACCAGCGCCTTAAATCAAACCACCCTTCAACTTCAAAAGTTTCCCGAGCACTCAAAATCTCTCCTCAATATGAACAGAACCTAACACATCAACGTTATGTCCTCACTAACTCAAACTCCATGCAAAATCTAGGATGTACAACATTATCCCGACAACAACCCTTAAATACCGACACTCCCACGCCACGAAAACCTATCGAACTCACTATCCTAATGTTTCAAAGACACCGACAAACACACTCACAAATGCCTTGAACATATACAAACCAAAGCTTACCCAACTAACTTAAAATCCTTCGACCCATACTATGTTGAGTGACAAGCTATATCGCCACACCGTTCCCATCCAACCATAGAGTTTGATATAAAAATAGTAACCCAAACACTCCTTACAAAATACATGAAAAAATCGAATCTCAACCCAAACTAGTCAAGATCAAATTATCCTACCGATCAACTTAACCCTAGCTCAAATAAGCAAAACCTCATCTAAATAACCCAACCATTACTCACACAAATCATCTAAGCCTAAACCACTCAAACGACCTAAACTCAACAAACCTCATAAATCCAACTCAAGGAAACCCAACTACGCGAGCCAAACGAAACATGCTCACTCTTCACCGAATTTCCAAACCATTCACCAATCGAAGCCTAAAACCTCTCCATACACAGGCAAGCTTCATTTTCCCTAAATTATATATATATATATATATATACACACACAACTAGTGTACTTATAACAACCTTATATGTTCAAATAATCACTTTTTAAATTATAAACTCCAAAAAATATGTATATATATGGTATCGTCATGACAACAAAAAAAAGATTTGATTATGAGGATTTGTTTTCAAAGGTTGTTAAGCGATTATGATTTCAAAATTTTAAATATTGTCACCTAAGGTGACAAATCTCTTAATAACTTTATAAATCAAGGTTTCATTTTGAATGTTGAATGCGGGATTTATTTAGTAATAAATTACAACTTTCACCATCTTGCATAAACTCAATGACCATGCTTTGCAAATCTTTTGGAACGCTTTTATAAATACTTTATGTTACTCAATTTTTGCTCAATAACGATTTACGCCAATTATTACTTCTTATTATCGCAAACATCATCACTTTATATAATTTATTTTCATCACAATAACTTTATGTGTACAAACTCCTTTAACAATTTGGGTTACAAGATTTACATTCAGTAATGATTTAAATATTTTCCCTAGCAATGCGCTACCGCGATGCTTTGTTATTATGTACATTTCTTAGACACAATAAAACGGCCTTACTTAAGACTTTATTTTCAGTTTTAGTCTATTATACGCTACGCAATTTACATATTTCGACGTTAAATTCGAGTCTCAAAATTATTGCGATTTTATTTTCATTTGATGAGATGTTTCGATGACAATATTTTGTACATGAGATTTCATTTTTGTGTTTTAATTTTCGGGACCGAATGAAAACTATTCAATAACAATTTGTGTGATACTTTCGAAACCTTAACTTCGCCAAAATATTTCGTTATTATTTTAAACGATATTTTCATAACTATGTTATTCATATTTTAGCATTTATGCTTTTCAAGCAAGACGCGATTCTGTACATTATTATATATCATTTCAACTAATCTATTAACGGCCCATGTGTGGTTGTCTACAAGTTTTGGCGCTATTAGAAACCGTTATTATAATGACGATTATATAAATGGTTTCACAATAGTGGCCGTATTCACGTTTTATCATATTTTATTGATTGTTTTGGTTGTTAATCAAATACAATTTAATTAATATTGATACACGTATGCGTCACCCCAAAGAAACTCACCTCATACTCGTGTTATCACATTTCATGAAATCCTATTCAATACTTTTAACCTCATCGTACGACGTTATTGCAAGTTGTATAATCGTTTATCCCAACTTTATGTGATCATTTATTGGACTCTTCATTTCTATTTATCGGGTTTCATATTGTCAATTTTATTTAGTACCTCGATTTATAGACTTTGGTAACTACCTTGATGACTTTTGACTTCGAATCTTATTTCATATTGTTTACCCTAATTTTTTTTATTTGATCGTCTTTACTTAATTTAAGCCGAATTGTTATTTTCTCCTTGGTTTATATTCTAAGACTTTAAATTGTTTCATTTATGTATCCCATTTTCCTACTTACTAAAAAGTCAATCCCGAAATTCTCAACCGCTAGTACTGTTTTGTATTGGTAAAATTCAACAAATTTATTTACACATATATTATTTAAAGATTTCAAAATAAATATGTCTCTTAAGCCATACAATGGAACGAACCATGTGGACCATACGACGATCGAAATAATTATGGGTGCACACTTAATTATCGAAATCCGCGTATGGAAGCCATGGTAAGTACGGTTGTGTGCGATAACTCAGACCCGAGGATGATGGTAGAAAAACGATAAAATGCGAAGTTATGATAAGAGCATGGTGGATACGCCGCCGGTACATCCTATATATAAGTGCCTTTATTTTTTGTCTCATTTGTAGCGTTTTTCAAGTCATGCAAGGATTTGACGTTATTCGTTTGCTTAAAATTTGTTTATGCAATTATCTTACTAAAGACAACATTCGTTAATAATTACTTTTCTTTAAGTTTATTTTAATTTCGGGATGGAATTTCTAAAAAGTTGGGGATACTGTGACATTCGTCAAAATTCGAATCTCGATTTGTACTCGTGTTGTAAACTTTTATTAGGCAAAACCGACTCAACTTTTTTTTAGAACCTTATTTAATTATTATATAACATTATTATAGATCTTGATCATGAATAAATCGATGTTTGTCTTATTATAGTGTCGTTAAGAAAAAACATAAAGGGTCCAAACTGATTTTCGTAAAGTTATTATTAGTTTTAAGAACATTTGAACTCATATTAAACTTAATTTGAAACCTAAGGGGGTTATTTTGAAAATATAATACACATATACGTAAAAAAAACCCCTAACCCTAACCTAATTATCCCACCCAACCTCCATCTCTTTCTCCTCCCCATTCCGGCAGCCGCCTCCGGCGACCGGAGCAATGGTCCGGCGACCTCGGAACTTCTGGCGACGACAAACACCTCCGAGCACCACCTCCGATACACCACCGTACCCCCACTGCCTCTCCTTCCTTTCCTTCGTAAATCTGGAGAGCTCTCTCTCTACACGCTTTTCCGGTGACCAGAAAACCGGCCACCAGTGTACCGCAGTTTTTCCATCCCCCCCTCTTCTCTTCGTCTCTCTATCTCTCTGTCTCTTTTTCTCTCTTCTCTCCGCCTCTCTCTTTCTCTCTGCCGCTGCCATCGCAGCAGCGCCGCCGCCGTCGTTTAAGCGCCACCACCGCCCAATTTGCTGTTGTTGTGCCGTTTTTGCTACTGTTCCGCCACCGCTCACAGCCGCGTAGCCACCGCTGTGAACCACTGTCGTTGTCGGATTTTTCCTGTCGGATCTCGTGTCGCTCGCTAGCGCCGTTCGTCATCCCTCGGTAAATAAATTTAGGATTTGGTGTCATTAGTTTTCTTATATCGATTATCAAATTTAAATTGTTAGTAATCGGATTAGTTATCGGTTATATTCTTTGAAACGAGTTGGATGAGTATGGAGTTACTTTGATTTTGGGTAAAAGACGAACAACCGGGTAATGAATATAATTTCCTTATGGGTTTAATTACCTTGGTTCGTTGGTTGGTACGTTAGTTATTAAACTAGAGGTCACGGGTTCGAGTCTAATTCTAAACCGGTTTCGGTGTTATTTTTATACTTAACAAATTTATTGTTATTACTAATACTAATATCACTACGTAAAAATTATTATTAGTATTATTACATATAACTTACTATTAAATTTATTTATTATTAATACTATTATTATTATCATTATTTTTATAAATATTAAAGTTGTTATTATTATTAATAAAATCATATTATCCTTATTTATTAAAATCATATTTCTATAATTAATTATTAACAACAATATTATTGTATTTATTTTTGTGAACTCGTTTAGAATTCGAACCAACATCGAGTATGGTATCATTATTTACTATCAATATTATGTATTAGTATTATACTATATTAGTGTTATTAATAGTAATTATTGTTATTATTGGTACCATCACTATCTTATATATCTATCTATATATATAGGATTATGTTCATTTCAGAAATATTCTTAGTGCGAGAAGTGCGAGAAGTAATTATAACCAATCATATAATTTCTTTTTATTTTTCTTTTTAATTATATACAAGGGTATACTAGTTATTTATGCAAATCTTATATATGGTAATTTTAATTCCATGGACTTTTTTAAATATTTATTTCTTTTCTAAATTTCATCAGTTTATCACCATTTTCAACCGTCAAGAACAAAAACATCGATCCCTCACAATCCCATATTTCTAGCAACACAATAGCTAATTCGAATCCATTTGCATATATTTTTTTTGAACAATAATGTGTAATTCAATTATATATTCACCTATAGACTATTATCCCTAATTTTATTCTGTCCTAAATCGAGCTCAATTTGATGAATTCATTATGCGAGGATTGCCACAACATGATAATACATCATCATATCAACATCAAAAAAACCAGGTTTCATTCAATTCCATTAAATAAAACTTAATTTTAAACATTCTTTTACTGCCCAGTAGAATGATTATATTCAAATTCAGTTTAAAGTAAATGATGTGGTGAAAACAGTCAATAAAATATTAACTAAATTAAACAAGTAATAAAAACTAGACCTAAGACTCAACTAAACAAAACACCGGCAAGTGAACCGGTCAGTTGTACTAAAATTAAGTAAGTCCGAAATATCGAACCCACAGGACTCTATAAATTACGTAAATTAACTAATTAGACTCGACTTACGATACAACTATTTATTATTAATGTTTCAAGGGGGTTTTTAAACTAATATTAAACTAAGAAAATAAATAAGCAAGCAAACGAGAAATAAGCAACTAAACACAAGATCGAAACCAATCAGAGAAGGAATCTACCTAGGTAGGAATCCCATGTATCAACAATCATCAAGCAATGGACAAATAACATGATTACGAACACTAATTTCTAAACGTATTCATCTAACAAAACCCTAAGGACCCTTGACTGAATCAAACGAAATCCCAAAGAACAATTATTAGATTATTAAGCAATCAGTATTATTGATTTCCGCAAAGTCGTCAATTAGGGTTAATTAATAGTATCTAAAGCAAGCAATCTTACGAAACACTAAACTCTAGATAACTTGATAAGCTAACATGACATCATGAACATGGATCAACACAATAAGCAAGAATATTGTCACTAACTATCCTAGCATGCAATTGACCAAGACACATGAACAACTTCTCACCTTACAGCTATTGGAATTGAGCAAAACATTAAAAACCTTAACCAACTATCAACAAGCTTCTATGATCTAATGGGCCCATTTAATCACAATAATCAAAACACCAAGTAATGATTTAAACATAAACCCTAAATCTAAAGAACACAATCAAAAGATAAAAGATCTATGTGAAGCAATAGTTAACAATCAATCAAGATAATAAATACTTATATGCATCATGAAAACAAAACCAAGTCTTTACTATTAATATAACGAAACCATAATCAAAACATTATCCAAAGCAAGAATCAAGTCTCAAACATGTTCATCAAACCTAGGTAGACATAAAGTCTAGCCTAGAATAGTTATAATCAAAGAACTAAACCAAAGAACAAAAGGAAACATCATGAAAGATAATGGACAAGAACAAAGAAAAAGAACGAAAGAACCCATCTTAATCGATCCTTGAACACCCGTATGAAAGCTCGATGATCTCCCTTGATTCCTAGCTCCAAAAACACCTTCAACTTGGCTCTAACCTCTCCAAAATCGGCTGGAATAATTGTCTCTTCGGCTAGGGACATAATGATGTTTATATAAGCGAATACCGGACTTGGGCTTGCAAAAACGTATGAACAGTGAGCCCTAGGCGGCTCGCGGCCCCCTTGGGCATTTGCCTTAGTGCGGCGCGGCTTGCTTTTTTTTTGCTGACCAAAAGGCCTAGGCGCCCCGCGACACCTTCCTTCGCGTACGGCGGCGCCCTCCAAAGGTGAATTTCAGATTTTTGCTTTTTTTTTTCTTGTTTAATCTTGTTAAATCTTGATAATTATCTTCCTTAAACTCCAAGTAACGCTTAGAACCTTCTAGAACTTGCTTCCCTTGTTTCTCCAAGCCACCACATATATGAAAACATAACAAAACATTAGTGAAATAATCATGTAATCATTAACGAGCAAAACGAGCTTAAACATATTATGTATAACATCCCGAAATTTCTAAGAATAAATAATTAATACATTATTTATTTAAGATGGAAAAGTTTACTTAAGTTAGTAGAGAAATAAAATAATAAAGATGGAAGGATAAGTAGGCTAATTAGATGGAATTAATTATGGACCAGAAAGGAAAGATGGGCTTAAGGTCCATGGGATTAAGGAGTATAAATACCCCTTAAAAGCCTAATCCTTTTCATTTCCATACATCTCCACACCATAGCCTACACCATCAAAACACACACTTAACCCAATTCCTGTTTTTGAGAAAAACACCCACAAAGACACAATGATTCCCGGAGATCTATTTGTCGTATCGGTCTCAAATTTTAACCGAGTATTACTGACACAAAAATGAAGATTTCCACCGAAAATATCTCCGATCAGAGGTCGGGAAGTCCGACTTTTATAAGTAAAACCACAGCAGCTCAAAAGTGTAGATTCCGGCGACTGTTCAACTATTCCGGCGACCGTAGCGGCGGTTTCCGGCGAAGATGAGCTGACGGGTTTGTAGATCGGGACAAGACGGTTCCGTGGCCGCTTGAATCACTCAAATTGGAGTTCGTTTGATATGGTTTTGAGCATCTCGAGTGATTTCATACAAAAACCTCAAAGGTACGTTTTTGTTAAAAAGGTTTACTTTTCGTATACGGATTTACATGAAAATTGGTAGGATGATAGATCGGGTCATGATTATTGATAAAGTAATGAACTTGATAGTAAACATGTTAGTGGGTTCGTTTCGGGTAAAACGAGTAGCGCTCGGTTTAAGAAAAGGATGGCTAAACGAAGTCGGTTTTGCATGAAACTTGGTAAGATAGTAAATTGAACCCTATTATGTGAGAAAGATGTAAACTTTAACCTAAGTAAGTTGTTTTGAATGAAAAACGGGTAAATGGGGTAAGATCCCGTTATTCCGGCAATGGCGGCGCCGGAAAGGCGGCGCCAGAGATTCTGGTACGAGGTTAAATGGTGTCAGGGAATGTTCTGACCTAACCCTAGTTCGTTAGTGGAAGCGTAACGAACTAACTCTGATTCTTTAAGGAAGACATAATGAATTAACAAGTAATTCGTTATGCCCATTCGTTAAGCAGTTCGTGAAGGGAGAACTGACGAATGAACCCCAGTTGGTTAATGGTTCAGTTCGTTTAAGGGTTCAGTTTGTTATGAAGTTCAATTCGTTAACCAAACAATACGAATGAGGTCCAATTCGCTATGATGACCAGTTCGTTATAAGTCCCACTTCGTTAAGGACTGGTTCGTTATATAGTCCAATTCGTTAAGGATTGGATAACGAACTAGAAGTTTGGCAGAATGACAGAACAGTCCCTGGACTTAGAGAAGAATGAGATAATATCATATTAGTCCTTGGACTTTGATAATTTATGAAAGATACCTTTAAAGGTTAAAGAGTAACGATTGACTAACTGGGTAATGATTTAATGAAGTAAAACCGGCTTAGACGCGTAAGACTAATTAAGTAGCAACGAGAATGGCTAGAGTAGTATTTGATATTCAATTATTAAACAGTTAGACGCGAACAGCTTGAGAAAGGAGTAACCATTAGCAGAAGAAGTAACCGAGTTCTGGTGAGTTTCTAGCCTCATTCCTTGTTATGTTTTCGGGGCTGTGTGCATACTCGATGTGATTAGTTAATACACTTACCTTAAGTGGTAAGTGTATGCCTTATATGATTTATGTATGAATGAATGCTTGACGGTGTGTGAACGATCTTCGGATATTGCATGTACCATCAGGTGATAGTTTGAATATATGAATGTTATATATGATGTGTGTATGTATGAAAGTTATAATTATGAATATATTGAAAAGTATGGTATGGTTGTATGGAAGAAAGGGAGACCGGACCCTAATAATATCCGAGGATGGAGGGTACAGGACCCTAACAATATCCGAGGTATGTAGGGCGAAATGCTCTTTATAATGTAAGGTTAGTTACGTCTGTATTGTGTATGTTAAAGAAAGAAAGTACGAAAGAATGAAAGTATGTGTATGGAATAACGATGAACAGGTTAAGTATGTAATATGTATCTTCGGATACGTATATAAGTAAGTATGTGAATGTATTGTATGTTTCCTAATTAACTAGAAGTCACTTAGTGTAGCTGACTTAGTATGCACGCAGGTATATATGTTTATTGAGCTGGCATGAGGATGGCACATGACATGGATTGAACGGCTGGCATCTGAAGATGGAAGACATGATGTTTTGAATACGATGTTTTATGTTATGGTTTTAAGGAAATGATTAAATATTTTGTAACGAATGATCGAAGTTAACGTTTCCGTGAATGATTTAAATAACTCTGATATTAGAACTATGTTTATGAGTAAATCCAACGTCCAAATGTGAGGCACCGGTAACTGGGCCTTACAAGTTGGTATCAGAGCAAAGTTGAAGAGATTTAAGCATCCTAAATGCTTAGACTCGAACAGAAAATGGGATTTAAGTAAGAAAAGAAAGAAGAGGCCAGTTCAAGATAGCCATGTGTCACTCAAGCAAGCTCGGTAAAGGTAAAGTATATGATTAATTTCATGTATAGTGTAAGAATGTGTAAGGAAGTTAGCTTAATTGCTATAGAAAAGAATGTTTGTATGCTAGCTTTATTGCTAGAAAATTAATGTGTGTATGCTAGCTTAATTTCTAGGGATAAGAATGTGGGTTATATGTATGTTTACATGATTGTGTGAGTAGTTGAAACTAGCACAAGTGAAATCATAAAGGGAAGCATGTAGAACCTGAGGAAACTGAGGAGTAATGTAAAGAGTTAATTACACTTGGCCACTGTTATTAACTACTTACCTTACGAATCATGTGCTAAATAATTCCCAGAGTGATAACTTTTGTGTTTCCTTAGAGATAAGATAGATGACTTACAAAGGGACGAGCGTGAGGAGATCGTACTGGACGCTGTGGTAAGACACGTGCCAACCAGAAACCTGTTGAAGAAGGTGTGACAAAGCGATATACGGAAGCAGTAGGACTTCGACTTTAGGAAGTAAAGAAGAAGGATCACGCCTGGAGCTTGTAATCATATACACCAAGGGAGTTGCTCAAATGTTTCGCACTACAACGCCAACAATGTTCGCCGAAGCATCAAAGGTAGCCCGAACTGATGAGTCCAAATGGAAGTAGCATGAAAGAAACATAGATAAGCCAACTAGAATGAGTCAAGTCAGGTAGTATGTCTGCAATAGTTAACTCCATAAAGGAACTTGTTGGGATCGTGAGTAACGAAGCGAATGCCGAGAAAGTAGAGATGATCGAGAAGGACGGGTGGAAGTCGAGGCATCCTAATTGAAAAGGAATGAAAGTACGAGACTACATAGTTTAGCAAATATTAAAGAAGACGTTAAGAATAATGTAGTTGTGTACCTGATATTTATGGAAGATACCACTAGCAATACTTTCATAAAAGTATGAGAATGGTTAAGAATTGTAAGGTAGAACTAGAGGGACATGAGTTCCTTTCTACTCTTTATAATTGACCTTAAGAGAGTTAGATGTCGTTTGGGAATGGATTTGACGTCTGAGTTAAAGATCGTATAGCATGTAGGAGTAAGTTGATAAGGTTTATGTCATTGGATAGCGGTACAGTGACGGTTTATGGTGATGAGGAAATTTCTGGGCTTAATGTCATTTCGATGATAAAAGCTGAAGGTTTGTTAAAGCGAGGGTGCAGTGCCTACCTAGCGTATGTTGTCAAAGCTACGGCAGACACGAAAGAAATGAAAGATGTTCTTGTAGTGTGTGACTAACAAGAAGTGTTCCCAAAGGACCTTTCGAGGTTAGCATTGGAACGAAAGGTAGGATTCCAAATAGAGTTAATACCAGGAGCACAACCCGTCACGAAAGCACCTTACCGTCTGGTTCCGTCCAAGATGAAAGAGTTAATGTCCCGACTACAAGAACTCCTCGACGATGGTGTTCTATGCCAGGTATTTTCCTACGTGGTGTACCGGCAATGTTCATGAAGGAAAAACATGGAAGTATGAGAATGTGTGTAGATTTCTACTAGTTGAACAAGCTTACTGTGAAGAATAGATATTGCCACAAATGGATAATTTGTTTGATCAAATGCAAGGTGCGAGTTGGTCCTCGCAAATAGACCTCAGAGTAGGCTATCATCAGTTGAAAGTGAAAAAGGCAAACATCCCTGAGACAACATATCAGACGCGATATGAATACTACGAGTTTCTCGTGATATCATGGATAGACGAATGTTCAAGTAATAGATATGCTTATGATGAATAGGGTGTGTCATCTGAACGTGGGCAAATCTAACATCGCTTTTGTTGATGATAATCTTGAATTATTCAAGGAATAAGTCCGAACATGTTGAACACTTGAGAGAAGTGCTGGAGCGCTAAAGAAAGAGTAATTGTATGCTAGGTTTTCCTGGTGCACCATTAATACTCGTCATAAGAGTTTGGATATCTCTTAAAGTAGAAGGAGCAGGATATAAGACAAGAAGATGGGTAAGGCTGATAAAAGAATTGTGATTTTGAAATCAAGTATTATCCTGGTAAGGCTAATGAGGTCGCTGGCGCGCTAAGTCGTGAAGTTGAACAGGCTATCACGACAAATAAATAGTATAAATTAGTTAGTACTTCGGATTGCATGAGCGAGATCCATGAGACACAGTTAAAAGTTACAAAGGATGAGAGCAAGATAAAAAAAAATTAATGAATTTTCTAGTTACACCGAGAGTTGAAAGATGATACTTATGATGTGAAGATCAGATTTGGTCGCCTGAGGATTCCACGTCATGGATATCTCCTAGATGAAGGTTATAAGTCTATATGACGGTTATAATGAAGGCATATACTAATAGAAGTGAAGCGCTTTGGTAGAAGTCAAATGAAGATGAGTCCATGGTATGTGAAAGTTATGGATAGACATGATACCTTGCCAACACTGATAAGAACAACCACAAGTGTTACGAATGTGGAGCCGAAAGTCTCACTGCAAGAAAATGCTAGAAACCAAGGACAAAAAGTGGGAAGACATGCCAAGGAAAGCGTAGATTTATTGAGTCTTGACACAAATGATTAGTGAGTAATTGATAATCATGTGATCATGGAAGGGAAGTCCTCTAGAACGGAAAGGATAGAATGGTATTATAAAAGAAGGTCAAGACATACCGGCAAGGAAGTCGGTTAAGGTAATTGGTTACGATAGATCAGGCAGCCTTATATGCAACGGCAAACAACAATGGATTTATAGGACAACGTGCGGTTTGATTAGTCAAGAAAGAGGGAGATGTATCATCATGAACTTCATGATCAAGCTACCTTGGACAACTATAACTCATGAACCTTACATGCTGATGCAGAGCTGAGGATGAAAGAAGGTATAAGTGGTGACTTAAGGAGTCCTCCGACAAGTTATGCAATGGATGCGCTCAAGAATTGCAAGAAGTGTTCTCTCTCAAGGAATAGACAAGGGGATTTTAAGAAGTAACCCTTAAGGAGAAACTGGAAAGGTTTCCTTTTTTTTTTGGAATTAATATGTTGCAAAGCAGTATATTTGCTACATGTTGTAATTGGACCGAATGGTCATTCAGTGCTAATTTAAAGGACAAGGAAGGAGACCATACTTGTGAAAGTGATATGCACTAGCAAAGTCTGAATAAGGAAACGTATCATCAAGGACTTCATGAACAAGCTACCTAGAAAGCTAAAACTAATTAACATCACTCGATGAATGTGAGACAAAGGATAAACCGGTAAGTTAGGAAGCTAAGCCGGTTCAAGAAAGAATCTGAATACATGAAGTATTCCATTTACAAGGACTAAGCAGATTTCGAGGACGAAACCTCTTATAAGGAGGGTAGACTTGTAACATCCCGAAATTTCTAAGAATAAATAATTAATACATTATTTATTTAAGATGGAAAAGTTTACTTAAGTTAGTAGAGAAATAAAATAATAAAGATGGAAGGATAAGTAGGCTAATTAGATGGAATTAATTATGGACTAAAAAGGAAAGATGAGCTTAAGGTCCATGGGCTTAAGGGAGTATAAATACCCCTTAAAACCCTAATTCTTTCCATTTCCATACATCTCCACACCATAGCCCACACCATCAAAACACACACTTAACTCAATTCCCGTTTTTGAGAAAAACACCCACAAAGACACAATGATTCCCGGAGATCTAGTCGTCGGATCGGTCTTAAATTTTAACCGAGTATTACTGACATATAAATGAAGATTTCCACTGAAAAAATCTCCGATCAGAGGTCTAAAAGTCCGGTTTTTATCAGTAAAACCACAGCAACTCAAAAGTGTAGATTCCGGCGACTGTTCAGCTATTCCGGCGATTGTAGCGGCGGTTTCCGGTGAAGGTGAGCTGACGGGTTTGTAGATCGGGACAAGACGGTTCCGTGGCCGCTTGAATCACTCAAATCGGAGTTCGTTTGATATGGTTTTGAGCATCTCGAGTGATTTCATACAAAAACCTCAAAGGTACGTTTTTGTTAAAAAGGTTTACTTTTCGTGTACGGATTTACATGAAAATTGGTAGGATGATAGATCGGGTCATGATTATTGATAAAGTAATGAACTTGATAGTAAACAAGTTAGTGGGTTCGTTTCGAGTAAAATGAGTAGTGTTCGGTTTACGAAAAGGATGGGTAAACGAAGTCGGTTTTACATGAAACTTGGTAAGATAGTAAATTGGACCCTATTATGTGAGAAAGATGTAAACTTTAACCTTAGTAAGTTGTTTTGAATGAAAAACAGGTAAATGGGGTAAGATCCCGTTATTCCGGCAATGGCGGCGCCAGAAAGGCGGCGCCAGAGATTCTGGTACGAGGTTAAGTGGTGTCAGGGAATGTTCTGACCTAACGCTAGTTCGTTAACGGAAGAGTAACGAACTAACTCTGATTCTTTAAGGAAGACATAACGAATTAACAAGTAATTCGTTATGCCCATTCGTTAAGCAGTTCGTTAAGGGAGAACTGACGAATGAACCCCAGTTGGTTAAGGGTTCAGTTCGTTTAAGGGTTCAGTTCGTTATGAAGTTCAATTCGTTAACCAAACCACACGAATGAGGTGCAATTCACTATGATGACCAGTTCGTTATAAGTCCCACTTCGTTAAGGACTGGTTCGTTATATAGTCCAATTCGTTAGGGACTGGATAACGAACTAGAAGTTTGGCAGAATGACAGAACAGTCCCAGGACTTAGAGAAGAATGAGATAATTTCATATTAGTCCTTGGACTTTGATAATTTATGAAAGATACCTTTAAAGGTTAATGAGTAACGATAGACTAACTGGGTAATGATTTAATGAAGTAAAATCGGCTTAGACGCGTTAGACTAATTAAGTAACAACGAGAATGGCTAGAGTAGTATTTGATATTCAATTATTAAACAGTTAGACGCGAACAGCTCGAGAAAGGAGTAACCATTAGCAGAAGAAGTAACCGAGTTCAGGTGAGTTTCTAGCCTCATTCCTTGTTATGTTTTCGGGGCTGTGTGCATACTCGATGTGATTAGTTAATACACTTACCTTAAGTGGTAAGTGTATGCCTTATATGATTTATGTATGAATGAATGCTTGACGGTGCGTGAACGTTCTTCGGATATTGCATGTACCACCAGGTGATAGTTTGAAGATATGATGGTTATATATGATGTGTGTATGTATGAAAGTTATAATTATGAATATATAGAAAAGTATGGTATGGTTGTATGGAAGAAAGGGAGACCGGACCCTAATAATATCCGATGATGGAGGGTGACCGGACCTTAATAATATCCGAGGATGGAGGGTGACCGGACCCTAATAATATCCGAGGATGGAGTGTACCGGACCCTAACAATATTCAAGGTATGTAGGGCGAAATGCTCTTTATAATGTAAGGTTAGTTACGTGTGTATTGTGTATGTTAAAGAAAGAAAGTACGAAAGAATGAAAGTATGTGTATGGAATAACGATGAATAGGTTAAGTATGTAATATGTATCTTCGTATACGTATATAAGTAAGTATGTGAATGTATTGTATGTTTCCTAATTAACTAGAACTCACTCAGCGTAGATGACTTTTAGTATGCACGCAGGTATATATGTTTATTGAGCTGGCATGAGGATGACACATGGCATGGATTAAACGGCTGGCATCTGAAGATGGAAGACATGATGTTTTGAATACGATGTTTTATGTTATGGTTTTAAGGAAATGATTAAATGTTTTGTAACGAATGACCGAAGTTAACGTTTCCGCGAATGATTTAAATAACTCTGATATTAGAACTATGTTTATGAGTAAATCCAACGTCCAAATGTGAGGCACCGGTAACGGGCGGGCCCTTACATTATGAAATGATAGAAAGAATTGGATTTAACATACAAGACACCAAAAGATTAAAAACACGATAAAAATCAAATAAACTTAACTCAAGACCTTAAATAATAAAAGATTAACGAAACATGAATCAAACCGAACTCAAAACATTAAAGAAACACAACTTTACACGGGATTCAAGATGTATAAATAGACGTATATCAAATATCCCCACACTTACTCTTTTTTCCTCCCTGAAAAAGTCTGATGTAGTTGGATCAGAATCGGAAAATTACAATCTAACAAACATATAGGTTAATTTTTAAAACATAGAAAAAGGCAAAAACCGCGATCACCGATATTGTTGTCCACTTAAACCCATGCCTTATTCTTTACCGTGACAAATAAGATATGACAATAACAGTACTCAGTGGTTTACACAATTAAGACCCGCTTATTTTCAGCTTTTACCGGACCAGACTACCCCAACTTGACTTAAACCTCAAAATTAGCAGATTTAAAACTTTTTGTTGCTCTATTTTTTTATGAATAGTTAAGACGATCAAGGGTATTGTTTTATCTACCTAAGCTTAAGCATCAAAGTCTACCAAGCAGCCATTAGATATGATTAAGGTTCAATTAATTAATAGCTAGTGTTCCCCACAACATAACATACCCCCGTTATCAAGCAATACACCGAACCATTACCATAGGTGAGTATGCAAAATTTCATCTGTAGGGCATACATGTGACGTGTCCCTTGTGGTCCGTTTCTTAATGGTAATGAGACGCGAGCAAAGGGACCCCACATGGCTAACAATGTGGATGATCAAGTCTGTAATGCATTTGTACTTTTTTACTTTTTGTGATCATGTTTAAAGACTTATGTGGCAGAAATCTGCGGTTTGCTCTTTTTTAGCTTTATTTTAAATATTCACAACCCCATTTAGAATTGTGAATACCCAGATGAATAGTCGGCATACAGACCCATAGTCTCTAGACCCGGGGCATCCCGTCAATACAAGATTTAAGGTTATAAATCCCTACGCCAATGATGTGTAAAACAGTAAAACTAGCAGTTTAAGATTTATATCACAGGCTACACGACATACTCTAACGTTAAACCTACCCAAGCATCATATGATAACGTATTCAAATTTTTAAACTTTATAATATTTCCATTTTTCATACCAAGAATTGAGGCTTGAGTATGGCTGACCTTTCATTACTTGTTTTCTACGGACAAAACGCTTTACCCACAAGAGATTTCCGACCCATTTTATCAAATTTGTCCTTTCATTTTCAAGGCTAAGCCTACCGACACATCCCAAGTTAAGTGCGCTTTCTTTTATTTATCTCATATTATTAGTAGTTTGAAAAACCAATTTCTGACAAATATCATCATCTCCCACTTTAACGCAAAAAACTAACTTCAAGGGACATTTTTAAACATTTTTCAATTTTTTTAAACTTTTTATTTTTTTTTTCAATTTTTTTTTAATTTAAAGCAAAATTACACTACGACTCAAATATCCTATCCCCACACTTAAATTTTGCATTTTCCTCAATGCAAGGATAAGGACGACTTAAAATAAAAATAAAATTAAAAATAAAGTCAGACTACAAAAAACTATAAAAAAAACTAAAAATTAAAAACAAAGGCAAACTAAAAAGTTAATAAGCTAGATAATGGAAAAGACTTAGCTGGTAATATGCGCATGAAATATGATGCCAAAGTCTTCTTCCATGGATGCCCTCCAACTACGAACGTGCTCAACAAATGGTAACTCCTTCTCCCACGAACGTAAGCGGAAAAAATTCAACAAACAATATCTAAAAAAAGTATCTTACCATAATGATAGATATTATGCAATTAAAGTGTGTCAACAACCCAAAAATATATAAAACATGAATAATCAGGAGCAAATAATAATAAAACATAAAGTATACGGCTCCACTGCTACTCCATCCCCACACTTGTCTTTTTCATTAAATTCCTCCAAGGGGATCGTCTCTCTAGCTTATTGTAATCTTCAAACTAGCAAAATTTAAAAACACAAAAACAAAGAAAAAACTACAAAAAACTACGTTAGGGACTCAAAGAAAATAAAAATAAAAATAATAAAATGAAAGAAATTGTACAAACTCTACACTTGAGTTTTCACTCAAGAACCCATGTTATGCGAATCACGTGGCGGACCGAGTGGAGCTTCCTCCACCTCGGTAGAACTCAAATGCCCTCAAAGATATCGAATCACGATCCAACCATTCACCAATCTTGGTCTTCTTCTTTCTAACTCCACTGACCCTTTCAAACTTACGCTTTCCACCACCTCTTTAACCAACACACTTCACTATTACCCGAGAACTAGAAACCGCTCGCTCCTTTTTCACACTAATACTCACTGAATGGGAATCGTCAAGATTAGGACCCATGCCCGAGATAGATGATTCTATCGAGTAAACTGGGTGACATGGATCAATGAGACCGTCTTGACCACTCGGATGCCTCATGGACTTAGCCAAATAAGTAGCACTATCATCGCCGGCTCTAAGAGTTATCTTTCCTTCAAACACATCGATGATTGCTCTAGCGGAACATAAGAATGGACGACCCAAAATGATAGGAACTCTCTCGTCGGCCTCCATATCTAAAACAACAAAATCTGCGGGAAAAACCAAATTATCTACCTTAACAAGCAAATTCTCCACGACACCCCTCGGATACTTAACGGAACGATCGGCTAAAGACAACGTCATACGAGTAGGGGTGAGCTCTCCTAGACCCAACTTTTCATACAAATAATATAGCATGAGGTTAATGCTGGCTCCTAGATCGGCCAATGCTTGACATGTCGTGTCACTTCCGAAAAGACATGGAATGGTAAAAACGCCGGGGTCGGGTAATTTCTCCGGTACTTTATTCAGAACTATAGCAGAACACTCTCCATTCAGCGGTACAGTCGATAGCTCCTCCAACTTATCCTTTCTTTTAAGAAGGTCTTTCAAAAATTTGGCGTATTTCGGTATATGTTCGAGGACTTCGACGAACGGGAGGTTGACACTCAATTGGCTAAATATATTGAGAAAATGCCCCTAATCCTTCGTATACTGTTGATTTTTTAGACGAGCGGGATACGGGACATATGCAGGGTTAATGATGTGTGGTGGTGGCCGGACTCCAACTGGCTTCTTTTCAACTAATGGCTCAATAATTGGTGTTTTACCTATTGACTTACTCGGAGCCTTTACCTCTTCCTCCTCATCTACCAATTCATCGTCCCCCCTTTTCCCAATTTCTTTACTAACTACCTCCGCACCAAAAACCCTACCACTACGAGTGGAGATGGCTTTCAATTGAGCAGCCAGATTAGTTTGAGGAATACCCGAAAACTGACCTGGAGGCCTTTCTTCCAAACGACGAGCAATATCACCAACAATTCTTTGAATATCGAGAATAGAAGATTGTTGATTCTTGTAAAGCAAATCGTGTTCGGCAAACTTTTTCTGTGTAACATGATCTCTCTCAAGGATTTGCTTCATCATCTTATCCAAACGCCCAATTATACCGTTCGAATCCTGCACATTATTTTTAACGTCAGTACTATTAGTATTATTATCATTATCATTAAAATACTGACCTTGTGCCGAAGCATAAGAATTTTGAAATCCGGGTGGTGCGCCTGACAGACGCCAGTAGGAATTATTCTGATTTGGGTTCTTGTAGGTGTTCCAACTCTGATTATTGTTACTGTAATTATTGGAAAACCTATTCTGACCAGCGAAAAAATCGACCTGTTGATTCATCACCGGGCACTCCAATGTACCATGTCCACCTCTACAAAACTCACACCTATCCACCTTGGCCTTAAGCTCCTTAACCTCCCGAGTTAGTGATTCCAAAGCAGCTGCCACACTAGTATCCAGATTAACCTAGTGTACACCTCGAGCGGACGAGGATGTACTGCTAACGGGAGTGGAATTCCCGTGATGTGGCATTTTGGCACGGTTCGATTGAGAGAAGCTCTCAAACATCTCGTTAAATTTGACGACATTCTTCCTAGCCAGTAGGCTTCCTCCCGCGGCCGTGTCGAACTTAACTTGGGTTTCGTAGTTCAACCCGTTGTAAAATTTCTCCACGAGAGCCCATGGTGTAAGACAATTTTGAGAACAACGGGCAAGTAGGTTTTGAAAACGCTCCCAAGCATGACGATATTGCTCCCACGGCTCCATGTGGAACGAGTGAATCTGATCGCGAAGAATAGTCGCTTTAGCCGATGGGAAGTATCTTTTGATAAAGGCTGAATGCAATGCTTCCCAAGTGGTGAACGTGCCAGGTGGTTGAGTGTCACGCCAAGTGGCTGCTTTACCTGCAAGTGAAAACGGAAACAAATGTAAGAAAATAGCATCTTCGGTAGCACCTTGTAAATTAAAAGTTTTAAGAACGCGGTAAAGTCGGTTAATGTGAGCTGGCGCATCCTCGTCATCGTTCCCATGAAACTGATTAGTTTGAACGATGTTGTTCATGACGTATGACGGAATTTGCCACGAGTTGGGGTTTTCGATCTGGGGAACGACAATGCATGACTGGTTTCCAGTAAGCCATCGAAGGCTTGAGCAACAATTGTCCTATTGTCGGCCATTGGGACGTCTGGTTGACTTTTCGGACTTTCTGGTGGTGAACTGTGCGGAAATGATTCTTGTGATGAACTAGCCTCGGACTTTAACGGAGAAAATTCAATATCGGCTAGTGGTGGTCCTTGCGAGCGAAGATGTGGCATAAACCAGAAAAGCGCAAAAGACCAAGTGAGTAGACTCGAATACTTAAAAATAAACTAAAATTAACTAGAACTTAAATTAGACTCCTACAACTCAACCAAAAAATAAAACAAATAGCACGTATGTAGCAGATAAGTCCAAGTAAAGCTAATAACGCAATCGCCAAGAGTCCCCGGCATCGGCGCCAAAAACTTGATGTGGTGAAAACAGCCAATAAAATATTAACTAAATTAAACATGTAATAAAAACTAGACCTAAGACTCAACTAAACAAAACACCGGCAAGTGAACCAGTCAATTGTACTAAAGTTAAGTAAGTCCGGTTTATCGAACCCACATGACTCTATAAATTACGTAAATTAACTAATTAGACTCGACTTACGACACGACTATTTATTAATGTTTTAAGGGGGTTTTTAAACTAATATTAAACTAAGAAAATAAATAAGCAAGCAAACGAGAAATAAGCAACTAAACACAAGATCGAAACCAATCAGAGAAGGGATCTACCTAGGTAAGAATCCCATGTATCAACAATCATCAAGCAATGGACAAACAACATGATTATGGAAACTGATTTCTAAACGTATTCATCTATAAAAACCCTAAGGACCCTTGATTGAATCAAACGAAATCCCAAAGAACAATTATTAGATTATTAAGCCATCAGTATTATTGATTTCCACAAAGTCATCAATTAGGGTTAATTAATAGTATCTAAAGCAAGCAATCTTACGAAACACTAAACTCTAGATAACTTGATAAAGCTAACATGACATCATGAACATGGATCAACACAATAAGCAAGAATATTGTCGCTAACTATCCTAGCATGCAATTGACCAAGACACATGAAAAACTCCTCACCTTACAGCTATTGGAATTTAGCAAAACATTAAAAACCTTAACCAACTATCAACAATCTTCTATGATCTAATGGGCCCATTTAATCACAATAATCAAAACACCAAGTAATGATTTAAACATAAACCCTAAATCTAAAGAACACAATCAAAAGATTAAAGATCTATGTGAAGCAATAGTTAACAATCAATCAAGATAATAAATACTTATATGCATCATGAAAACAAAACCAAGTCTTTACTATTAATATAACGAAACCATAATCAAAACATTATCCAAAGCAAGAATCAAGTCTCAAACATATTCATCAAACCTAGGTAGACATAAAGTCTAGCCTAGCATAGTAATAATCAAATAACTAAACCAAAGAACAAAAGGAAACATCATGAAAGATAATGGACAAGAACAAAGAAAAAGAACGAAAGAACCCGTCTTAATCGATCCTTGAACACCCGTATGAAAGCTCGATGATCTCCCTTGATTCCTAGCTCCAAAAACACCTTCAACTTGGCTCTAACCTCTCCAAAATCGACTGGAATAATTGTCTCTTCGGCTAAGGACATAATGATGTTTATATAAGCGAATACCGGACTTGGGCTTGCAAAAACGTGTGAACAGTGAGCCCCAGGCGGCTCGCGGCCCCCCTTGGGCATTTGCCTTAGTGCGGCGCGGCTTGCTTTTTTTTTGCTGACCAGAAGGCCTAGGCGCCCCGCGACCCCTTCGTTCGCTTGCGGCGGCGCCCTCCAAAGGTGAAGTTCAGATTTTTGCTTTTTTTTTCTTGTTTAATCTTGTTAAATCTTGATAATTATCTTCCTTAAACTCCAAGTAACACTTAGAACCTTCTAGAACTTGCTTCCCTTGTTTCTCCAAGCCACCACATATATGAAAACATAACAAAACATTAGTGAAGTAATCATGTAATCATTAACGAGCAAAACAAACTTAAACATATTATGAAATGATAGAAAGAATTGGATTTAACATACAAGACACCAAAAGATTAAAAACACGATAAAAATCAAATAAACTTGACTCAAGACCTTAAATAATAAAAGATTAACGAAACATGAATCAACCGAACTCAAAACATTAAAGAAACACAACTTTACACGGGATTCAAGATGTATAAATAGACGTATATCAGTAAACAATTTGTATTTTATTGCAATACCTAATGTCAATTTTTATAAGGGATTAACAATTTCTAGACATTAAATGATTATTCTATTACATTTAGGGTTGATTTGTATTGAATTTCCACTGGTTTAAGTATTTGAGTATACCATTGATATATATTTTTTTAACGAAAGATGTATGCATCTTATCTATGTATTGTTGTGTCTACCAAATACTAGTAGACCTGAACCCTATAAATCACACCCACACACCCACCGGTAATTATATGTTTTTTTGAAACATTTGATGTTATTACTATTTTTTCAGCAACCGTGTTGTTTTTTTACATAATATGGTACCTAACAGATCCTACATCATGTTTATTTGGATTTTTATGTCTTTTTTGTTTGTTTGTTTTTAATTATGTAGCTTAAGTGCGAGCTGAAGCTTATTGAAAAAAAATCAGGGGTCGTGTTCATAAACTGGTTTGGAACGTATTCATTAAACCAGAGACATTTAAATTCAATCCAAAGACATTTGAATCAAGGTGACATGAACTGATTAAGAATTTAACTTAGGTGACAACAAATGGTTACATGACATGTTTGCGATCAGGCAACGCTGGGTTTCTACACCCAAAGGAATAAGAAATAAGAGCTCCGGTTCCCGTAAATGCAAGACAGGGCCTAGCGAGGAAGCTAAGAAAAAAGTAAGAAACCAAAGAGGTTGTGTAAAAAAATGCAATAAATATGTTTGCGATCATAGTTCCCGTAACTGTGAGAAAGTACGAAAATTAAAGGAATGAAGGGAAGAGGATTGGCAACAATGAGGGGTAAACAAACTGAGAGAACGTCATAGAGACCAAGATCTAGCCGCTAATACGATACATCAACACGAAATCGATACTTTAAATATAATACTTTATTGATAAATATGGAGTAAATACATTATGGTGGAGATAAGTTATGGAGAGAATAACTTAAACTATGTTCAAGTTCTCTACTAAATTATGAGCATAAGCTCCCTATTTATAGGCTATCTACAATATACGTTAAATACAAAGACTAAACCGTCTATAACTTATTCGATCGCTACGGACACCAAAACCGTGCACTAACAGACTCCCATTTTTCCGTAGCTATCGAATACTTTATCCTTGAATACTTTAACTGCAAAATCACCAGTCATAAACCGTGCACTAACAGACTTCCCCTTGACTGATGATTTTCGGGCTTGTGCAGACAAACAATCTTTAAATCTTTTTCAGCAAACTAATAACATGTAGCTTCTCATATCAGATCTCCCCCTCAAAGTGAGCAACTCTTGGAGATCATTCTGATCATCCACTGGCGTATGATATGGTTAAATCTTTCAACAATCAGCATCAAGTCATCAGCTATCTGTCAGCACTGGTAAAGAAAACATATCTTTACGTTTAACCTCGTCACACATCTTCATGAACAACTCGATCATTCAACATCTTTCACTTCGGTTTTCCCTCTCTTGATAACGTGTATCCAATTATACTCTTTGAAGCTCTTCCACATCTTGTTCGCAAAGATGCACTAATGTTTAGGCATAAGATTCAGAGTTCCAACCTTCATTAATAAACCCCAAATGATCAAATTCTTCACTCCAATGACAAGACTCGTATATTCTTCAATAAGATCAACTTGTTCGAGAATCGTCCCCCTCAACAGAAGTAATCCGCCATTTACTCGTAGCCAACATAGTCAGGATCAAGTCCCTCAGAAAGAAGTAAACAAACAGACACTCGTATCCCACATAGTCAGGTTTCAATCTTTGAACAAATCAATCACCAATCGAAGAACAACTGCAGTCTTGAACTCAGTTAAACGCAGCTTTTCACACACCAATTACCACCCAAATTGCAGTAATTTTTCAAGAAACCTTGCAAATGTAGGAAGATACAAGCCAAATAATCTCAAATGAATGTTTTATCTCCCCCTTTTCTTGACAAATTCGGAAAGGTCTTAAATAATCTTCAATGTTCACAAATAAACACACTCCTCCATAAATTACACGAGATCTCCCCCTCGGCCAGTCGAAATGCATAAACAGTCAGCCGGAATATATATTACCAAAATTTGCCCGAAGAGTCTCCAATACATTAGGAACATTCCAGAAAAATTTCGATAAAGAAAATTTTTCCCGATTTTCCCGCCAAAAATTCACCGAAAATTTTCGAAAAATAAATTTTAACGCCAAAAGTTTCTAGAATGAAAACTCACTTACGAGGAGTATTCAGGAAAAAATTCACTCAAGAAAATTTTTCCCGCCATTTTTTTTAACGAATTGCCTCTCTAATTCGTTATAAAAATATCACCCCATTCATTACATTAGTTCGTGCTCTCCAATTCGTTAACTTAATCACCATTCGTTATACACTTATCGAATCAACTCAATTCGTTATAAATTACCAACTCCAATTCGTTATAGCAGTTACACGAAAGGCCTCCCATTCGTTAAGATTTCACTTCGTTATAACAGTTAACGAATCACCTTAATTCGTTATCAATACCTTAACGAATCACCTTCATGAAATAACTTAACGAATTGCCTTAATTCGTTATCTTTAACTTAACGAATCAGCTTCACGAATTGCCTTAATTCGTTACATATGCTTTAACGAATTAGCTTAACGAATCACTCTAATTCATTAGAATTATCTTAACGAATTAACTTAACGAATTGCCTTAATTCGTTATGTTTACCTTAGCGAATCTCCTTAACGAACTAACTTAATTCGTTACCATTTCCATAACGAATTGCTACAGTAGATTCGTTAAGCTTTCTTAACGAATTAGCTACAGTGACCACGAATCGCTACAGTAACGAATCAGGTTGTTGGATCTGTAACTACTTCGCCGGAAAAAACTGTTACATCGCCGGAAAAGCTCAGATCTGGCCGGAATCTGGATTTTTTGAACTTCATCCATGGTGAAATCATCAAAACACCATAAATAACCATGAAAATCTACCCGAACACTCGGATTTTCACCACGATTCCGAATATATCAACCATTAAACTTAACAACCATTAATTCAACATCAATTAACTTAACCCATATCATGCTCTTCCATGGTGAAAGCTTCAATTCACCATAATTAACCACCAAATTCCACAGAAACATGAGGATTTCAATTCTAAACACAAATCCATCATCCAATTAACTTAACAATCACTAAATCATCATAAACCGAATCAAAAGTTAACATGCTCTTCCATGGTGAATCACTCAATACACCATAACTTAACACCAAATTACACAGGAAGTTCCCTCTTCTATCAATAAACACGAATTCACCAACAAATCCACCAATAACACTCTAAATTACTCCAGATCTGACCAAAACCCGAAGAACACGAAAAACACGAGAACTCAGATTTACCTTATTGATGCATCGAGAGCAGCTCCTGCTTTGATACCAATTGTAGTAATTTTGAGCAATGCATCAAGTTTCCTTTACTGTGAGTGAGTATGCACGAGTTCATCTGTCGGCTTACATACATTGTATCCCCTGGGGTCCGTTTCTTAATGGTATTAAGACGCACGCAAGGGAGGAACAATTGTATGACTAACATCGTATTTTGATCAACTCAGTAATTAAAATTGTACAAAGTACAGCGGTGATCAAGTTTAATGACTTTGGGTTTGCTCTAGAAAGCGAGTGAAATATTCATGCTTATGAATACCCAGATGGTTAAGCTGCATAAAGACTCACAGTGTCCAGAATCTTAATGCTTGTTATTTGCTTTATTTTGTTTTTGGGTGATCAAAAAATATAAGGCTTGAGTATGACTGGTTATTACATTTCTGCCATCCTCACCGAGATTTTTGCTAAAGACTAACACCCCTTTCAATTTGGCGTTTCTTTATGTTTATATCACATACTTTGCTCTACTGGGTTGTTTTAAGACCTACCAATGCACCAATGCAATTAAGCACACAGTCTTTTAAGCTTACTTTTTGCTGAACTTGGGGTCAAGATAATCAATGTACCATCATTTTCTCTTTTTGCTTCAAAAACTCAAAATTTTGAGGAGCATAAAACAAAATAAAGATAAATTTAATCGCCCCAGTTAACTTAAATTAATAAATAAATGACTAACCATCAATTCACAAGTGAATCATAGGACCAAGACATGCAAGCATGCTTCACAAACTTAAATAACCGACATAATTTTCAGCGAGAAAATAATCTAAAAATCTTTTTGGTTTTTCTCTGTACAAACTTTAAAAACACAACATTTTTGTCTTTTTCAATTTTCTTATAAACAAAATAAACTTCACAATCTTTTTGGATTTTTGGATTTTCTGTACAACCATAAATCACATTCTTTTTGGATTTTTGAATTTTAAAATGTTTTTGGTTTTTCTGAATATTTAAAAGAAAAACATTAAAGAACAGAAATCACAATATTTTTGAATTTTGAAATTTTTAATGTTTTTGGATTTTATCTATACAAACGAAAACACATTCTTTTTGTATTTTCTAGAGTTCTCCCCCTAAAACCGAAAAACATAAAAAATAAGCAAAATAAATAAAGCATTTTAAAGATAATTATCCTAAATTTAGGATCAAAGCAAAGGTCTTCAATCTATTTAAGCCAAGGAAGAAGTTAAAACGTGTTTTATCAAACGCTTTGGTAAATAGATCGGCTTTTCGAAAATCTGTGTGCACTTTCTCAAGATCAATTAACTTCTTTTCATAGCAATCCCGTATAAAATGATATCGAATTTCGATATTTTCGTTTTAGAATGTTGTATGGGATTCTTAGTGATACTATTAGCAGCAGAATTATCAATCAAGATGGGAGTAGTAAGAAACTTCAAACCGTAGTCGCGAAGATGTTGTTGTATCCACAAAACCTGGGAACAGCAACTCGAGGCTGCAACATACTCAGCTTCAGCGGTTGAAGTGGAGACCGTTGTCTGCTTTTTACACTGCCAGGAAACAAGTCGGTTTCCTAAAAATTGACATCCCGCAGTCGTTGATTTGAAGTTGATCTTGCATCCTCTATAATCTGAGTCTGAGTAGGCACTAAGAATGAAAGTATCATCATTGGGGTACCACAACCCGATGTCTGGATTTCCCCTCAAATACTGAAGAATTCTCTTGACTGCAGCTAGGTGAGTCACTCATGGACTTGCTTGATACCTAGCACAAAGACTAACAACAAACATAATATCAGGGTGAGAAGCTGTTAAATACATTAGAGAACCAATCATAGCACGATAAAGGGTTGGATCAACGGTATCCTCCAATTCATCCGGTGATAAATTGTGACCCACTGGAAGAGGAGTAGAAGGGATTTTTCCGGCAGAGATCTTGAATCGGCTCAAGACGTCATTCACATACTTAGTCTGATGAATAAAATACCGTGAGCAGACTGGTGAACCTGCAACCCTAAAAAGAAATTCATCTCTCCCATCGAACTCATCTCGAACTTTGTTTGCATCGACTTTTCGAACTCCTTACACAATGTGTCGTTTGTAGACCCAAAAATAATATCGTCAACATAAATCTGGACTAGAAGAAGATCATCACCAACAGTCTTATGAAATAAAGTGCAGTCAACAGTTCCTTGTTTGAAGCCATTATCAGTCAGATGGTCGGCGAGCGTGCAATACCAAGCTCTCAGGGCTTGATGTAGACCATACAGAGCCTTGTTTAAATGGTAAATACGGTCTGGATAATTAGGATCTTCAAAACCAGGTGGTTGTTGGACAAACACTTCGTCGTGTAATTCACCATTGAGAAAAGCACTCTTAACATCCATTTGATAAACCTTGATATTCTTATAAGCTGCATAAGCCAGGAAGATTCGAATCGACTCTAATCTTGCAACTGGAGCATATACCTCTGTGTAATCAATACCCTCTTGCTGATAAAAACCTTGCACCACTAGACGTGCTTTGTTTCTGACAATCACCCCTCGATCGTCCTTCTTACACTTAAATACCCACTTAGTCGGAATGGCTTTCTTAACTCTCGCAGGTTTGTCTATTAAATCCCAAACACCCAAACGTGCAAATTGTTGTAATTCCTCTTGCATAGCTTCTACCCAAGAAGGATCTTCTAGTGCCTTACGAGCTGTCGTTGGCTCAACTTGAGATAAAAAGCAATTGAATTTAGCAAGATTTACAATTCCCGAAGAATGTAAGTTAGTGTAAGCACACAACGTGTTATAGTCACTTGACGAAGCAACTTGATAACGTGTACGAACACCCACATCAAGTTCTCCGATGATGTTTTCTTGTGGATGATATCCATGAATCCGAAGAGTGGGATTCTCAGGAACAACAACATTATCAAATAAGTTAGTGTAATGCTCACCCAACTCGGGAGATGAAACATTATCACTGTCAAGATCAATAACTTGAACTTCAGCTTGATCATCATCAGAAGAAGTAGAAACATTATTAATATCAACTGGAGAGACAACTTGAGATTCTTCAGTTGGAGCATCTGGTTGAACTTCAACTGTATTAGAACTTGAAGATCCTGGAATGTTCAAATGTTCTTCAAAGTATGCTCTAACTAGATCTTCATCGATGTGTTCAGTCGAAGGAGCAAAAGAATTAAATAAACTATCGTAGTCAAACATCCAGTCTGGACCTTTCCCTTGAGGAGGAGTTGTGTACTTTTGACAGTCCACATGGTACCATTCTTCAACACAGCCAGATGTGAAATTAAAAACCCTTTTCTTTGGAGATGCATATCCCATGAAAATACCATTCGATAGATTTTTCTTCAAATTTACCCGAATCCTTCTTCAACATTGTACACGGACACCCAAATGGTTCCAGGTACTTTAAATTAGGTTTTATATTATTTAAGATCTCGTAGCTTGTTTTCTTGAGTCGTTTCACCGTTAGAACCCAATTAAGCGTATAACAAGCTGTATTCACTGCCTCATTCCAAAATTGAACCGGAAGCTTTGAATCAGCGAGCATTGTACGTGCAGCTTCAATCAGAGTTCTATTTTTTCTTTCAGCAACACCATTTTGTTGAGGTACATAAGGTGCACTATATTCTCTGTGAATTCCCTTTTGAATACAAAAGAAATCCAATATAGTGTTTTTGAATTCAGTACCATTATCACTTCGGATTCTCCTCACCTTTTGTTTATACAGTGATTCGATCTTAGTAATAAGGTTTTGTACCAAAACAGGTGTTTCATCTTTTGAAATCATAAATAACACCCATGAATATCTTGAATAATCATCTGTCAGTACCAGACAATACCAGTCTCCAGAAATACTCGCACGATTCACTGGACCAAACAAATCCATATGAAGTCGTTCAAGAGGAGTATTAATGGAATTCAATAACTTAGAGGGATGTGTCTTCTTCTTCTGCTTGCCCTTTTTGCATGCAACGCAGTGATCAGATAACTTAAAATTCTTTAACGAGACACCCTCAACTAAGTCATTTGCCATTAAATAATTCATCTTTCTGACATGTATGTGACCCATTCTACGATGCCATAGAATCGAGTCTTTCTCGGTTGCTTTCGAGACAAAACATGTTTCAATCGATGTTGATATCTTAGAACTCATATTTAAGACATAAATATCATTTGATCGTGGTGATCGCATGACAACCATGTCCTCGGGAATAACATAACCCGGTTTCAAGATAAGACACTCTTTGTCAGTAAATATCGTAGTGTATTTTTTATCACAAATCTGCGATACACTCAATAAGTTATGATCAACCTTGTCGCAATAATTTACTTTCTCAAACGTAATGTGACCATTTGAAACTTCACCCTCTTGTGTGATCATGCCCCCAGAATTCCCAGCAAACGCTACATAACCCCCTTGAATATTTCTTACGTTGGTTAATAGGTTGAGATTCCCAGTGATATGACGAGAACATCCGCTATCCATGATCCAGTATTCACCAGAAATGGTCTTGGATGAACCCTACACACAAACAAAAGTGATTAGTTCAAAAAGGTAGCCCAAGCCTCGGTCTTGGGCACCTTTTGGTTTTCTCTTTGATCATTAACTTTAACAGATTTCAATTGTTGTTCAGCCACTTGTGAATAAGTTACTGGCTTCTTAGACTTTCGTCTTAAGTAAGCTGCCTGAACAATATTTGAATTCTTGTTTTGAAATATAGGTTCAGTTGGAATGAATTTTGGTTTCACTTGACCGCGTGTCTCATTGACATGAAGAACCTTCCGAGGATTCACATCAGAGAACAAAATATGAGTATCATCTGCATACGACACAGGTCGTTTCAGAATCTCCTTGACCACTGGAATTGGTTTATATTTGTCCTTGATAAAAGGATGAAGATACTGATAATTCTGCTGACTACAATTCTTCACAACATGACCTCGTTGACCGCATAAAAAACAAGTTCGCATGTCTACATGATGATGTTTAGAAGTAATTGGAATAAATGATGCAGATGATTGATGATGACTCACATTTTTAGTCATGCTCTTAGCAAACTCATCAGATAATTCAGATTTCTTCTTTAAATAAAAATCTAAATTAGAACAGTCCGAAAAGCTTTTTAGTGTATCTGTTCCAGTTGACTTCACAAAGTTAATCTTCTTTGTTTGTTTTAAAAATTGTTTTGCCTTAGTCAACGGATCAGATTGAACTAAAGTTTTTGTTTGAGCATACACACGTTCAAGTTCTTGAATTTTTGAAGTTTCATTGACAAAAACACTCTCAATAAGTTCAGGTTTAATGATACTAATTGGAATGTCTTTTTCAGTGAACATCGTGTCTATTCCCTTTAACTTAAAAACTCTAGCCGAAGAAGACTTAGAACTCAGAGGATTAATGAAACGCATTAAGTCCTCATCAGAAATCTTTGGTTTAACTGACTTCTTTGTCCTCACTGGTTTGGTTTTCACAGTTTCTTCCTTGTTCATTTGAGATTTGAATGAACCATACACAGCTTCCTCAAACTCTTGTCGCAAAGAATATGATTAGAACTAGGAATGTTCTTATTCTTGTGTATAATCTCGGGTTCAAACACATCATCGATAATGACCTCGTCATCTTGGTGATACCACTTGTTTGATCCCCGTATCACCAATCAATAACAATAAACAGATCTCAGATCTGTGTATATAAGATTAATACGAGTAAGGATCTAGCTCAAAATTAACATCGATTCAGTGTTGTATATATGTGTATATATTATCAATAAGTTATCAATGATGTTTGTATAATATTAGGTGAAGCTTGAGAGAGATCTGGACAGCAAAACCTTTCAAAACTTTCTCTCAAAAACTTAAATTAAAGTGAACAGTAGTTCACTATATATAGAAGGCGACCTGGTTCGCTAACATCCCCTAGCGAACCAGCTTCCCCTTCGTTACATAATTTAACATAACGAACAGCCCCCTGATTCGTTAACATCCCCTAACGAATCAGGAGGGAATACATTATAATGTCTTAGTTCGCTAACATCCCTAGCGAACTAGACTTAACCTTAACGAACTAGTCTTAGTTTGCTAACATTCCTAGCGAACTAGACATAATCTTAACGAACTAGATAAATATAAACATTAAATATTACATTAATTGATAAATAAACATTAACAATAAATACAAAGACTCCAGACGCAAAACCGTGCACTAAAAGACACCCCCTCGTCTTGAGCTCTTTGTCTTTAACTTATTTGAAGCACTTGGACTGCCAGTCTCTGCAACTATGAATTCCATGTTCGTGACACACACGAACGACTCGTTGGAATTGCATAGCCAGGTCGTAAACTTCTTGGCGTTCAAACAAAATCTGCTTCCTGTATAGCACATCGTTGTCTGTCATTGATAAATTAATCAACCACATCGGGTCGATTATCTTGATGAGCTCGGTCTGCAGTCCTCGACCACGAAAAATAACGGCCTCGCCAGTACGATTGTCATAGTACCAACGGTTGAAAGACAGATAAATATCTTGAGGCATTGTCTTCACAGGAACCTTTTTCATTGTCTTTGGCGGCTTCACTTTCAAGACAAGTTTCTTCCAGCCGGTCCTTGGTTTAATCTCGTCAATGTGCTTACGTCTTGGGACCTGGGGCTTGAAGAATTTGAAGCCATGATAGACCTCGAACAGTAAGTGTTGATGAAACCACTCAGCCGTTCGGTGACCCCCACGATTGATAAATGGACGTCTCGCGAGGGTACGTACATCCCAACGCGGTAGAGTTAAAACATCCATTATCCTCTTGTAATACTGGACGCCCTTTTCCCACTTGAATATACATACCTTAAGGTCTGAATCATAGAGCCAAGAGACAATATCACCATGCACCTTAGAAACAGTCTTGAAGGTAGTCACCTGATTAGCCTCAATCCAAGCAGCAGCAGCAGTATCTTTTCTTTCTTGATCTTCATACCGATAAGCACTTATAATCTTACCCACTTTCTGACGTTTGAACCATCTTTCAACGTCATCATCAGTCACTTCTTTGAGTGAGGGAACTGTTCGCTGCACAATCTTCTCCGGTTCATCCTCAGTCTCTTTAATTACGTCTTCATGAAATACCGGAGCACCTTGATCAACGTTTGCGTGTTGATACAAGTCCGGGTACTCTTCAGCTGTCACATCCTCCATCTCAATCTCCTCGTTCTCATAAATAAAATCCATATCCATAAATAACGGATCAACTCCCATTTCATCCTCATTGATCACTTCGACATCGGGCTCAGTCTCTAAAGCAGTCAACTGATCGTCATTCAGCCCAAGCAGAATCGAAATCTACTCCCGTGTCAAAGATCTAACCACAAACTCACCGACCTCTATCTCATCTCTGTTCGCCACACTTCTAACCACCCCTAATCCATCAATAAATATTACCGTGTTAGCCTCAATCATTTCTATTGGCTTGGCAGCTGTTGGATCTTGATAGGTAATTATCTGCTTGCTCGAATCATCAGCGCCACTAACACCAGCACCAGAGGATGAACCATGCGATTGTTTAGGCTCACCTCCTGCATCAGATTCGTCAGGATCATCATCGTCATTTTTGAGTTTCTTGAGGGCATCTTCTTTACAAGTTAATTGTTTAGGCTCACCTCCTGCATCAGATTCGTACGCAATGACTTAGTCTCTTTATGACAGAAAGAAATATAACTCATCATTTTTTGTTGATTCTCCATGAGTCGTTCTTGAGTTTGGCGATCAGCTGCCATTTGATTTTCATATAAATGTAGCAGATTTAGCAGCATTTCAGTTTGACGACCTGGTGGCAAGTTGTATACAGATGGATGAACAGGTTGAACAGGTCCTTGAGGCCGAGTTATCTCATGAATGTGACATCACTAGGCGGAGGTAGAGGAAGAGTAGTTGGTGGTAGGGGAGGAGGTCTCATTGATGTGGTGGAAGATACTGTAGACAACACAGCAGGAGGCCTCGGTATCTCGGTCAACGCCATTTGAGGAATAAGACCGAGCCTCTCATGTGACACCATCGTCGTTGTCAAGGTGAGCATCGGAGTGCTAGTAGTTAGCAGCACCGCCGAGATTTGAGTAGTTGATTGACGTGGTGGTGGTGTTCAAATAATTACTCCAGCCCCAGCAGACACGGGGCTTCTTTTGTGGTTCACCAGTAGCTACAGCTTTGCCCTTTCGTTTTCTTTCTAGCTGAGCTTTCATGGTGGCAGCTTGAGCAGCATCGACTGCATCTTGTTGTTCTTTAAGAGCTTGTTCACCAGCTCCACCATTACCATTACCATCATCATTGTTACCATCATCATCTCCACCATCATTGTTCCCACCTTCTCCCCCTTCACGCTCGGAATCCGAATCATCATGGATCCAGCGCTTATTACGAGGACATACGTAATCCGGATTGATTATATAACCAATCATCCGTTTATCCTGTGGCTTGTCTTTTCGATAGATTAACATACGATGCACTGTTTCAGCTTTCATATGTTCCATATCAAGAACATCGTTCACCAGCGATCGATAAATCACTAAATTAGGAATCAAATCCTGAATGATTAGCTGTAAAAAGCGAGGATACATCAAGAACTTATTTGATGGTAGAGTTTGCTGAACTTGCTCTTTCAGATGATCAAAGATAAGTTCTGAGTAGTTGAATGGCTTTTTCAGGATTAGTGCAACAAATGCCGATTGTAAACTTAGTCTACATTCATCAAAACCACCGCGACGTCCACTCATACAATGAAGTAAAACATGCAGCAGATACTTGTACGGTGGACACAACCCATTCTTGTTTAACATAGACTTACGAATATCACCCCCATAATTCAAACGTGTGAATAAACCTCTAACCAATGTCCTGTCAAATTCACTCGGGTAATCATCATTATCGTCGAATTGAAGTACCCAGCGAATGACCGCAACATCAATCGTAATAGGGATCTGATTAATTGTAGCTCGAGCCCAATTATTTTCCTCAACATATTCCGCCGTGTTCCAAAACTGCCTTATTATACTGAGATACACTTTAGGTTTAGCAGTAATTGCATAGCGTATCTTTGAACGGCGTAAGAAAGTCAACTAGGCTCCAAACATTCTCAAATCAGTCACGTCTTGATCAACATAAGCACAGATGTTGGGCTTCTTATCAAACGGTAATAAAATCATTTCAGCTTGTTGATCTTGTTGTTGTGGTTGTCCTTGACGAGGTTGTTCTGTGGCGGTTGATTTTGTTGTTCATGATCAGCCATGCTTTACTATATAAATAAAATCGAATAGATATTAGGATATATAATCAAAAATATATGGAATTAAGTTATTTACATAAATTAGGCATTTTAAATCCTATATATATATATATTTTTTTTAAATGTCATTCGTTTGGAATCACACTGACTCGTTACACTAAGATAACGAATCAGGCGATTCGCTATCAAGTAAATACCTTAACGAACTGAACCAAGCGAATCACAATTTAATTTTGACGAACTACACACTAGTTCATTATATTTAAGCGAATCAACTCTGATTCGTGCAACATCTTATTCGCTTAGCTAGTTCGTGTAAAATCTTAACGAATTGGACAGTTCCAATTCGCTAAGACTAACGAATGGTCATAAATAAGACTTATTCTTTGACTACACAAAGTCAAAGTCAAAATTAGAATGAACAACAATAGTCAACATGGTAAACCCAGATACAATTGGACCATAACTATCGTTGAAACATCAGGATAATCAGCTCGTTGAGCTCGATTTCACACTAGTAAGCTTAGGTGGATGAGATTGAGACTCAATACCTAGATGCACTAAGGATTAAACGAACCAACAGTAAACACAAATAACACGAAACAATAATTAACCCGGCAAACAACAATCAAATTAAGATTTATGTCCACCAAGGGTATCGGAAAGTGATTCCGATCATAATGACATCAAAATCATACAATTATGAACATAAATTATACACAAATGAGTTTCAAAGGTTCAAAACCCTTAAACCCCTAAAATTTCATAATTCAGCAATTAACACATGACCATTTTTGACGAAAATGATATCGCCAAGAACAGTTATACCTTAGAAACTCAAATAGATCTTTGAAATATCCAAACGAAAAGGTCGAAATTTCAGAGAGAATTTGAATAGGTTTCTTAAAGATGAATAAAGAAGGCGAACAGTGGAATACTATTCGTTTTCTTGTCTTATATATCAGTGCACGTAACCCTAGGTACAACTTGTACGAATCAGACGATTTGTTTAACTTAAAGTTAGCGAATTAGCCCATTCGCTAACTCAATTCATTACCTTATGTTGGCGAATCGCTATTTGATTCGTTAAATTAAAGGTAGCGAATCAAGACATGATTCGTGTTATGATTCGTTAAATATGCATAACGAAGGGATGATTCGTTACAGAGTGCGGAAGCGAATTAGGTTAGTGAACCAGAAGCTAGTTCGCTATGAATCACCTAGTTCGTTATCCATAAATAACGAATTGGATTTTAACTAAATAAACTCTTTTATTTAATTTTAAAATAAATAATTAAATTGAATAAATTAATGAAATAATTAAAGAATTAAATAAATGATTAAATCAAATTATCGAGAAACCCTTTTATCCCGATAACCATATACGTTAAAAAAAATTTCAGATTTCCGAAATATAACTTAAAAATTTATTTAAGTACTTTGTATTAAGAAGACGAAGATATTTTTGGTATTTTGTAAAAATTTAAAGAATTAAAGAATGTATTTACAGAAGAATATCCAATCCTTTAAAAATAGACAATCTTTTTGTATTTTTCAGTGATTTATCAAAAACAGTATATATTTTTGTATTTTTGTCGAGTTTGAGCAGAGAATCATATTGACCAAATTGCCCTTCCATCACAGTTTTATATTTCAGCGATATTATGACTAGCGATAAGTCGGTCATTGGTATTGTTGTCCACATAAATCTAATAACACACATTCAAGTATTTTTGTGATATGATTAAATTGTTCAATTAAAGTACAGAATATCAGAAACTATCAGCCTCTAATCACAGTTCAAGCTTAATTTGATTTTTGCCAAATCACCACAACTTGACTTAAACCATTATATTGTTGATCAAAATTTTTGATACCAATTGAGAGAACGTCATAGAGACCAAGATCTAGCCGCTAATACGATACATCAACACGAAATCGATACTTTAAATATAATACTTTATTGATAAATATGGAGTAAATACATTATGGTGGAGATAAGTTATGGAGAGAATAACTTAAAATATGTACAAGTTCTCTACTAAATTATGAGCATAAGCTCCCTATTTATAGGCTATTTACAATATACGTTAAATACAAAGACTAAACCGCCTATAACTTATTCGATCGCTACGGACACCAAAACCGTGCACTAACACAAACTATAGATTACGATGAAAGCGGCGAAACTGGGGATTTATGCCATGAAACCGATTCGAGTTCCTATGAATAAAAATGTGTTGTTTGTTTATATTATGTTTTGAAAAGTTACGTTGTGTTTTTAACATTTGTGTTTTGGTATTCTGTGTGTTTTTTATTATTTAAGCATTCATGTCATTGTTTTAACTGTTATCTACCATTACTATTAAAGTTTCTGAGTTTCTATTACAAGTTTTTTATTCGTCATTCACACATGTATGTTTGTATGAAGGTCGGTAAGTGTTTTTTAGTTGGTAGGTATATATTTGTGTTGGACTGCATGTATATGATATGTACCTTAGTGTGTATGTATTTACTTATGTATCTATGTACTTATGTAGGGAAGCATGTATATGATACAAGTACCTAAGTATGTGTGCATGTGTGTGCAGGTAATAGAGTCTTTATGTATGCATGTATATAGGTTAGCAAGTATGTATGAACGAATGTGTAGTGGTACCTATCCATGTGCGTAGGTACGTACGTATATGTATGTAGGTATGTATGTAGGCGTGACGATACTTATGTATGTATGTTGGTATGTAGGTACATAGGCATTTCAGTATGTAGGTGCGTTGGTCGGTAGGTTTGTAGGCACGTATCTTTTGAATGCAATGTAGGCACGTTTCTTTTTGAATTGTATGTAGGCATTCATGTATGTAGGTAGGTATGTGGGCGCATTGGTATGTAGGTACGTAGGTATTAAGGTATGTATGTAGGTATGTACATATGTAGGTATATTAGTATGTAGGTACATAGGTATTTGGGTATTTAAGTGGGTCGGTCAATAGGCATCTATGTATGTTGGTTTCGTATTTTTGTATGTAGGCTAGAATCTTTTGAGGGTTTGTATATAGGTATGTGTGTATGTGGGTATATGGGTGTATGTAGGTGTGTTGGTTTGTAGGTACGTGAGTGTTTAGGAATGTATGTAGGTCGGTTCATAGGTATGAAAGTATCTCTGGTTTGTGTGTTGGTATGTTGTGCATATATGTAGGTATGCATACCCACAAAATAATCTTATAATAAATCAGATAAAAGAAACAACTTCCCACATCAAAAGGTATCAAATAAGTTTATTTGTATTCATGTTCTAAACATCTGTTGCATGCACAACAAGGATGATAAAATGTTACTCATAAAATAGGTATTTACATGAACTTTATTAAATAAATGGAATGCCCAAACTAATATATATTTTGTCTGCTATGACAAGAGGTTACATCCAATATTCCTTCTCTGTTACACAACATAAACCCCATTCAACATTATCATTTTTGTAAATTTTTTGTCGACCCGTTTCACGTTTATTTACACAACACCCACAGCTAACCAAATAACAATTTACAAGAACAACTGGATTAAAACAAACAAACCATTCATTTTATATTTATTCTCGTCTTCAGCATCAAATGGATTCGACGAATCATGTATAAATCTGGAAATAGTGGTTTTCTTCACGATCCCTTCACTTTTCCTTTCTATCCAACACAAAACAAAACAGTAAAAATATGTTAAAAAATTAACTGTTTTAAGTACAATACACTGTACTAAACAAACGCTAAAATTGGACATAAAATTCAACTTACTATTGGACAAAGAAAGTATTTGCGACATTAACCTGTAAAATATAAATCATAATAAGTGTTTAAATAGTAGGTGTAGGAACAAATAAATTCAATCAATCATGCCAATATATTGTCTAACAGAGAATGCATACTATGTGTATAGGTTGAAACAAATACATCACTCCTAATATTATATTACTACAATTAAATACTAGGAGTGTTCACGGTTTGGTTTGAAACTGTGAAACCGTCTAAACCGGTCATGGGTTTAGTTTCACGGTTGGTTTTTTGTCTTAACTTTCGGCCGTTTGGTTTCAAAAAATTAAAACCGCAATGAATGGTTTGGTTTACGGTTTAAACCGAAAACCAACCGTGTAAAACCGGACCGGATCGTATAGTTTGGATATATATATTTTTTAAGTATTATATAGTATGAATATACGATTATACTATTAAATAAAATTCAATTAAAAGTAGTTGCTGCACACTGAAATTAAAATACATAAATAAAAAACACTTGCTAACAACAATATTTCAATTGGATTTTTGCGATTTTTTTTATAAATTTGGGTTGCTTGTGTTATGTTTGTTTGTTGACGACAACATTGTTAGTTTATCAAGTTTGTGTTTAGTAGGTTAAGTTCTGCAAATTCCTGAAAAATGTGCTTATATGTCCTATCTTTTCTGCGGACATTTTATATAAAAGATTAAAAGCGCAACGAGTCAAACCGTGAAACCAAACTGTTAACGGTTTGATTTGGTTCGATTTAAAAGGTCTACGGTTTGGTTTTGGTTTACAATATTAAAAACAGCGAAACCAGACCGTGAACACCCCTAATAAATATAAACAAAAAAAACTAAATGAATAGACTCTGTAAGATAAACTAAATCATAACATCCTAGGTAGACCATTACTCAACTACAAAGCATACACAACACTTATTTATATCTAAAACAGAGACTCAAGCAACTACACCAGTGCCTAATACTCAATTATTAATAGCTATACAATCTAACAAGATGTGTACCCTTTGTCAGTTTATACTAACTACACTACATCAAGATGTATAGAAAACAAAAATACACACACATGAAAAAAAATAAAATAATACAGAAACATAAACTAAACGAAATCCACAACAAATATTACTTACTACACATGCATGAATCTACTTTGGTGAATGATTTCACTTTGTATTTTATCAAAAATAACTCTAAGAACCCCAACATAAATATACCAGCGGTTTAGGTGTAGGGCACTCTGATGAACTACAACTAAATAAGATCAATTTGTATGCATTATTTACATTATATGCTACTTTGACTAAAAAACAACACAATTTCCCCAACATACCTTTAATTTCTTGTGTAGGGTTAGGTCATTGTAGCATATGAAAAAACCCCAATTAAACTTCAAAACCTAGTTTTGTAGACAACAAAGATGATCGATTGCTTGTTATGGACACCCATATAGAATTAGTCAAATTAAACCTCTCGATTTGGCATATCAATTTCTTATGGGAAGAGGATTTCACGACTAGTAATTATGTCAAGCAGTTTTGGAGTTAAAGGAGGGATTAATGTTGCATATGTTACTTATTGTAAGCCACACCATATTGACGTTTTTGCCCTTTTAGGAAAATAGATCTGTTTAAATTCTCACACTATTTACAAAAATGCCACCGTGTAATATAAATAATTGATTTATGTAATAAATGGTTGAGATTTACTTCTCGCGCTTCTCACTATAAAATCACTTCGCATGAACCATCCCCTATATATATATAACATATCTTTTTAGAATTATTATTATCATTACTATCTTTATCATTAATAACATCATTATAAACTTTATTATCTATTCATTTTTTATAAAACCGAACTCTTAAATTAAGCTCGTCTTGTTTCTATTTTGATATTGGTTTAGTTATTTAAAAGCCCAATAAAATAATAATATTTTATCTTAAATTATCAATTAAGTACGAGTCCCTAATCATTAACTAATTAACCGGTAATCCGATTTACAACCGAACCTCATCGTTCATTGTTTCAAATATAGTTTCATCGTGGTTTCAAGTTCATTAATGTATTACATTATTTATTTTAGCTAAGGTGTTTATCGTTTGAAGTCGGATCTGTTCGTTTACCGTTCGAGCTTCGTTTATTTATCTATTTATTTCTCGGTTCATACCCCTTTTTCCATCTTCCGTTTTGAGGTGACATTTCATACTTATCAAACTAAATGCTTTATTTACTTGAATCTTTAAACCCACAAACGTGATTGTATACTTTACTTAAATAAATGCTTGATTTGGTGTTATATGCTTCCATTATTATATGCTTATGTGTTTACCGCTTTTGGAAGGTTGATTCATAAATCCGTGAACTATTTGGTATTGTCTTATAGCACGGTGTCGTTAATGTATTCTTATTAACGACTTCATGAAATCCCGAATCCATTTGGTATTCTCTTATGGAGGGTGTCGTTAATGCATTCTTATTAACGATAACTATTTTAGCATGAGGCGGATAGCCTCATGGACACTATGATCCGAGTATACTTGGTTGTTACCATTTAGAAAGAGTCTGAACTATTTATCTGTTGCATATCTAAATTGTTGCTATTATTTATTGTTTTGTATACAAGTTTTGTGACTTTTTATTACTATATACTTATATGCTCAAACTTATGAATTGCTCACCAACCTTTGTGTTGACAAACTTTATTTTATGAAATGTTACATGTTTGACTTTTGTTGACTTGAGGACTTGACGACAAACGTTACCAAGACCATTAGGATATTAGTAAAACGAACAATATAATTGTTACATGTATTCAACTTGTTTGTGTGGGCGAGACGTATTGTTTATTCATTTGTTGAAATAAAATGAGTTGATTAAATATTGTCACTTTAAATAGTGTCTTGTGTATTTGTCCAATCACATTGCACCCCTGCATGTTCCGCCGCCTTTGGTCGGGGTGTAACAGTTATCATCTACAGCTCTATTCAGAGTTGATGCTAACGAACTGATACTCGGCCGCCCCAAAAGAAATCCTAAATCCTGAAATTGAACCTGATCACTTTTTTTTATCTAATCAACATCATGTAAGTAATCCATTTCATTTGTGAATTGTTGGTTACGAATTTGCACCTCAATTCTAGTTTTCCATTGTTGTGTTACTTCTATGATTATCCGATTTAGCTTTTTAATTGTTGTCGATCATATTGCATAATATTTTGAACAGGGAAATCCATTAGGGGGTTTGCTTCTGCGTATGTTCATAATGGCTATTTGTCTTGGTGCATATGCAAATGAATGTTTCTCTAACAAAATAGTGATGTTCAACTATGACGCTTAAAAGGTTTAGTGATAGTTTTTAATGCTTCATAAGCCCGAGAATGGTAGTTAATGTTTTTTGTTTATGTGATTTGCTTTTATATTATACTGTTTATTAATTACTTTTTCATCTTACCATTGTTGTGTATTTTTCTTTTGAAGATGTAGATCTAGCTAAAATGTGATCCAGAAAAACGATGTGGATGGTCAGCCTGCAACAGCAACTACGGATGGGTTAGTACATATATTATATGGTTACAACATACAACTTAGGCTTTAGTTATGTTATTCTACAACCCGTAGAAAATTCACATTAAATTTACATTGTTTACTATGTTAGAAAACTTTGTAATGTAACTCGTTGCTACTATTACTTTGTTACTTGAAATTAAAAGGTTAATGTGAAACTGCTGACCTTTAAATGCAAACTTTTGTTTGTATCATCATGAAGAGACGTGGATCGACTCACTGGTAGACGATCTACTTTCCTCGGGTGTGATTATGTTTCTTCACCGATGGTTTTCTTGGATCTGTGTTCTTCCACCTACAAAATGAACAGCACCGTCAACTTACCCCTCAGAAAGGGACAGAGGGGTCCTCTTTGGGGTAACCCTCCGGTGTGAGAATAAGTATCTGTAGGAGAAGATAATAATGTGTGAGTAAGGAACTCTGGAGAGTATTGCTTAATAGCTGAATACTCTGTGTGATTGTGTACTGACTGTAACTGTCTGTGAGTGAATGTGATTGAATATGATTGAATGTGAATGAATGAGTATGTTACTGGCTGTAACTGTCAGTGGTTGGATGATCTTTCCTTGTGGAGTTGATGCTGTATTTATAGTGCTAGGGTTTCCACTGATTGGGCTCAGCCTTGTTGGCCTCCTCCAATTGCTCTGCGCCACGTGTCCTCTGGGACACCTGGTGCTTTCTCATTGGTTGCAATCACGTGGTAGCACATGTGTCATGCTGAGTTGTCCACCTTTCATTTGGCAGCTGTCAACATCAGCATATTCTTATTCCTTAAAAAGATACCTTCTGGAAGGTTGTCTGACTTGCACAATCAAGGTTGCCCTAATCCTGATTTGGATAAGGACGAGGTTGATTATGTGCATGTGTGATACGCGTCTATCCTGAGGATGCGCGAGGTCTTCTCTTTATTCTCACGCGCAGATGTTTCATGCGCAGATGTGATATGCACGAGCATGTGATATGCGCCACGCGCGGATGCGCCACGCGCATATGTGATATGCGTGAGCATATGTGATGCCTGAGCATCTGTGGTGCCTGGGCATATGATGCCTGAGCATGTGTGGTGCCTGGGCATATGATGCCTGAGCATGTGTGGTATGCGCCATGCGCATAGGTTTTGGCTTTGTGCCTTCATAATGTCTTGATTTCAAGTCACTTGTCTGTATCTTTGTGGGTTGACCCGCCTCGCTCGGTGTTGAGGCCGGTACATACCTCTTCAAGCCCCCCCAGTCTAATGTGTGTCTTGTCTCGCGCGAGCGAGGCAAGATAGATGTTAGACTAAATAGTTTGCTCTTTTAGTAGGGGTTTTGTCTTTTTCTTCTTATTATTCGTCGTTGCGCGAAGATCTATCCTTTTCGTTGAAAACGAAACGTCCCTGAACGTGGTTGGTTGTTGCTGACATTGGTCAGTGATGGAGACGTGTCAGACCTTTCGTGTGCTCGAGGTGCTACAGTTGCCTTTCGTGTCCCCTCACAGAGTGTCTGGAACACGTGTCGCGCTCGCATTGGTCATTCCTGCGAGTGGTGGCGCGTGAACTCTGGCAACAGCTGTATTTTTTCTTTTCGTGTCCCCTCACACAGTTGTCAGGGACACGTGTCGCGCTCGCGTTGGCTTTCACCTGCGAGTGGGGGCGCGTGAAGTCCGATCAGCACCCATTTTTCTCTCTCCTGGGCCTATAAAAGCCAGCCCTTAGAGTTTTTTATCCTTCATCTTCTTGTTTATTCTTCTGAGCTTTCCTTTCTTTGTCTTCTGATTACCTTTGTTCTGCTTCCCAAATATCTGCTACTCAGAAACAACCCTCGTTCGTTGTCAAAGTTGTATGTCTGATAGCTCAGACAACACAATCTCCCCCATCCATTGCCGTAGAAAATCACTAGTAATGTCTACATTGAAAAAGACCGGCAAGGGGAAGAAGGCTGCTGAGGTCTCATCGGAGGAGGTAGGGAGGACCAAAGCCGTGAAGAGGTGGAATGAAATACCCTGCAAATTGAGGCAGGCTGATCTTGACAGCCTTATCGCCTCTCAGGGTTTCCTCCCTGTGTTTGGCTGCATGTTGCCTGCAGCCGGGCAAACGGCGGCGGACCCGCCTGCCGGCTATATATCCCTATATAGCCATTTTTTCACCCACTGCAACCTTCGTCTTCCGATGACAAGGTTTGTGGGTGCGGTGCTTAGGTTTTTCGAGATTCATATATCCCAAGTCCATCCGTTTGGACTTGTGCGCATGACTCACTTTCAGTTCATGTGCAAATCCCAGCGCGAGGAGCCCACCCCTCGGCGCTTTCAACTTTTTTATAAGCCCAAGATCCAAGATTCTTGGTTCTCCTTCGTTCCTCGCAGTCAGAAGGTGAAGTGCTCCACTGTTTCATTCAAGAGCCTTCATGACTGGTCTGAGAGGTTTTTTTATATAAGGGCTGGTGTGATCCCCATCCGTATGACCATGCGCTCGATTTCTTCTGCGCCTGCGGATGTGGGTGTCCTCAAGAACCCAACTGGCGCCTGGGTTAATAAGCTGACCGCTGAACCATCCCCTGCCAAGAATATTTGTGAGGAGGCGCCGGTGGGGGTTGGTATGAGCAAGAGGTGGGCGGACAGCGCGCTTGAGCCCGTTATCCAAGTCGACGGGTTGTGTAAGTTTATCTCATTGCTTTTTTTTTTCTGCGCGAATATAATTCTTTTTGCTGATATCACTTGACTTGTTTTGTGCAGTCACCAAGGAGTATATCCACGCCGCTTTTGATGATCAAGTGGAGGGTGGCTCCGTCGCGCTTGGCGCTGGGGAGGTTGGTTTCCCAGATCGCTTTGATGACATGTTCATCCCTGTTGATCTGGGATTTTTGTTTGACAGCGATGCGCCTGGTAAGCCTTTGTACTTATGCATTTTTCTTTATAATACCAAATTTGGCTAACACTTCTGTTGCATGTATTGTAGATGCGCTTGAAAATTATGAGCTGGAGCTCGCGGAAGAGGAGGAGGAAGAGGAGCCGCCCCAACTAAAGCGTAAAGCTAAGGGGAAAACTGGCGCAGGGGCCAGTAAGAAGCAGAAGAAGGATGATGCCCCTGTTGTTCAGGATCCTCCTACCCAGGCGGGGGGATTTGGGAAAACCCAGGGGTTTACCACTAAGGTTTCCTTGTCTTCCCTGCCTCAAAAAGTGGGCAGACCTCCTGTCCACTTGAGGTATGGTGGCGCTACCTCCTCCCTTCGCGCTAAGGAAAAGGGAAGTGGCATTGCACCTTCGACAGGTATACTTTGCTTATCTTTTATGGTTCTATGAGCGCGATTCTTATAGAATTACTAATGAATCTTGTCTTGCTCAAATGTTTGTAGAGCCGGCGACAGCGCAACAAGATGCCGAGGCTGCGCCGGAGGTCGCTTCGAAGTCCCCTGTTTTACCCTCAAAGAATGGTAGAATGGACTTCATGGCGATGTTTGCTTTGCGAACGGAGTTGCGCCAAGGTACGTATTGCGCTCTTATTTTCTGACTTTCTTTTAGATCAAGTCAGTAACCATTTCTTGTTGTTGATTTTTTCATAGAAGCCGTAGCTGGCGTACAAGCTTCTGGCGACACTCCTGGCGCCGGCGCCAGCGCCGTTGGCTCTGCTCCTGCTCCTGCAAGCGATGAATCTCCCCTCATTGGGATTACTAAGGAGCAGGAGGCCGTTTTGCGCGCCGACCTGGCGGCGCCGAGACCTCCCTCACCTCCTCCTGCGCACAGCCCTCCTCGCGAGACCGATTTTGATTCTAGGTCGCAGGAGAAGAGGCCTATTTCAGAGGAGGATGAGGAGGTTCATGCTGAAGACTCCGATGGCGCCCGCGCCAGCCCTGCAGCGCCACGAGGTTTCGCGGCGGAGCCTTCTCGTGGGGCTGGCGCTGACTTTTCTGCTTCATCCCCGCAGGTATAGGTTCTTTTTTGCTCCGCTGCGCGGACTTCCATCTTAATGTTTTGATGACTTAGACAATTTCTTTGTTTTTGCAGGAAGCCGATCACACTTATCGCCTGAGATGGAATATAACTGAAGACAGCACCTTTCAGTCCATGGGTGTGTGTGCGGAATTCTGGGCTCATGCTGTGCCTCCATCTGAAAGGAGGTTCCAGGAGGACCGCGCTCGCGACGACCTGCTCAATGATCATATGTTTGCTGGGTCGGCCTTCATTGCTGCCTCCCAAGAGCTTCGCTCTGATTACGTAAAAGTACGTGATGCTCTTGCGGAAGCCAAGCAAGAGGCTAAGGTGGCTGCTTGGCATCTTTCTGATGCTCGCGAAAGAGCTGAAAAGCTCCAAGCCGAGCTCAGTGAGAACAGAGCCAGTGCCAACAGCGCCTTCGTGAAGCGCGGGTATGAGCTTCAGGCGGCGCGGGAGAAGCTGCAGGCGGAGGAGGCGGATGCGGCCAAGTTCGCGCGCAGAGCGCGCGACTTGGAGTTAGAGGCGGAGGCGCGTGACCAAGCTCTTGTCCAGTCTATCACTGAAAAATCATCACTGGAGAGTGAGGTTGCGCGCCTGAAGAGGGAGCTGGCGGCCGCGCAGGCCGATAAAGATGAAGCCCTGGCGACGGCAGCGTCTAGCCAGGAAGCACTTGATGCTGCGCGGGCGGAGAAAGAAGAAATCTTGGCGGCAGCAACGTCTGACAAAGAGGAGCTGAAAAAGACTAAGGAAACTGTTGAGTTATTAAACTCTCAGGTTCCTTCCCTCGAGACGTCTGTTGCTGGCCTCGCGCAGGATCGCCACTGGCTCATCTCACAGGGCATGACTCGTTGCGCTTTCGCGATGAAATATTCAGACGAGTTTCAGGCCCTTGTGATGGACTGCAACGCTGCCGCGCGCGCTTGGTGGGGCGAGCTGAAGGGTTTACGGATGGCTATGAATATGGCATGCTGAAGAAGAACCCATCCGAGTACCCTTATCAGAGCTCCGTTGCCTGCGCGGACATGGCCGCGATGGGGGAGAAGTACATGAATACTCCCATCCCCATCCTTGCGCAGGTATTTTAACTTTAATGAGATTACCTTGACTTATTTTCTAAGTCTTTTTGTACTCATATTTTTCCTTATGATTTGCAGATATCCGCGCTTGCTGACCAGCCCGATCTCGTCGCGCTAAAGAAATTACTTGACGAGTGCGAAGGGGCTGGCGGCGATGATGGCGCGGGGAATGCTGGCGTTGCTAGCGGCTCTGGCGTGGCCAAAGGATCCGCTCCTGACACTGTCATGATAGAAGACTCCATTCAAGATGAAGAACTTGACTATGGTCAGTTTGGAGATGACGAGGAGCAGGCTGCGCCAGATGCCGAGGGCGATGATGAGGATGATGAAGAGGCTGATGTCAACGTGGAGACTTGAGAAGCCCTTCATGTTTTTTTTTTTTTATTTGTAGTTTGTATCTCATCTTGTAAACTTGTAAATTTCAATGCTTTGGAATGAAATTTTGTTTTTCCCTTCTTCGCATCTTGCACATTCCCATTCATCTCTTTATATAAGATATGGTTGTTGAATATAAGATATTCTTGCGCGTTGGAAAAAGAACAAGGTTGTAAGGAATTTATTATACTTAACCCTTGTCATATTGTAAGTGATTCTGCCATATCTTGATTATGTTGACACGTGTCTTGGCTCTTTCATTATTCCTCTTTTGCGCGACGTTATCGCGCGTTTATGAAATTATGATTTTTTTTTAGCCTTACGCGTCAATGTGTTACTCAGATATCCATTACAATTTTATACGCGACCTCGACCTGAGACCTTAACAACTATGTTTTGGCATTTGCTTTGCCTTAGTTGTGTTTAGGTATTTTATGGTCAGGCTGCGCAGCATGTAGGATGGATGTTGTGAGTTGTTTTAGCTATGGCTCACATTATTGGGCTAAGGCCCTGACGTTTTAGAGTTAAGACTCTTTAACGCGTTTGCGCATGTATGTTTTACTTCGTTTTATTTTGTTTTGATGTCAATATAGTGTTGTCATATTGCTCAAAATTAATAAAGGGAAGTGTGAAACATGTATGCAAAAGGTAATAGAATTGGGCTAAGGCCCTGACGTTTTAGAGTTAAGACTCGTTAACGCGTTTGAGCTTGAAGCTCGCGCATGTATGTTTTACTTCGTTTTTAATTCGTTTTGATGTCAATACAATGTTGTCATATTGCTCAAAACTAATAAAGGGAAGTGTGAAACATGTATGCAAAAGGTAATAGAATCCACATTAAGAAAAGATAGCGCGTATCATTATTCATACTGGCTTAAAAAGCCTTGATTACAAACTTGAGATTTTTACATGAAACATTTTCTAAGCTGTGCCGCGTTCCATGCGCGCGGGATCTTCTTTCCATTCAAATCTTTTAAAGCATATGCGCCTTTCCCCAATTCTTCTGAGATTTGATACGGTCCCTCCCAATTGGGTGACATTTTTCCTGGGGGTATCGCGTGGCTAGCTTCATTGTTTCGAAGGACAAAATCATTTTTCTTGAAGTGGCATTCTTTCACACGCTGGTTGTAATATTTTTCCAGTTTTTTCTTGTACTTGGCTTCACTGATGATAGCCGCCTCTCTGCGCCCTTCAAGTAAGTTGAGATCCAACCTTCTTTCGCGCTCGTTATCGATCTTGTTCATCATGAGCACTCTATGGGATGGGCATCCAATTTCTGCTGGAATCATTGCCTCTGTTCCATAGGTTAGGCTGAACGGGGATTCGCCATTGCTGGTTTTGCTTAATGTCCTGTGTGCCCACAGGACATTAGGTAGCTCTTCGACCCAAGAATGGGATTCTCCCTCCAACCTTTTCTTCAGCCCGTTTAACAAACTTTGGTTCGCGCGTTCCACTTGTCCATTCCCCTGAGGGTGATAAACTGAAGTGAAAATTTGGTTGATGCGCAATTCCTTGAGCCAGCTGGATATCTTCTTGTCAGTGAATTGCTTGCCATTATCGCTCACAATTTCCATGGGCAAGCCAAAACGGCATATGATGTGGCTCCAGATAAACTGCTTCATCACCTCGGCTGTGATTTTTGCTAGTGGCTTGGCCTCAACCCATTTTGTGAAATAGTCTACTGCCACTACCAAAAATTTTACTCGCCCAAGCGCTTGCGGTAGGGGACCCACAATGTCGATTGCCCATTTGTGGAAAGGCCATGCTGAGGTTACTGGAATCAAGTTGTTCTTTGGCCGCATGGTGTTTGGCGCATAGCTCTGACATGCTTTGCATTTCTGGATCCCCTTTAGAGCGTCCAAGTACATGCCTGGCCAATAGTAACCTGCGCTCATTGCCTTGGCAACCACCATGCGCGGGCCAGCATGAATTCCACAGATTCCTTCGTGTATCTCTCTGATCACATAGCTTGCTTCCTCAGCATCTAGGCATTTCATGAGCGGCCCAAGATAAGAGCGCCGATATAATGTACCGTCAAGCAGTTCATAGTTCTGCGCCTTGTGTCTTATCTTCCTCGCTTGCGCGCGATCATCTGGTACCTTTCCCTCCTTCAAGAATTCCATTATTGGAGTTATCCATGATGAAGGGGTTGTATGAGTTACCAGGACAGACTTCGCTACCACCGACGGGTTGCTCATTACTTCTACCCTGACATCTTTGCCAAAGTGATCAAAACTGGTTGATGCCATCTTACTCAGCGCGTCTGCAGATTTGTTTTCACTGCGCGGAATATGAATGATTCTGAAGCAGTCAAATTGCTCGATGAGCTTTTTCGCCTGCTCTAGATATAGAGGCAAGGTGTTCTCCTTGGCATCATAAAGGCCATTGACCTGTGCTGCTACCAAGTATGAATCAACATGGGCCTCTAGCTTCTTAACCCCGAATTTGTGCGCGATGCGCAGGCCAGCCAGCAGGGCTTCATACTCAGCCTCATTGTTGGTGCTCTTGAAGTCCAACCTGATGGCATAAGTATATTCATGATTCTCTGGATCCACCAGTTTGAGGCCTGCGCCGGACCCTTCATTGTTTGAAGCTCCGTCAGTGAACAATCTCCAAACATTTTCTTCATCATTGGCTCGCGGAGGGTCTACCTCGCGCTGAGCCTCTTCAATTCTTCCTTCTGGGACTTCTGCAATGAAATCAGCCAAGACTTGTCCCTTTATTGCTGGACGGGGCTTATAGGAGATCGTGTGCTCTCCTAATTCCAGTGCCCACTTTGTCAGCCTTCCTGAGAGCGCGGGGCGTCGCAAGACTTGCTGGATGTTGTAACCAGTCAGAACTTCAATGGGATGACCATTGAAATATCTATGAAGCTTGCGCGACGCGTGTGTTAGTGATAAAACTAACTTTTCCATGATGGAATAGCGCGTCTCAGGATCTGTCAGCACCCGACTCACATAGTATATTGGCGTTTGGATTCCCTTGCGATCCACCAATAATACTGCGCCTATGGCGCGCTCTCCTGCTGATAGGTATAATGTCAAAGTTTCACCAGGAAGAGGAGCTGTGAGCGCGGGCAGATTTATCAAACATTCTTTAATCTCACTGAAAGCCTGTTCGGCCTCAGGAGTCCATTTGAACTGACTTTTCTTTAAGCAGTTTCTCAATGTATTGACAAATGTGGTAGATTTGGTTGCATGGTTCGCTAGGAACCTGTTGATTGATACCAATCTACCATTCAGCTTCTGAACTTCTTTCATGGTGGATGGCGAGGGCATGTCAAGGATGGCCTCCACCTTTTCAGGGTTCACCTTGAAACCATCCTTGGTGACCATTACACCTAGAAATTTTCCCTCTAGTACGCCGAAAGTACATTTGCTCGGATTGAGTTTCATGTTAACTTCCTTTAGGCGCCCAAGGGTTTCTTCGATGTCTCTGAGCATTTGCTTTTCCTCCTTGCTCTTGATCACCAAATCATCCACATAGACTTCTAGGTTTCTTCCGATTTGCTCGCTGAAAACGGTATCCATAAGTCTTTGGTAGGTGGCGCCCGCATTCTTCAAACCAAAGGCATTTTTGTGTAGCAAAAAACACCCTTGTCGGTTCTAAATGCGGTCTTGTCCTTATCTTGTGGTGCCATTTGAATCTGGTGATAGCCTTTGTAGGCGTCCAGAAAACATTTTAGCTTGAATGGCGCCACGGAGTCCACCTTTGCATCGATGTTTGGGAGGGGGTAACAATCCTTTGGGCACGCTTTGTTGAGGTCCTTGAAGTCAATGCACATCCTCCACGACCCGTTACTTTTCTTTACCATCACAGGGTTGGCTACCCACGTCTGGTATCGTATCGGGCGGATGATGTTTGCGCGCAATAGATCATCAACCTGCTCATTCATGGCCCTCGACTTTTCATCCCCCATGACTCTCTTCTTTTGAGCAATTGGCTCTACAGACTTGAAGGTGTTGAGAGAATGCTGCGCCAGGTCTCGCGGAACCCCAGTCATATCAGAGTGTTGCCACGCGAAGACCGACATATATGCTGTGAGCAATCTTTTCATTCTCACCCTCGTGTCGTCTGATATCGTAGCGCCAATTGTGATTTTTTGCTCCGGGAATTTCGGGTTGAGAATCCATTCCTCTGGCGCATTTTCTGCCATTGGAATTTTCATTCTCCCCTCCCGCGGAGTACTTGTCACTGCGCACAAATGATCCCGGTATACAAAAGTTACACCTGTTGGTGTTGGGAACCCCAACGCCCCGTGCGCTGGCGACGGTATGGCGTTAAATTGGGCAATCGTTCCCCTACCCAAGATCATATTGTGGCAAGAAGTGGTGGGCAAGACCAAGAAGTTGACAACTTCGGCTCGCTTGTGTTTCTCATCCCCCATGGTGAGTTCAAACTGTATTTGACCTAGGGGATGAATGATTTCATTTGAAACACCCGAGATCGGTGCATTCACAATTTCAAGCCTTGCTTGGTCTGCCGGATCCAGTTTCCTGAAACATTGCTCATACATTATGTCTGATTCGCTGCCAGTGTCCACCAGGACTTTTGACACTTCGTAATGAGCAATGTGTGTAGTGATAACAAGAGGACTGCTGATGGAAGGGCCTCCCCTGATTCTTGGGAAGATTACTTGTTGCTCGCGCCAATCTCCTTGGATATGCGCGCTTCTTTTTCTTGACGTTTGCCCTTGCCTTCCTCCCTCGGCTACACAGATTCTTTTGTACTTTTTGCTGGCAGAGGCTCCTTCTGGTTGTTCATATTCTGATCTTGAGTTTTTTACCAGGTGAGCCAGCTTGCCTGATTTCACATCCTTCTCAATTGCATCCTTCAAGTCGTGGCATGCATCAGTGTTGTGTCCTGTGGATTTGTGAAACTCACAGTACTTGCCACTGTCTGATGGTCCCTTGTAGTGTAGTGGCTTGGGGCTCTTGAATTGGACATTCTCAGTGCTTAACACCTGTGAAGGCGTTTTAGTGAGGGGAGTCCATATTCTTGGCAGAGGTCTGTTAGGATCTCTGCCGCCCTCCCTCTTGTCACCCTCCCCGCGATTACGAACATCTTTTTGGGGCTGGGGTGAGTTTGGTTGCGCCTGCTTTTCTGCGGAAGAAAAACTGGTTGGTTGCAACCTGGACCATACAGAGTTCTGTTTGCCCCTCTTTTCTTTGCTGCGCGGTGACTCAGCTTGATGCGCTCTTTCTCTTGCCCTATCTTGGGCGATTTGTTTTTCATTCCTCGCGAAAACTCGCGATGCTTCCATTAACTTGGCCCACGTGGTGGGCATGCCATCTCTGCTTACGAGAGCTCGGCGGAGTTGATCACTGCGCGCAGCCTTGTATAAAGGCCACGCGCAGGAGTTGCTCGGTTATACCTCCGATTGCCAGAGACTCCTGATTGAAACGAGTGATGTAGTCTTCAATCGTTTCATCATTCCTGCGCACGCAGTGCATGATGTCTCAGGATCACGCGTGTGTATGCGCTGCTGTACGAAGTGGGCTTGGAACTTTTCCAATAGTTCCTCGAACCCATCAATTTGCCCAGTCGGCAAGCTCTCGAACCAGACACGCGCGGCGCCCGTGAGGCAGCGAGCAAACATGTGACACCATGTTGGCATCGTCCAGCTCTCAAGGTTTCCCGTGTTGTAGAAACCTTGCAAGAAATCGTCTGGATCTGTTGTGCCGTCATATTTGCCCAAACCACTTGGCATCTTGGTTTTGTGCTGGATGGGAGCCTTCGCGATGCGCTCCGTGAACTTTGAATGTTTTGCCAAGATGGCTGGTCTATACGGTGTGGTTACGTCCACTTGCCCTCTAACTGGTGGGCTGTACGGCATGTGCAGATCCAGATCGGCTCTGGCTCCAGGCGCCATGTTCACAGGCGCGCGGAGCTGTGAGCCCCCTGCATGAGTATCTCGCGTCTTCCTCATGCTGTGTACTTCTTCGTCACTGAACTCAGTGTGTGCAGTGTGAACAGAATGTCATTCTTCCGGCGCGCGCGGCCTTTTTGTTCCATGAACAGTTTGCTTATCAAGCGCTTGCCTTTGTGTTAAGTCGGCTAGCTTTTTCTGCTTGACCATCTCATTGTACTTGTCCATTAGACGCCGCTGCTCGTTTATGAGCCATTCTTTAGGATCATTTGTTTCATCTTCTGGACCCATTGGTCCTTTTTGTTTCGCGCCGGCAAGATTTTGTAACGTGAGATCGTCTGGAGGAGTTTCAGTCTGGCCGTGAGGAGTTGTGATGAAGGGACGGTTACTGGTGGTGCGCGTAGAATCACGCGGCCCCCTCAGAAACTGCTGTCCCTCATTAACGTCCTCACGTTCAATATCCTCCAGAACTTGATCAACGTTATGAACGCCAGAAACCATGGTGATTTTTTGTTTTTATATATAGATCTGATGAGATCTGATTGCCGTTTGTAACAGTGGATGGCGCCAATGAAGAGACGTGGATCGACTCACTGGTAGACGATCTACTTTCCTCGGGTGTGATTATGTTTCTTAACCGATGGTTTTCTTGGATCTGTGTTCTTCCACCTACAAAATGAACAGCACCGTCAACTTACCCCTCAGAAAGGGACAGAGGGGTCCTCTTTGGGGTAACCCTCCGGTGTGAGAATAAGTATCTGTAGGAGAAGATAATAATGTGTGAGTAAGGAACTCTGTAGAGTATTGCTTAATAGCTGAATACTCTGTGTGATTGTGCACTGACTGTAACTGTCTGTGAGTGAATGTGATTGAATATGATTGAATGTGAATGAATGAGTATGTTACTGGCTGTAACTGTCAGTGGTTGGATGATCTTTCCTTGTGGAGTTGATGCTGTATTTATAGTGCTAGGGTTTCCACTGATTGGGCTCAGCCTTGTTGGCCTCCTCCAATTGCTCTGCGCCACGTGTCCTCTGGGACACCTGGTGCTTTCTCATTGGTTGCAATCACGTGGTAGCACATGTGTCATGCTGAGTTGTCCACCTTTCATTTGGCAGCTGTCAACATCAGCATATTCTTATTCCTTAAAAAGATACCTTCTGGAAGGTTGTCTGACGTGCACAATCAAGGTTGCCCTAATCCTGATTTGGATAAGGACGAGGTTGATTATGTGCATGTGTGATACGCGCCTATCCTGAGGATGCGCGAGGTCTTCTCTTTATTCTCACGCGCATGCGCAGATGTGATATGCACGAGCATGTGATATGCGCCACGCGCGGATGCGCCACGCGCATATGTGATATGCGTGAGCATATGTGATGCCTGAGCATCTGTGGTGCCTGGGCATATGATGCCTGAGCATGTGTGGTGCATGGGCATATGATGCCTGAGCATGTGTGGTATGCGCCATGCGCATAGGTTTTGGCTTTGTGCCTTCATAATGTCTTGATTTCAAGTCACTTGTCTGTATCTTTGTGGGTTGACCTGCCTCGCTCGGTGTTGAGGCGGGTACATACCTCTTCACATCACAATCAGAGTATGTGTTATTTTTAGATTTGGTATTTATGACCTACTTTGTCTTTTTTTATGATAACCGACTTCATATCCTTTTTTTGTTGCTCACTTGATATTGATGGTGGTCCTGTTTATTATATACTAATATTGATGTTACACTGATGCTTAAAATGGTAAAAAAATGTAGGTGGAACTGTTGGCAGCGAAGAATCTTATTGTTTCTAATCTAATGGCATGTCAGATCCTTGTGCAATCATCACTTGTGTACAGAAAAGAAGTTAGGTAATCCATTGAATATGTATTGATGCAAATAATAGTTTTTATCTATTGGTTGTTGATGTGCTTATGTTGAATAATATGATAGCCATTATTTATATTGATCATGAGCTCAATGATTGTCAGTTCAAGATATCCGATATGGGACGAGGAGTTTAATTTTTCTATCGATGAATTGCATGTAAAGGTATGTTTTGACCAGAAAGTCAAAATAGAAATCATTAGATTGCAAATCAACTTTAATATGATTTTTTGAGCTTCCTGTTTCCTATAAGATCACATGGATGTTTTCTTTTTTTGTTCTAGATGAGTCAAAAGATGTGACATTTGTCAAATTCGGGTCTCGTTTGTATTCGTTTTGCAATCGTTTATTATGTAAACCGACCCGTTTTGTAAACCGAAATTTCTGATGTAATCAAAATGATGGATTTTATATTACAATATTTTTTTACACTTGTTGGGTCTTGAAACATCCTTTTCGGCCCTTAAAACGCGTTAAAAACCCTTAAAACGAACTTCGGGGGCCAAAACTGCCAATTTTCAAAGTTTGAATTACCCAGCTACCCAACCCATCTCGCCACGCGATGGGTGAGCACCCCCTGGGTCGCGTATCGCGATGGTAGCAGCAGACATACCTGCATGTTTATGTTTTCTTGTTGGTTCTATTCAAAATTCGGTTTTTACCCTCTAAATCACTTCTTTAACCCATTTAAGCTTATCCTATAAATACAAGGCCCTCTCCCATATTAATCCCTGCTCATAAATTATTTCTTCACTCAAATTCAAGGTTCCTTAAGGTTGTTTTTTCATTGTTCTTGAAGGTTTAACTTTCAAAAGTCAAAATGATCAAGTTTTGCATTTTAATTTGTTTACTTAGTCTTAATTAATACTTGAAACTTATGGCACAACATATATATAATATACACCCCTCGTTACCTTTGGTGGTCACTTTTCCGGTCTCGGTCGGTAGAGTGTCGCACCTCATAAGGCAAAGCTTCATGGAGAACTTTCGTAGTCCTTGATATATATATATATATACTTATATAACTTGTTGATACTTATTAACCATGCTTAAATTCTGCTCGTTTTAGTTTGTACATCATATTTATGAAATTCTATGGTTATGGGTTTGAAGAGACTAGCCTCGGTTAAACCGTAAATAGCTCTAAACTGTAAACCGAACTTGTTTACTAGTTTTGTTAAATAATTGCTTAAACATGCTTTGTGTTAGATTTATGTTTCTAAAATCCTTTTTATAAGTTCTTTGGTTATGGGTTTGTAGAATCTTACCTCGGTCTTAACCCGAACCAAGATTCGAACCGAAAACCGAACTCTCGTTTAAAGACTTTATTGTTAACTTTTTACATGTTAAAGTTAATGCATTATCATTTGTACACTATTATACAAGTTCTTAGATATTGGGCATGTGGAAACTATCTATAACTTGGATAGATAGATATCGCTAAACACATTAGCGACACCTAGCTATAAGGGGATGCCAAATAGTCTAGGATTTTATAGTTATCATTAATAGCATTATGTTAACGAAACCTTGCTATAAGACTACGATTTATAGTTCCCTCAACCAAAAGCGATAAACACATAGGCATATGATCATGTAAGCATAGAACACCAAATTGAGCAATTATTTAAGTAAAGTACACAATAACGTTTGTGGTTTAAGTTTCAAGTATAAAACATTTAGTTGAATAAGTATGAAATGTCACCCCTAAAACGAAAGATGGGAAACGAGGTATGAAAGTACTCACTTTTAAGTAAGAAACTTGGTTAGGAAAAAGTCGGGTAATCGAAAGAACGAGTCTAACGAGCAAAGTGTAACATCTGCCCCGATCCGACCCGACCCAGGTACCCGTTTCCCTTATCCGATCTCTTTCTTTTATGATTTAATATTTATTTATACTTATATTTTACTTTTAATAATAATAATGTTTTCCTTCCCGCCTCTTTCTCTCTCTTTCTTTCTGCCGTCCAGTCCCTCTTCTTCTCTCTTTCCGCCTTCTTTTCCCTCTTGTCGCCATCCCGCCCTTTAGCCTTGTTTCCCTCTTTTTCTTCTAACTCTTTGCTTGTCCTTTGTTCCTTCCCGCCTAAGGTTGTCTGCGCAGCTCCACGCGCCAGACCCCTTACAAGGAATCCTGCGTGAAGACCATCTGTTTCAGCGTTACGCGAAATGAACTCTTCTCGCAGCGCGCTAAGAATTGTAAATCTTCTCGCAGCGCGCGAAGGACGGTAGTTCTTCCCGCGACGTGCTAAGGATTTGTAGTTCCTTCTCGCAGCGCGCTAAGGATCGTAGTTCATCCCTCGACGCGCGAAGAATTATAGTTCTTCCCGCGGCGCGCTAGGAATTTTAGTTCCTCCCGCGGCGCGCTAAGAAATGTGACTCTTCCCGCGGCGCGCTTAGAAATGTAGTCCTTTCCGCGACGCGTTAAGGTTAGTTCTGTCTGCCTTCGCGCTCGCGCTCTCTTGACCTTTTGTGTCAGCCTTCTCGCGTTAAACCCTTTGAGTTTTCTTCTGTTTAATCTAGCCGTTGCTTTTGAGTTGTCTTATCTTTTGAGCTGTTGACCTAATCTGCTTTATGTCTGAAAAGTTACTTTCGGCGCAGCATGCGCACCAACCCCATTGGTTGACAGATAAAGTGACTGACATAATCTTTTGAGATCTGCTTTTGCCATGCTTGCCTGTACCTTTATCTACCCGCCCATGCTTTTTTTTTACTGTTCCCTGACAGCTTTATCTTGCCTCTGCAGCTGCCATATCTTTCCATATCTTTTGCTTTTGGATTCTTATGCTTTTTGATATCTTTTGCTTGATCCTGTTAAAGATCTTTTCCCCTTTTCTAGGGATTATGTCTCCTAGGGTTTTCCTATAAATAATATTAATATTTCAACACTACACACACAAAACACTTAATCTCTCCTGTTCTCTTGCTCCTTGCTCTCTCTGCCGTCTTCCTCTCTGCCTCCGTCTTCCTCCCTGTTCTGCCCTGCTTTTCCGGTAATATATATATATTATATAATTTACTTATTAATTATGCTAACTTATAATCAAGACTTAAAACAAATCATTAAAACAATAATCTTAATTATAGGTTAACTTGTGCTTGTTTAAAGTTGGTTCTTGCTTTATCTTACACCGCATCGTTTATCAGGTGAGTAATCTCGTACCTAATCCCTTTTTGCTTTTAATGTTTTGGGATGTTCATGTGTTCATACAAACTTAGAGTCTTAAACTTGTTTATGAACTTTAGTCGCGCAGTATCCCATGTGTTGAGGACGTAGACTTGGCTGTTTATTTGTATGTGTGGATCATTAACCGTCTTGTCGGTCTATTCCGCAGTTCTCATGGTACCATTAGATGAACACGGGAGAACTATCGTTTATGATTTTCTCTTTTGTTTACACATGCACAGTTAGTCTTGTTTGTGAGCTCAATTGTGAGCACTGGCAGTCTTATGAATCTTAGAGTTGGTCCCGATCAGATTACACCCTTGTTGAAAACCAGACATACACATGTTGCGCGCAGATTTATTGTCATCTATGTATTGTATTAAACTTGATTTCTCACCAATACGCAAGTGTTTGACGTTTATTTTAACACATGTTCAGGTTTGCAGTAGCTGTTTTGGAGCTTGTGGACACATAGGAAGTTTTCTTTATTTTGGACCTAGATTAAAATGTATCAAGACAAGTTATTGTTGTCCGAATATTATGATTTATAATATATTGATTTATGATGTTTTATGTTATCTTGTGTTTACCCTGCGCGTGCGCGAATGAACGTATTTATTAAATATTGACACCCAATAGTGTCACGAGTAATGAAACAATATGTGGCGCCCCGATGTATAATCCGCCTTTGGTCGGGGTGTTACAGATTGGTATCAGAGCTCGTTGACTTTAGGATAGGTGGTTAGACGTAACGGCCTAGAATACCTAAGAGTCCCTTCTCGCGCGTGAGAGAAATCTCATGTTTGCGCGCTTATTGTTAATTACTCGTTATTTATGAATATGCTCGCGCTTGCGCAGTATATGATTTTATGTTTTATTCCGCGATATTTCGATTTTTGTTGAATTTCGATTTTTATTGATTTTACTTACATATTCGTTTGTTGGGATTGAAAATCCGAAAAGTCATGGTGATACATGAATAGTTGATTTTCAATTTCCATTTACGATTATGTTCTGAGGTTGGAGACTTGAAAAGTCATGGTGATACATGAATTGTCAACCTCCAATACTCATTTTCTTATATATTTTATATTGAAGATTGAAAAGTCATGGTGATACATGAATCGTCAATCTCCAATACTCGTTTGCTCGTATATTTTAAATTGGGAATTCGGAAAGTCATGGTGATACATGAATTGTCGATTCTTGATTCGAATTCGTTACCTTTATTAAGTCTGCATTTAGGGTCATTTAATCTACTTTAACTCTTGATAGTATCTAACTCTGCGAAACCAAGCTTTTCAAGGTTATACTTTGTGCTAAAACCAAGATATTAACTAAAAATTAAAATTTTTATAGAATGCCTCCGCTATCTCGCCGATTTCAGAGAAGAGAAGCCTCGCGCATGCGTAGACAGCAACGTTCCCAGGAAATGGCCGCCGCAATAGCCCAAGCTTTGAGCCAAAACAATACCAACACCTCTGGTTATAACATTAAGTCCTTTAACGCGGGTAACCCTCCAAAGTTCACAGGTCTTGAAGGAGCCACCGTGATGCTCCAGTGGCTTGAGAAAATAGAAAACACTTTCCTCCACACCCAATGCCCCTCAGACAGACGAACCCTATATGCTTCCAGTGTCCTGGAATCTAGAGCGCTTACATGGTGGAATGGAGAAGCTCATGCGCGTGGCGCAGAAGCTGCTTCCAGCATGCTCTGGGAGGAATTTAAGGAAATTCTGACGCGAGAATTCTGCCCTCCCAACGAAGTTAAGCGCCTGGAGGAAGAATTCTGGAACTTGAAGCAATACAGCGGTGAAGCGCGCGAGTACGCGACGCGCTTCCACGAGCTAAGCTTACTGGTCCCTCACCTTGTTACCCCTTCACGCCGAGCCATAGAGAAATTCCTTGGGGGTCTCCCCATGGAAATTCAAGATTCTGTATGGGCCAGAAACCCAGTTACCCTCTCTGACGCCATCGAGTTGGCCGCTGTGCTCAGCGACAACCATGTCAGAGCAGGAACCCTGTTCCTGCGGGGAACTGAGAAGACCAAACCCACCAAAACTGTCCATGAACCCGCAGAAACCAAACCCGAACCCTCAAACCGTAACAACCTCAAGCGCAGGCGCAAGGCCTATGCGCTTACCAACCCGCCCATTGTCCAGCAACCCATTTATCAACCTCCAGTTTACGCGCCTAACCCTCTGTCAGCCTACCCAACACCTCCTGTAGTCCACAACTATGCCTTAACCAATCCAGCACTCCCTGCCCCGCCAACTAAGAAACCTTACACAGGAAACCATCCCTTTTGCCCAACCTGTAGATTTCACCACCCAACCCAAACCCCGTGTCGACTTTGTAACCGATGTGGCCGTACTGGTCACACTGCTGAAAACTGTAGAGTCCTTCCCGCCAATCCAATTGCGCCAACACCACCAGTCTACCCGCAGAACCCACAACTAACCTACCAAAACCCACGACCCAGATCGTGCTTTAACTGCGGCGATCCCAGTCATTTCCGGAACGCGTGCCCAAGGCTACAAGTGCAAATCACACAAGCGAATCCGGTGAACCAGATTTCGAACCAAGTAACGCGTGGACGAGCTTTTAAAATAACCGCGCACCAAGCGCAAGCGAATAATGACGTAGTTAATGGTACATTTTTGCTTAACGGATTTTATGCTTCTATACTTTTTGATACTGGCGCCGATCGAAGTTTTATCTCTCGCGCCTTCGAGCAGAAGCTTGCGCGACCGCGCAACGATTTAAAAGAAGATTTTTCAGTTGAATTGGCTAATGGCGAAACTGTTTTAATTAACTCTGTGATTAAAGATTGCACGCTTAACCTTAACGAAAACGATTTTCTAATCGACCTCATCCCCATGCCTCTTGGAAGCTTTGATGTTATTATTGGTATGGACTGGCTTACGCATAATCGCGCCGAAGTTATTTGCGCCAAGAAGATGATTCGCATACCTCGAGAAAATGGTGATCTTCATATTTACGGCGAGAAACCCTCCCGCGGTCTTAAACTTATGTCTTGCGCCGAAGCCCAAAGACTCATGCGGAAGAAGTGTATTGCATTTCTAGCCCATGTGGTTAAACCTGCTGAAGAGAAGAAGCTTCGCGATATCCCTGTTGTGCGTGATTTCCCTGAAGTTTTTCCTGATGATCTTCCTGGTATCCCTCCCGCTCGTGAAGTCGAGTTCCGTATTGATCTTGTCCCTGGTGCTTCCCCCGTAGCTAAATCTCCTTACCGTCTTGCACCCGCTGAGATGCAAGAATTGGCCAGCCAACTTCAAGAGTTGACTGCTAAAGGATTCATTCGCCCTAGCTCTTCGCCCTGGGGTGCTCCGGTGTTGTTCGTTAAAAAGAAAGATGGATCGTTCCGCATGTGTATTGATTACCGCGAGTTGAACAAACTCACCATTAAAAACCGGTATCCCTTACCGCGTATTGACGACCTCTTTGATCAACTCCAAGGTGCCTCTTGTTTCTCGAAGATTGATCTCCGCTCTGGTTATCACCAGTTGCGCATCCGCGATGAAGATGTTCCGAAGACTGCTTTTCGAACTCGTTATGGCCATTTTGAATTCTTGGTCATGTCCTTCGGTTTAACCAACGCACCCGCCGTTTTCATGGATCTAATGAATCGGGTGTGTAGGCCTTTCTTGGATAAATTCGTGATTGTGTTTATCGATGATGTTCTGGTGTATTCTAAGACCAAGGCCGAGCATGAGCAACATCTTCGGTTGGTGTTGCAAAAGCTTCGAACCGAGCAGCTCTATGCTAAGCTTTCCAAGTGTGAATTTTGGTCGGATGAAGTACAGTTTCTTGGCCATGTTGTTAACAAGATGGGTATCCATGTCGACCCATCCAAAATTGAAGCAATCAAGAACTGGATTACGCCATCCTCTCCTTCTGAGATCCGTTCCTTTCTGGGCTTAGCTGGTTACTACCGGCGTTTCATTTCGAACTTCTCAAAGATCGCATTGCCTTTAACAGCTCTAACGCACAAAGGTAAACCGTATATTTGGGGCTCGAAGCAAGAAGAAGCCTTTCTGACGCTCAAGCGTTTGTTGTGTGAAGCTCCTGTTCTTGCGCTACCTGAGGGTAATGATGATTTTGTCGTGTATTGCGATGCATCCAACCAAGGTCTCGGTTGTGTTCTTATGCAACGAGGCAAGGTTATCGCTTACGCATCAAGGCAACTTAAGGTTCATGAAAAGAATTATACAACTCACGATCTCGAACTTGGTGCAGTTGTTTTTGCCTTGAAGATCTGGAGACACTACCTTTATGGTACTAAGTGTATCCTCTACACTGACCATAAAAGCCTTCAGCATATCTTTGATCAAAAGGAACTCAACATGAGGCAACGCCGATGGAACGAACTCATCAGCGATTACGATTGTGAGATCCGGTATCATCCTGGTAAGGCTAATGTGGTAGCCGATGCGCTCAGCCGAAAACCCTGCCAGCTTAACTGTATCTTGCCGCGCACCCAGCTTCACTTCGCGCCGATCCAAAGCAACCTTGAATCGCGCATTCGTGACGCGCAGCGCGCATCCATCAGTAATGGTAACCTTCGCGCCGAGTTAGCGTGTGGCGCGGAAGCGCATTTTGTGCCCAATCTGAGTGGAATTCTCTGTTATCTTAATCGCATCTGGATTCCCTTTGATGAGAATCTTCGCGCTGATATCCTGAGTGAAGCACACAAATCTCGATATTCTATTCATCCTGGCGCCGATAAGATGTACAAGGATTTGCGCATTACTTATTGGTGGCCCGGTATGAAGAAGGATATTGCTGTGTTCGTAGCTAAATGTCTGACTTGTTCTAAAGTAAAAGTCGAACACCAACGCCCATCTGGTTTGCTCGAACAACCTGAAATTCCTACGTGGAAATGGGAATGTGTAGCGATGGACTTTATTACCAAGTTACCTTTGACAGCAAGCAAACATGATAGCATTTGGGTAATAGTGGATCGTTTGACTAAGTCTGCTCACTTTCTGCCCATTCGTGAAAACTACCGTGTTGAGCAACTCGCGCAGCTTTATGTCAAGGAAATTGTCTGCCGCCATGGTACTCCTTTGAGCATCATATCCGATCGCGATGGCCGTTTTATATCTCGCTTTTGGAAATCTCTCCAATCTGCGCTAGGAACTCGCTTGGACATGAGTACGGCATATCATCCTCAGACTGACGGTCAGTCTGAGCGAACTATTCAAACTCTTGAGGATATGCTCCGATCTTGTGTTCTTGATTTTGGAGGTAATTGGGATTCGCACCTGCCTTTGATCGAGTTCTCTTATAATAACAGCTATCATTCCAGTATTGGTATGGCCCCATTTGAAGCACTTTACGGTCGTAAGTGCCGCTCCCCGATTTGTTGGAGCGAAGTGGGAGAAACTCAAATCACAGGACCCGAACTTGTTCAAGAGACAACCGATAAAATCGCCAAGATCCGTGATCATCTGCTGACTGCCAGAAGCCGACAGAAGAGTTACGCAGATCGCAGACGAAAGCCTCTCGAATTTCAAGTTGGTGATTTTGTTCTCCTCAAAGTGTCGCCCTGGAAGGGTGTTGTCCGCTTTGGGAAGAAAGGTAAGCTTGCTCCTCGATATGTTGGACCATTCAAGATTCTCGCGCGTGTGGGAAAAGTTGCCTACAGACTTGACCTGCCGCCCGCGCTCAGTAATGTGCATCCAACGTTCCATGTATCCAATCTCAAGAAGTGTTTAGCTGACGAGAACCTTCACATTCCACTTGATGAAGTTCAAGTTGATGAAACTATGCATTTAGTTGAGAAGCCTGTTGAGATTATGGATCGCGAGGTTAAGCAAACCAAGCGCAGTCGTATCCCTATCGTGAAAGTTCGCTGGGAGTCCAAGCGCGGAGCCGAGTTTACATGGGAAAGGGAAGATCAAATGAAGATCAAGTACCCGCACCTGTTCTCTGCGCAACCTACTTCGAGATAAATTTCGGGACGGAATTTCTTAAAGTAGGGGAGACTGTAACATCTGCCCCGATCCGACCCGACCCAGGTACCCGTTTCCCTTATCCGATCTCTTTCTTTTATGATTTAATATTTATTTATACTTATATTTTACTTTTAATAATAATAATGTTTTCCTTCCCGCCTCTTTCTCTCTCTTTCTTTCCGCCGTCCCGTCCCTCTTCTTCTCTCTTTCCGCCTTCTTTTCCCTCTTGTCGCCGTCCCGCCCTTTAGCCTTGTTTCCCTCTTTTTCTTCTAACTCTTTGCTTGTCCTTTGTTCCTTCCCGCCTAAGGTTGTCTGCGCAGCTCCACGCGCCAGACCCCTTACAAGGAATCCTGCGTGAAGACCATCTGTTTCAGCGTTACGCGAAATGAACTCTTCTCGCAGCGCGCTAAGAATTGTAAATCTTCTCGCAGCGCGCGAAGGACGGTAGTTCTTCCCGCGACGCGCTAAGGATTTGTAGTTCCTTCTCGCAGCGCGCTAAGGATCGTAGTTCATCCCTCGACGCGCGAAGAATTATAGTTCTTCCCGCGGCGCGCTAGGAATTTTAGTTCCTCCCGCGGCGCGCTAAGAAATGTGACTCTTCCCGCGGCGCGCTTAGAAATGTAGTTCTTTCCGCGACGCGTTAAGGTTAGTTCTGTCTGCCTTCGCGCTCGCGCTCTCTTGACCTTTTGTGTCAGCCTTCTCGCGTTAAACCCTTTGAGTTTTCTTCTGTTTAATCTAGCCGTTGCTTTTGAGTTGTCTTATCTTTTGAGCTGTTGACCTAATCTGCTTTATGTCTGAAAAGTTACTTTCGGCGCAGCATGCGCACCAACCCCATTGGTTGACAGATAAAGTGACTGACATAATCTTTTGAGATCTGCTTTTGCCATGCTTGACCTGTACCTTTATCTACCCGCCCATGCTTTTTTTTACTGTTCCCTGACAGCTTTATCTTGCCTCTGCAGCTGCCATATCTTTCCATATCTTTTGCTTTTGGATTCTTATGCTTTTTGATATCTTTTGCTTGATCCTGTTAAAGATCTTTTCCACTTTTCTAGGGATTATGTCTCCTAGGGTTTTCCTATAAATAATATTAATATTTCAACACTACACACACAAAACACTTAATCTCTCCTGTTCTCTTGCTCCTTGCTCTCTCTGCCGTCTTCCTCTCTGCCTCCGTCTTCCTCTCTGCCTCCGTCTTCCTCCCTGTTCTGCCCTGCTTTTCCGGTAATATATATATATTATATATAATAATTTACTTATTAATTATGCTAACTTATAATCAAGACTTAAAACAAATCATTAAAACAATAATCTTAATTATAGGTTAACTTGTGCTTGTTTAAAGTTGGTTCTTGCTTTATCTTACACCGCATCGTTTATCAGGTGAGTAATCTCGTACCTAATCCCTTTTTGCTTTTAATGTTTTGGGATGTTCATGTGTTCATACAAACTTAGAGTCTTAAACTTGTTTATGAACTTTAGTCGCGCAGTATCCCATGTGTTGAGGACGTAGACTTGGCTGTTTATTTGTATGTGTGGATCATTAACCGTCTTGTCGGTCTATTCCGCAGTTCTCATGGTACCATTAGATGAACACGGGAGAACTATCGTTTATGATTTTCTCTTTTGTTTACACATGCACAGTTAGTCTTGTTTGTGAGCTCAATTGTGAGCACTGGCAGTCTTATGAATCTTAGAGTTGGTCCCGATCAGATTACACCCTTGTTGAAAACCAGACATACACATGTTGCGCGCAGATTTATTGTCATCTATGTATTGTATTAAACTTGATTTCTCACCAACACGCAAGTGTTTGACGTTTATTTTAACACATGTTCAGGTTTGCAGTAGCTGTTTTGGAGCTTGTGGACACATAGGAAGTTTTCTTTATTTTGGACCTAGATTAAAATGTATCAAGACAAGTTATTGTTGTCCGAATATTATGATTTATAATATATTGATTTATGATGTTTTATGTTATCTTGTGTTTACCCTGCGCGTGCGCGAATGAACGTATTTATTAAATATTGACACCCAATAGTGTCACGAGTAATGAAACAATATGTGGCGCCCCGATGTATAATCCGCCTTTGGTCGGGGTGTTACAGCGTGTCTAGCCTACTGGTTGCTAAGCCTAGGGAGTTTTTAAACTCAGCAGATATAAAACTTAGGTCAGCGCCAGTATCAAATAAGACAGATGCAAAATGTCCGTTAAGCAAAAACGTACCGGTTACCACATTCGGCTCTTCTTTAGCTTCGCCTGCGCCGATCACAAAAGCTCTTCCGCGAGCTTGGTTTCCCTTTTGCGGGCAATCCCGACTAAAATGCCCTGGCTTCCCGCATGCGTAGCAGTTGTCGCTTGCTCCAGCTTCTCTGACACGGCAATTCATCGTCTTGTGCCCTGGTCTGCCACATTTGGCGCATTCGATTCTTGCGCATTCACCCTCGTGGTGATACTTGCATTTGTTGCACCATGGGCGAGGCCCGCTGTATCCTTTTCTTGATGGCTCCGCGGCTTGGATCGCGTAAGCCCTTACGCTCTCCTGCTTCTTGAACGGTGGCTGCTTGGAGTCGGACCCTCGGTGGTGAGAGTTCCACTTCCTCTTGGGATCAGAGGTTCGCTGCTCGATTCCGCGCGTAGTTAACATACCCGCACGGACCGTATCCCTTGTAAGGGTGATGGCCCGCGCTACCGCCTCATCAAAGGTTGGAGGCGCTGCGGCGTTGAGCGGAACCCTAACAACAGGAGGTAACCCAAAAATATACCTCTCGATCTTCTTTTCCTCCGTGTTTGCCATGTCTGGCACCAACTGGCAAAGCTCGTTGAACCGGTTGTTGTAGGCGTCGATATCCGTTCCTACCATGGTGTGGTTCCAGAATTCCTGTTGTAGGTTCTGAATTTCTGCGCGAGAGCAGAACTTTCTCATCAACATTTCCTTCAGTTCCTCCCAGGTCTTGTGGAGAGCAACTTCTCGCCCCAATGTTTTCGTTTGAAGCTTCCACCAAGACGAAGCTGCTTCTTGGAACATGCAGGTCGCGTAAAGGACCTTCTGGTTCTCACTACATCCGCTAATGGAGAGAACTGTCTCCATCTTGTCAATCCAGTTGTAGAGCCCAATGGCCCCTTCGGTACCCTTGAATGGCCAAGGCTTACAGGCCATGAATGTCTTGTAGGAGCATCCTTTGTCCAAGGCTCCTGATTCGGGTTCTGGGGTCTCATTCTGACGACCCTGACTTGATTCGGCCTTGCTGGCCTCATGTGTTGCGATTGCTTGCGCGATTATTTCCGCGAGTTCCTCGGGTGTCATGGTAATTCCTTTGGCTTTAGTTGGAGGCATTCTCGCTTTAAAAGAGAATGAAAATATATCAAACTTAGCGCATGTACTCTGAGCACATAATGTTATCATTATTTACTACACCGTGTGACCCGTGTTCCTAAGTGTGTGTATAGTTTCTTTTGAAAATATTTTCTTTGAAAAAATATTTCATGTGATTCCCCAACGGTTATAGTCTAGGTTAAAACTTCTTTTCCTAGTTCGCTATAACCAGTGCTCTGATACCAATCTGTCACACCCGGCCCTGAGCGGCGGAAACAGCCGGGCGCGCGCGAGTGGGGATTGATAATTAAGCACGGGCCATTGCAAACATTCAAAGATTTTCATTGCGCATGAAATGTTTGATGCAATTACATTACATTGTTTAAAAATTACATAAAAACATCCAAGTATAAAAACTGTTGAAGATTTCCATGCCATATCCCCTTGCGCGGCGGGAACAACCACGCGCATCGAAGGGATAGAACTAAAATCTTCCAAAAAGCTAGTTTTAGTTGTTCAGCGTGAGGTGCTCTAAGTGTGACTCCATGCGCTACCTAAATATCTCCTGAAAGACACGTAAAAACATTTGAATCAGTATAAACTGAGTGAGTTCACAAGTTTTAGTAACTTGATAAATCGTATTGCATCATAATCTTGATACAAATCATTCTGAAACATAATTCTGATATCTTCATTAAAACACATGCTTGGTAAAACATAGTTCTATCAACATATTCTGATAAAATCGTTCCGCGGTTTACGCGCGAACATTTCTGGGAACTGTGCTCGTCTATGCAAAGTGGCGCTGCCACTACGAGCTAAAATAAGTAATACCGTCCCGCGGGTTACGCGCGAACGTTTCAGGAAAATGTGCTCGTCCATGCAAAGTGGCGCTGCCACTACGAGCTAATCAATAATTCCGTCCCGCGGGTTACGCGCGGACGTTGTGCCGGAAAACAAGGCGCTCGTCCATGCAAAGAGGTGCGACCCCTACGAGCGGGCTCAAACCCATAGTACTTGCCCCATGACCATACTAGGCACTCGTCCATGCAAAGAGGTGCGACCCCTACGAGTGGGTGGATCAAACCAGCAGTCCCTACCCTTAGAGTTCCAATGGTAAAGTGATCACTTACTCGGGTTCTAGCGCACACACATCGAAAACCTTAGATAACCGTTCGCATTGCTCATCATGAAATATAATTTAAACACATAATCGCTTGTATAGCTTGTAAGTATACCATGATAAAACATTATTTAAGTACGTGTCCCTCGCCCCGAAAACAGTTTAAAAACAGTGAAAACAGCGAGAATAGGGGCTGTGAGACTCACCTGTGGTTCTTGTTAAGGGATTAAATCGAGATTCGGGTTTTCTTGGTGTTGGCCTTGGAATTGAAGGTCTAGAATACGATTAAATAACAAGAAGTATATATATTAAGATTAAGAAATAGGAGAATATAAGGGTTGGAAAGTAGATCTCAAGGTTATATTCTCGGCTTACCTAGTAACAGGATCGGAAATGAAAACAACGGATGCTTGGGAGAGGATTAGTGCAAGTTTGCAGTTCTTTGAAGTGTGTTTTGGGTGATAATTTAGGTTACATATTTATAGGCAACTCAAGGGAACACAATCCCTTGCTTTAGGGGATTGTAATCTTTTCATATCTAGGGGTAATGATGATAAAGTATGGAAATTATTATTATTTATTTAAGAGTGGAGTAGTGGATAAAAGATTTTGATTTGATTTGGTCAGGACATGCAGGTCTGGGGTTGGTGAGAATAGGGTGGCTGACAGTTGACTTTTCATGTTACAGTGTGCTTTTTCAGGTACTTTTGTTAGTGTACAGTAAAAAATGGAAAATCTCTGAAACACGCTACTGTTTTCTTTTGGGCGGGAGTAATCTCCTTACAACTGGAGAATAGACTAAGTGTTCTGCGCGTATTACTTTGTGCGCATAGCTTTCTGCGTGAAGGACTTTTCTTTGCTGTGGGTAGGTGCGTGACCTTCTCGCAGTCAGGGACATTGAGTTTTATTTGTAGATTCTCCAGGTGGTCTTGGTATTTCAACATAGTGATCAGTTATGTTGAAGTCAACTCCATCTTGGAGCTTCAGACAAACTAGCTCTCAATGTTCCCGCCATGCGGGGAGGTTAGTTCCCTTCCGCACGCGCATAAACGATTTAGGATGCACCCGCCTTAGCATCATGCGTGACGGTCAACCCATTAGACATCATAACGTTAAGGTACATGAAAACATAAAGCCAAAACATTCGCGCATGGCGCATATAACATATGCCCACGCTGGTTCTTAACATGGCGCGCTCGCGCAGGGCGCACATAACAAATGCACGCGCTGATTCTAACATAGCGCGCTCGCGCAGGGCGCACATAACAAATGCACGCGCTGACTAACATGGCGCGCTCGCGCAGGGCGCACATAACAAATGCACGCGCTGACTAACATGGCGCGCTCGATATTTACAATCACCTAATTATTAGGTTGATTACTTAGTTTATAGGATTGAGAAATTTACCGGGTGTCACACCAAAATTGCGATTTAGCTAAATTGGAGCAATTTTACGAATCTTCTAGAGTTCGTGAAACAAAAAGTTTTGCACGGAATCATAATGACTTTGGAATTGAGAAACGAGGCTAATTTCGAAAATAAATAATTGCGTTTGCAAAGGTAAAAGAAGATATCAAGTCTTTCAGTTATCGTTGGATCAAAAATTGGTCCTCGATTAAAGCTTTAAATTGAAAGGATTGGTGTAATTTCTCATTTGTTAATTATTTTTGTTTTGTTTGTTTTAGCAAAACTTTAAATTAAGAGGATTGGTGTAATTTCTCATTGTTGTTTTTGTTTTATTTGTTTTAGCTCTAGCATTTTGCTAGTTTGTCGGTTTAATTTAATGAAAGTTGGCGTTTAAAAAAAACAAAAAAGTTTAAGATGTGTAAGATAAATTTTATTATGTACACGGTACATGTGCTCTACAGAATAGTTTCTAGTTTCCCATCAATTTAATTAATAAACTTCTCTAATTAATATATATTATTTAATGTACATGAGAATATTATTTTGTTTTCTACCTTAAGTATTATCAGGGAAAAATTAATGTATAAATGAAATTAACATGATAATTGTCATAATCACATAGAGTAATTATGTAATTTTACATCTACTTGATTCTCACAATTAACACGTTAATTTCATTTGTATTTAATCCAAACTAATATTATTTATAATATTTTTAAAGTAAGATTTAATTTTACATTTACTAAGTGTATTTATAGCTAAATACTATCTAAATCAAGTATTATCTTATTTAAATACTTAAGTATAATAATTATAATATAGTATAATACCCACATATAATCAATGTTTAAAACAAGACAAATTGTTGCAGTATTCAAAAGAGCCTAAATGACACCCGTCGTGTAGTGTGGGTCAACCAACTTGTAACAAAAAAAGTATTATCACTGTAAAGTTACGATCCTTAGAGCAATGGAAATGCCTCTCACGGGGGCACCGTGAGAGTGCTTTAGGCGTCGTGAGCCCGTGAAACACCACCCCCTTCCCCCGTGAAGGGGGCGCGATACATCCACTGCCACTTCTTTCACGGCATTGTTGAAGGGGGGTCACTTGATTTCAAACGGCTATATAGCCGTTGGAGGCTATATAATTAAAAAAAAGTTTTTTTACCTATAAATACCCCACTATTTTATACAAAAAAACATACCAAACTCACACCTTTCTCTCTACTTTTTATAAATTTTCTCAACTTTTATAAAAAAAAAATATCATGGGTCCCAACATGCCTCGTCTAACTCCGGAGCAATACGCATTGTGGCTCTCCCAATATTTCGGTCATATTCCCGCACCAAACGTCAACACACAACAACAAGGTATTCCTCAACCACCTCTATTCCAAAACTTCCCAACCCAAACTCAAACCCCGCCCGTCAATTTGGGGGACCCGGATTCGGTTCCGGAAACCCAACCACATGTGGCGGATATTGAAATACCCGAAACCGCCCAACGCAAGAAACCGTACGCCGAAAAAGTCACAAGAAGCAAACGCCGATGACCGAGGCGGCTCGATCGATTCAAAAGTGGTCGGTGCAGGAAGAGCTTGCTTTGGCGCGGGCGTGGGTTGACGTCTCCGAGCATCCGATCGTTGGTATTTATTTTAAATAGTTTTAAAATGTTTATATGTGTATTTTTTTTAAATGTTTATTTTTGTTATTTACTTTCTTATTAATAGGTAACGAACAAACTATCTATGATTTGTGGGATCGGGTCGAGGTGAAGTTTTTTGAAGCTATGGGAAAGGGTCCCGACTACCGAAGGAGGGATCAAATCACGGGGAAATGGACTCACATCAACAAGAAGGTGAACAAGTACATCGGCGTGTACGAGGAGCGTGCCAGAAACGCAAAAAGTGGCACGAACGACGTCGATCTTCATAGGAAAGTGGCCGCTCACTACCAAGACGATGGCCACACCGGAAATATCCCTTTGGAGTTATGGGAGATTTTGACCGCCTCTCCGAAGTGGCAGCAACTACGATTAGACGAGAGGGCGTCGGGGTCAAACAAACGATCCTCGACCGACGCCGACATTGACGCCAGTCCCGGCGCATCCGACGGAAGGTTTAGGACTCATGTAAACCTATACGACTTGGCCGACGAGGACCACATTCAGCGCCCGATTGGAAGGAAGAAAGCAAAATCCATTGCTTCGGGGTCTGCGTCGGGGTCTGCTTCCGGAGCCGAGGAAGTCGGCAAACTAATGGTTGAACATATGCGACTGTTCAACCTTAGGGAGGATGAGAGGGAGAGGCGGAGGATCGAGAAAGAGGAGATGGAGATCATGGCTGTCGACCTTGACACGTTAACGGGCTTCAAAAGGAGGTGGTACGAGAAAAAACAAAAGGAGATAGCTGAGAAAAACGAGTGGGTTTAGGAGTTTTTTTTAATAAGTAATGTAGGTTTTTTAATTTAATGTAGCTCTTTTTTTTAATTTAATGTTTATTTCAAAAATTTTAAATTTATAAAAATATTAAAAAAAATAATCTAATAATGGTTTCACCCCCCCTGTTTCACACAACCCATTTCCAGTGAAAATGTGGATGTGAAATGGGTATGTGAAAGCTGATGTGGCGTAGACGTGACAGAGAGATAAGGTTTCACTAGCTTGTTTCACCCTCATCCATTTCCATTGCTCTTATAAGGCCAGGGGTAATGGGGTGAAGGAAGGGGCGCGGTCCAGGTGGCGGCCTAGGTGGCTCGCGAACACCACTACACCCATCAAGTGATCAGGGGCGTGGAAAAGCCCCGTGGCCGGGACCGCGGGGCAAAATAGCCATTGAAGGTTTGGTTTGACTGGTCAAACCAGCCGTTGGGGCTAGTTTGTGGGTTTAAAATTAATTTGTTTACCTATAAATACAAATCCACACACATCATTTATAAAAACTCAACTCATTCTTTCTTATTCTCTTTAAAAATCACACTTTCCTTCCACCAAAACTTCATTTTCTCTCCATATTTATAAATGGCATCGTCGTCATCATCTTCGTCTTCCAATTCTTCTGAATAAGACGAACTCATTCGTCATCACGTGTATAATCCTACATAACATGATAATAGAAGACAAGGGTCACGCTATTTGTCAAAACTACCAAAGTGATATTCCAAGACAAGAATCGACGATCACCAATGAACAACGACTCGACAACATAAATATCATCAAAGAGCCGTGAGATACACGGCAACGTTCAAAATGAGTTGGTCGAGCATTTGTGAGATAAAAGACCCGATAATCTTGTATTAGACTAGAATCAATGTAATGTTTTATATTATTATTAATGTAATGTTTTATATTATTATTTAATGTATTATTTAAAATAAGTAAATAAATAAAAACTGGATTAAGCCCCGGATCACCTGGACCACTACACTATATGGGGCTTGATCTAGGACCATGTCATCGCCTACGTGTCGGGTTTTGATTGGATCACTTAGGGCTCAACCAAACCCAATTACCCTTAGCCTAAGTGAATTAATATGAAGCATCAAGATCACAGTGATAGTATAACAGAGATCAATGCAAGTGTACAAATTTATGCAATGCACGTAAATTAGGAATTAGGAAATCTCCAATCATTTTGGAATCTAGGTCGCTAAGTGCATACAAGTTATGGTATTACTATTTAGTGACATAAATTCTACAAATATAAAGTTTTAATTCACAAGGTACAACCATTTTACCTACTCAATAAAAATGAGTTGAGCCTATGGGTGAGCAGAAAACCGAATTAATCGAATATTACTTTTTTTTTTGTTTATTTGAAAAACTTATGTTTTTGGTTTGGTTATCCATTTTAAAAAACCGAACCTAATCGATTGACGGTGATGAAGAATGTGGAGATAATGAAGACTAGCTAGGGTTAAACTTTGAAGATGAATAAGAGATGAGTGAAAATTGGGATTAATCATTTAGTGTTTTTTCATTAAGAACTTTATTAAATACTAAACTTTATACCATAACAACTTTGTATTCGTATGGTTACACGTAACACGCGTCTATTTTTGTTTGTGAATTCAATATATATATATATATATGGTACTCTAATACGTTCTTACAAGCTTAATATAAAATCATCATTTTCATTTTTTATTTATCTTTTTTTTTTGCAATTTCTACACGTAATTGAAAAAAAACCTACTATAACCGAACTGAAACCGAAAATAATCGAAAAACTTGAAACCGAATGGTTTGCATATTCAAATTAAAAACCGATGGCTTCGGTTTCGCTTTCAGTTACACCTAATGGCTGAACCGAACCGTGCTCGGTCCTAGGTCACTTGCCCCACCCATGAGCTAAACTTGAGCTCAGTACTTTAACTTCTAAAAAACACGAGCTGAGACAACTTAATTCGCCCCACACCCATATCATAGAAAGCATTGCTTTGTAAATTGGACCGGTCACCGGTGACATATTGAACTGATTGAACCATTTTCAAATACTAGTGACCCTTAACAAAATTTCAAATTATTTAAATAATTCTACAAAACCATTTAGATCCGGCAAAAAAGAAAGAGATGCATGGACAGATGATGAAGAATTAATTGTTTATCACTGGATATATTACAACAAATGTGCAAATATTGTTAGATTTAGTAACTATCAATAATTCTACAAAACCCAACGCAGCCGTAACCACTAGTATGTGTATGTATAATTCGTAAAAGAATCAAGTAATGAATTTTTATTTACTGTAACTTGTAAAAATCTAAATAAAATATATTTATATTTATATTTCCAACAAATAAAATATATTTATGTTATATTAATATATATATATATATATATATATATATATATATATATTAAAGTGAATCAATATAACTAAATAAAATATATTTATATCCTAAAAACCAGCGGGGCTTGCCCCAATGGCCAAGAATATGATGAATGACCTGCCTGTCCCGGGTTCGAATCCTGATTCCGACCGATTTTACCAGAGCATTTAAACATGTCGTGCATTCGGGCGAGGTGAGCCAACTGGGTTTTACCGAGAACGCCAAGCCAAACTCGGATGCCAGTGTGGATCTCGATCATGTCAACATAGTTGGCCTGACTGGGGTGGTGGGGCGCGGCGTATTCGTGCAGTGAGATAACTTAACTGTGAAAGTTACCGTTCAAAAAAAAAGGTCTAAAGGAACATGAAGACTCATAGTATCTCGTGGACAAACACATTAATTATCGTCGACAGGTGTCATTAGTCACAGTCAGGAGTTACGTTTATGTCTCAAAAATGTTGTGTTTTATTTACATATATTTATTTCATTGCTCATGGACTTTATGAAGTAAGATGCCAAGTGATAAAATATTAAAGATGCATAAAAAAAGTATGAAGTTTTATATTAAGCTTACCCTAAAGGGGATGAAACCAAGCAATATTGATCAAGAGCACGGACCCATACAAATCCCTTTCTTGATTACATTGAAATCCATTAGAGATTTGTGACCAAAACCACTTCACATAACTTTGGATACATGCATTGGAACATTTAACTTTAATGATAAAAAAACAACCCACCAACTATTTGATTAGTGACCACCATTATATGGTCATATTTATATATATGATGGGCTCCAAATATTGAACAATAAGCTAGAAACAAGTGATGGGACAGTTTTATGGATATATCTCCTGAAACTGGGCCCACCATGGGAACACAACCAAAGAAGCTGGAATTTCCACGTGGCCCTTGGAACTCTATTGTTTTCCATGTCTTTATGTCAATTCTTTTTGGATGATAAGACCAAAAACCATCCATACACAGTTCATTTACACTTACCCACATGTTATTAAAATCCTATTTGTTTCATACACTGTAAACCTAATAGTAATGTTATCCAAATAATTGTGATCCATTAGCTGCATTGAAAATGACTGACTTACTATTAGCATTAATTAGTGAACAAATGTTCGTGTATTGTTTATGTGTTTTGAAATGGCGAATTAAGTGACAAATTTGTTCAATACAAACACCCTGCGGTTTTTGGATGTCACATCCAACAGAAAACATTACATGCTACGTTTTGTCAATGTATCAGTGAACATAGGTTAGTTTAAACCGAATAACGTTAAATTCATATGTTCATTTATTTCTTTTGTGGTTGTGTTTGGTTCCTGTGTGTTTAATTTAATCATATGGACGTACATATGTAGAAAAATGAATTACATAAAGATATATTATAACAACGTTAATCGTTGTGGATTAATGGTGGTCGCGCCACCAACCTGAGTCAGCAACACTTTAGCATGTGGTTAACCAAACACCGTGCCGAAGGGGCACCATGGGCGGAGGTGATAAGGAGTTCACGCTCGAAAGGGCGAAAGAGGTAGCGTGATGAGGACGTGGCAGGTGGTGGTCAACGTGGATGGTACGGTGGTGCTCCGGCATCGTTCCATAAGGCCATCCGTAGCGGGGCGATAAATATAGGCGATGGGGGGATTTTGGTGGTGAACACCCCCCCTTCTCCTAGCGACAATAGGGGTGATAGGGGGTGAGTATTTGTCGCCGGATAGTGTTTTGTGTTTATTATTATATTATTGTGTGTGTGTGATATATATATACATATGTATGTATATATATGGGCTACAACACCATTACACCCTTAAAACAAAAACTCACTCTTTGCTGACTGGGCGCCAGATATCATAAAACGCCCCATTTTCTCGCCCTGCGATGTCTGTGTGTTTTGTGTGTTTATATTATTATTATATATATGCGTATGTGTGAGATATATATATATATATAGGGCTACAACACCATTACATCCTAAAAACAAAAACCTCGCCATTTACTGACTGGGCAACATATGACGCAAAACGTCCCAATTTATAGCCCCTCCACTACACATACACATGGATTAAGAGTGGTGAACCCTTACCAATAAAATCAATTGTGCAAATTATGGAAGACTGACTTGTCAGGAATTTTTACGTATTAAAAGGGCATGAGAGATAACAATCTGTGCAGCTTAATTTATTGCTCTCCACATTTTCGTTTATATTATTTCCTCTTTTTCGAATGTTTTAAACTAATTTACACCTATGCGTATACATGTGCATTAACTCATATCCACACGCATTTAGAAAAAACAATCGTATATTTGTTTTTAACATAAATCTTATAGATATAGGAATATGTATACATACATTAAATAAAGGGTCAAGGATCAAAAAGGCTCTTTTTATCAACAGCATTTACTAACTAATTCTCTAGACCAAAAATACTTGAAATGGTCACTTTTTAAACTATCGGATCCAACATATTAGAACTGAGATCCGACGGATCTAACACCTTTATATTTCTGAAACAACCACATCTGGAGACGTATACACTTTAACGGTCGCCCATGAATCTATTCGGCCGGTCTTCATATCTATTGCGTGGAGCCTCCGTATATATTCCGTCGGACTTCATTTTCATATATAATATTATTTTCATCGAGCCCGACAGAATAATACTTAGTCCCTCGATTGTGGAGGCGTCATTCATGAGAGCCACAACATCAGTTATTTGATGTTATATATTCCACACCATGCAAAACATCACCAGGCGTTAAGATCATCGTGCCACCTCAATACACGCATTAAACACAAATAAAAGTCGGTCCACCCCACTAACAACAAATCACATCTTTTTGTTTCTTTTTTTATATTTAATATCTAGTTAAACCTAATATCCCATAATATAATAGTTAAATAGGTAAAATGGTTAATTAACCTTAACGGAAATAAAGTCATTGCTAGTTAAACCACAACACTCACCCTTAATTAGTGTAAAATATATTTGTCGTATATAAATCACTTCTCCTCTTTATTGTATTTCTTTTCTCCTTTCTTTTTCTTTTAAAATACTATGCAGAAATGAGTGGAATTAAAAACACATAATAAGGGAACAAGGAGACAAGGACAACTATGCATATATATAGATAGAGAGCGACCACACAAGTTGCAAAATAAAAACCCCCTTAGCCAAATTTAATCTAAGCTTTCTACTATCAACAAAATTCATATATGGAGGGTTTCCAAAGCCTTAAACCCTCATTTCCTTTCATAGATATCGAACAAAACATGGAATTACTTAACCAATATTCAATCCATTGTGACAATCCAAACATGACTTCTCAAGGCTTCATGGTCTTTTCAAATGACAATTTCTTCTCTCAACAAGTATTACCACCACTTGATCATCAACTCATGCAATGCTTTCAACCGGTTTTTCAACACGAACAGAAGAATGTCATGGTGATTCCAGATCATCCGATTTCTACAGGCTCAGCTGTAAACGCGAAGCGAAAATCAATGGATGTGTCATCAAGCAGTTCGAGGAATTTGTCATCTCATCCGATTCCCGAAAGTGAGACTGATGAAAGGAAATACCAGGTATTTTTTTTTTTTTTTTTTTTTTGCTTTGGTTTTCTTATTCAGTTACAAAGAAATAAATAATTTGTAGGAAAAGTATCATTTGAACATTTATTATAAAAATGGTAACATATCCTTTTGCTTAAATTAACTCACTTTGCATACTAAAATAGGGTAAATTAAATGATGATTCTTTTTTTATTTAATTATAGAGTTCAAGAAAGGGAAAGAAAGTAAAAGTAAGTGACAATGGCGAAGCACCAAAGGAAGTGGTACACGTTAGAGCCAGGAGGGGCCAAGCAACTGATAGTCACAGTATAGCTGAAAGGGTAAGCTCAAAATTTCGATTTTTTAATATAATTAATTATATATATTTTGCAAAAAAACAAATAAATAAATACCAGAACTAAAACGAAAATGAACACTCTAGCTAACAATTTAATTAATATATAGTCACTGATCTTGCAAAGTGATGTCAATCAAAATCGCGTAAAACTGACTCTTGTTGTGGAAACAGGTTAGAAGAGGGAAAATCAACGAGCGTTTGAGGTGTTTGCAAGACATTGTGCCCGGGTGCTACAAGGTAGTTCAAAACAAAGTCTAGCAAATTAGCCATACTTGTAATCTTAACAAATTAATTGGATTGTTTTGCTTTATTTTTCTAGTCAATGGGCATGGCAGTAATGTTGGATGAGATAATCAATTATGTTCAATCCTTGCAAAACCAGGTAGAGGTGAGTAACAAGAACTGATATTACAACTTAGTTATTATGAAATAGAACAAAACAAAATTAATTTCTTAATATTTCATTTCAGTTTCTTTCCATGAAACTCACCGAAGCAAGCAGCTTTCCCAACTTTGATTCGGATTTGGTGTCTATCGATGCATTTCAGGTAAACTATGAAAATGTTTTAAATCATTTTAATTAGTGTCAAGCACACAATCTTATGTGTTAAGGACTTAAGGATAATTTGTTAATGGTTTCATGATGAGGGACTTAATAATGAGTTAATGACCCACAATCTCCAATTTGTGAAGTGTTTAATGATGCAAGACATGAATATATGGTTTCTTTAATTTACATGAACAGAAACCCAACATATATTCCACTTTCTAATGCACTTGCACCATAACCCTTGTTTTATTAGTAATTATATAACTTAATAAACTATATGTTTATATTTAATTAATACCTAAGATTTTTATCAAACCCTTTAATTATTTGAATATATTTATCTTTGATGGGAAATGGGAATATAATTATTGCATTGCATGTAAGATTTGGTGATTAAAGACAAATATGATTGTTGGCAGATGGGAAATGTAATAGAAGGAATGAAGATGCAAAGACTGGAAGAGAGAGAAGAGACTGGTCCAGTTGACCTGAGTTTTGGCTCTTATCCTTCATTGCCATACCATACAACATAAAAGAAGATCCCTTTTGTTTCATACATAGATATACAATTCAATTTGTATCACTGCTTCTATACATACAAAATGTATAACCATTACACATGTTATTATTGAAATAAAATTAAAGTTTGTATGTACTATGGTATATAAATTGCTTTTTTCCCTATCATTTATCCTATCCAGATATAATACAAAAAAAAAAAAAAACTATTAGAAGTAGGGAATTTATATTAGAAGCTTAAAAGTAAAAAAAAAAGTAAAAGAGTTTTATATTTAAACAAAAAAGTTTCTGTCATGGCATATGTGATACTTGAATTCAAAACATTCTAACCCTTTGGTATTTTAAAGGTTTTACCTTTTTCGATGGGTAGATAACTTTAAAATCGTGTATTATAAAATTGTAATACATGATACAAACTTAAAAAAGTAAGCTTACCACATTTTTTTTTCTCCTTTGGAACCATACCACTCATTCAAAATCTATATTCTTTTTAGATAAAGAGAGAGAGAGATATACTATCAATTTCATAAGAAGGAACACATTTTTAACATAATTTTGTTACCGCCAGGCTATAAGTCAAGCTACCCACTTACTTGGTTATCACAAAACTTAGTGCATAATGAATAAAGAAATGATAATTACAAAAGATTATTGATGAATAGAATGTGAGGAGCTTTTTGGCCTGTTTGGTGTGGCTCTTGGGGCTGAAGGAGCTGATCGATGTGTTTGGAGAGGAGACATTGGAAAATATTTTTCAGTGGCTGTTGTGAGAAGGTTAATTGTGAAGGATCGGGATGTGAGTAACAGATACGTGCTTGATCGGTCTAAATGGGTTCCGAGGAAATGCCAAATTTTCATTTGGAGAGCCGTTTTGAATTGTATCCCTACTTTGGAGGCTCTTCAAAATAGGAACATCACGGTGGACCCGGATATTTGTCGGCTTTGTGTTTCAGCTAAGGAGACGGTTGATCACCTTTTTGCTGGTTGCGGTGTGGCGGACATGGTGTGGAGTTGGGTTTCGTCGTGGTGCAAAGGTCATCGGTTCTTTGGCTTCTCCACTAGAGATTTCAGATTTGGTGGAATTTCACAACATTGATGCTTTGTCTCAAGTGAAAAAAGAATTGTTTCAAGGTATTATTTTCATTGCTTGTTGGAGAATTTGGAAAGCTAGGAACGAGTTGAACTTTGAAAACAAACCGGTTATTTTAGAAGAAATTATCGAGGATGTAAAGGTCTTGGGGTTCCTCTGGTATTGTAATAGACCGAAACTTAAACGGGTCTCTTAGGTAGATTGGTGATCCTTTAATCTCATGTAATTTGGTCGTTGTTTGTTGTAGTTCTTTGCGGCGGTCTGCCGTGTTTTTTAATATAGTAACAGTTTAAAAAAAAAGATTATTAATTAGAACTACTTTTTAATCAACAGGCATTTGACTTAATATATGCTGCTGTAATAGGTGTTCCATCTCTTTGAATGTTAAGAGTTTAAATCTGTAGTATAATAGTTAGATTGATTTATGAATTAACTATTAGCTGTTAAAACAAACTAAAACCTTTTTTTAGTATCTATCATAGTAATGTATAATGAAAGTTAGTTTGCAAGAATCTCGCAACTTGCAAACCTTTAAATGTTAAAAGAAGCAATAAAAAAGGTGGCTGATTTTAAGTGAGAGTGCGATTGATGTTGTCATTTTACGTCCACTACTCCACTCCCGAGTTATATTTTCTTCACTAACTTATTAATCATCGATTTCGTTCCTATTATGCGGCAGACAACTAATATTTTATGTAATTGCTGTTTATACTATAATATGATGAACACCCAATAATTTCTTCTTTTGTTAATCTATATATAACTTGGACTATGACTTACTAGTATTGACTTCTATACTTACTCATATGATTTAGCCTAAGCCCCATCACTGCTTCTATCATGCAAGAGTAGTTCAGTCTCTTTAATTATGGAAAGTATTTAAAGATCGATTTTTTTTTCTTTTAGGCACGTTGTTTTCTTGTGGTGCATTTGGACATGTTAACCGTCGCCAGGACATGCATGCTTTTAAGAAATCAGAAAACTCTTGATTTGATCAACTTTTATATATGGACTTACCATTATACGCTCGGCATGTAAACGGAACTCTTTAAATTTCCTTAAAGCCTCAAACTTCTCCTTTATAATGTATACCCAGTACCCACACGAACCAAGTAATTCATTTATAAATCTGATCAAATACTCCTTATGCCACCAAGCAATTTTTGTTTCACAAGACCAAATACATACATGTCATGTGAACTAGCTCTAGTGGCATATTCGTTTGATAGATGGACCTGCGAAATGGTTGTTGATGAGCTTTTCCTACTCCCATTGGCAATCTCATAATAAGATTGGTGGGTCCAAAGTTAAAAAAAATAAAAAAGAAAATAAGACTATAACCATTGGCAATCCAAGATTGCAAACCCTAAATTTCTTTAAAAAAAAAAGAAAAAATGGATTTAATTAGCCAATCCGTTCGGTGGCTCAAATGAGATTGCAATCTCAAATTTGGTCAACTTGTGACCACATGTCACAATGTGAGTGGATGTAATTTTCTTTTTTTTTCTTTTTTATTTTCACCAATTATTATATATATTTTTTGGTTTTTGTTTTATAACTTATTATATTTGACTTTTTAAAAAAATCTAAAAACACAGTCTTACTTAGTTTTTTTGTGAGCATACCGGTATAAATTTCGTTAAAAATGGAGTTTGTTTAAAAAATCGTATTTTTTATATAAAATTTTAGTTTTAACCATTATTGAATTATCTTATTTGAACCACTAGTTTTCCATTGGTTAGTCAGATGATGAACCACTCTTTCAATACTCTACTGAACGAATTGCAAGCCTATCCAGTTATATGACGAATAGGGCACAACTTCGTAATAGAGAAGCTCATAACATTCTAAAAAACGATTTGATTGAACATATATGGCAGAAATTTGGTGTTAGATGAATATGTAGTTTTGTATCATTAATATGTGTAATTTTGTATTTCATGCTACTATTGTAACTTATTTTTATCTATTTTATAAAATGTGTTTGATTAATATATATATTTAAAGTTTTTATATTTTAAAAAAATATAATTACTTAATTATATTTATATAGTTAATCAAAACTAATTATAAATTGAATTTATTTAATAAAAAAAGAATGAGATTGGGTTGTTAATGGGAGTAAAAGATTGTAGTGGGTTAAATTTTGTAGATTGAAGAGAGAGAAATTAATTTTATAATGTGAGATTGAGATTGTGAGATTGTTGATGGGGATAGTCTAAAGCAATCTAGATTGCAATCTGGGTTGGTGGAGCAAACCCAGATTACAATCCAAACTAACCCTCAATAACTTAATTATTCAATTAACTTTTAATATTCGAACAAAAAAAAACAATTTAATACACGATATTTTTTTTAAAAAAAATTATGAACACTCCGACATAAATTTTATTAAAAACGGACTTCGTTAAAAAAAATACTTTTTTAAAGTTGGGATGGGTTATGAATGAGAGTAAAAGATTGGAGTGAGTTAAATTTTGTAGATTGAAGAGAGAGAAATTAATTTTATAATGTGAGATTGAGATTGTAAGATTATTGATGGGGATAGTCTAAGACCACCCGTACTGGGCGCGTTTTGGGTTGCTTTAACATGGAAAACGCGGGGGGTACACCGCCCCCCTGCGTTATGTTGAAGCTTTTTTTTGGTGCGTTGTATACAAAACGCGCAGGAATGGCACACAAATCAAAAAATGGCCGTTGGTTGCATGGATCCGGTGGTGGGAATAATGAATCCGGTGGTTTTTATGGTGGCCGGAATAATGGATCCGGTGGGTTTCATGGTGGCCGGAAAAAGTCAAAACTATTGCCATCTGAATGAAGCTCATACATCTCACCATTATCAGCAATGGCCAATAAATATCCAGAAGATGTTAACCCCTGCTGAACAGTAACTACAACAAACCCATCAATAAAAATCAAATCTTTGCATGAAAACATCAACAACAAAGTGAAGTACAAGATTACCCAGCTTAGTGTTTGGACGGTAGAGTTCCACTAAACCCAGGAAGTTGAGTAACTGCAGCATTTTCAGGGGCGGAGTGTACCAAGAAAATGGTAAATGATATACAAATTAAAAAAATTATCTTGTACATGTTTTGATAATAATGGTTTTGTGGGTTTTAAAGGACTGGGTTTTAAATATTTGTGAGGTTAAGTGTTTAGTAAACTGTTCGTAATTGGATCCGGTGGCCAGAATAGTTGGATCCGGTGGGTTTCGTGGTGGTCGGAATAATTGGATCCGGTGGTGGGTGCAAAAAAGTGTAAACATGACTGGGCGCCACGTGGCGCATAATCCCTGGTAGTGGAGAGTTATGACTACAGCCTGTTTTTGTACAAAACCATAACTCTGACTGGGCGCCACGTGGCGCATAACCCCTGGTAGTGGAGCTTTATGACTACACATGGTCTAAGACTTACTAGAGAAATTCGACTTAATTACTGACATCCTATACACGCTTTTTTATTGCGGACTTAATTACTAGAGTTTGCGGACTTACTAGAGAAATTCGAATTGTTAAGTATTGTTATTTTTTTTTATTTTTTTTATTCATAACATCATTGTTTAAAAAAAGTATCATCCTGACAACCAATCAAAGGATTGGTTATTCAGTTAAAAGTTTCCTTAGACAAAGGAGAATGAGGGGATTTGGACCCTATATAATGCCATAACTTTGCGTTTCGCACACGCGTATAGAGCTGTCATTACATTTTTGTCGATCGAAAAAAAAAGTTAACGATGGTAAAATGTTTAACTATAACAGTCAACTTTTAATTAAATATTTCGTGTGTATTGAAAGCAACTAATGACGTAATTGATATACAGTGTGATTAGATTTTTGTTTCGTTTTAAAAGACAGAAAAAATAAGATTTTAATTCATAAGTATTTAAATATTGTAGCATATAAAGAACACATATAATAAAATACGATCAAATTAAGTTAAACGGTGGTTGGATTACACATTATGGATTTTTGTCCCCCTTTACTTTATTGCTATTCAGTTGGTGTGATGGTTAAATCCAATTTTAATTAATCAGGTGCATTGTACTTGGGTTTTATTTTTGTAGGGTCGTTCATAGTGAGCGTGAAGTTGCTTTTCTCTATATATTATTATCGAAAGTTGTTATATATATATTTTTTAACGGTCATTTGAATTACTAATGGGTTATTGGTCCATCTGATTATCTCCATTCATCCCTTAGAAGACGATACTCTTGATTCTTTTTTATGAAACAGTTTACAATTTATAACTATATATAAAGATTACGAAAACTTGTAGTAGAGGATGATATCTCCTACCATACTTAATTTTATATATCTGTAAAACTTGTAGTTACTTAACATTGGGAGTATTTGCTCTTTTTTGTTTTTATTTTTTTAAAGTGGGATTTATGAAAAAAGAAAAATTGTTAATATGGATTATTTAAAACTATTTATCAAAATAGGTAATTTAGAAAATAATTATCAAAATGATTTCTAAATCACTAATGTAGCCTGTCGCCCTCGATGGGAAGGTTGATTCTGTTATGAACCTGGATACGAGCCTAGCCAAACCTAGCCAACCAACCCAGTTTATGTGGCACAACAAGAGAATCGATTCGTGGAAACATGAAAGAAGACACGCTTGATATATGCTAAAGACTAGTTTCAAGAATCGATTATGAAGAATTAATAACAAATCGAGTGTTCCCCATCTCAGATTTATCTCTATCTTCTCATCTTGTTCCGAATTCTTTAATATCTTTAAATTCCAGTTGCAATTCATTCATTAATATCAAGAAATACATCCGATTATTGTCTAATTCGATTAGTAATTGGTTGTGTTTATATCAATTCACAACATCATTTCAATACTCTCGATCAGCATTAGTTAGGTGCTTTGAAAATCCGACATTATGTTTTGTTTTATAATAAAGACTTTTTTTGAAAACTCGGGCTTCATTTATTTTATTGACAACTAGTTTAAGATTATTAGAACCCGCTTATATATGTATAAAACTGTGTTGTATTTGAAATGACATTTTTTTTATTCGAGTTTGTATGGTTGCATCATGACCTACTTGTATGAGTATCACAATTTGGGGTATCCGTATATGTATCTTGTCCTTGTAATTCACCCAAAATACAAAATGAAAAATGGAATCCCACAAGGGTTGGACATATATATAAATCTTGGTGGTGTTGCCAATTCAAGATGTTGATGATTGGGTGGATTACAGTCCTCAGTACATATTAAATACAAATTAGTGCACACTGGAGTTGGATTCAATGGATATGTAAGTGGCCCACCATAAGTCTACAGCTTGAATTGGGCCCACACCTTGATGGGTAATGTGGAGACTCATGACACCTACTTCTGTTACATGATAACAGCTTCTCACTCTTTAAAAACTCACTTTCTTATTTAAGAAAAAATCTTAATTTATATTTATACCAATACCAATTGAGACAAAACTAAGGGAATGTTTGGTATGAGATAATGAAATTAGTGATGAAATGGAATGAGTAAAGAAATGAAATGGACGAGGTAATGAAATAAACCATTACCATTCCATTAAAATGTTTGGTTACCATGTGAAAATGAAATGAATTAATACTTTGTGTTGTTTGATATGCTAATAAAAGCCAGAATAAAATAAGAATGGTGGTGGTGGACAACAAGCAGTAATGGTGGTGGTGGTGTGCGGCGGTGGTGATGGACGGGAGCTGAGAGTGATGGTTGTTGGCGACGGGCGGATAGGTGGTGGTGGGTGGTGGCGGCAGTAGCGATGGACGGGAACTGGAGTGATGTTTGGTGGCGACGGGTGGATAGGTGGTGGTGGGCGGAGGTTGGTGGTGGGTAGGTGGTGGCGGTGTGGCGATGGACGGGAGCTAGGGTGTGAGGTGTTGCTTGAGGGCAAGCAAAGAGTAAGTGTGGGAATGTGACGGGTGGTCTATGGGACAACCCTTAAGTGGTTTAAGTTCGTTAATATTGTTGCGTTTAATCGGTTTATTTTGTTGAATTAGATAACTACGTTTACTTGTATAATGACATGTATGAGAAGATAGAAGATGGAATTACGAGAACGTGGGCGAAAACGGGGAAGAAAACGGACGTGGAATGAAGAAGTTATGACGAAAACAAGGCCCCGTTTTCGCCCACGTTCGCGTAATTCCATTTTCTATCTTCTCATACCTGTCATTATACGAGTAAACGTAGTTATCTAATTCAACAAGATAAACCGATTAAACGCATCAATATTAACGAACTTAAACCACTTAAGGGTTGTGTAACAACTCGGGTTTTCAAACCACTAATTTATATCCGTTACACGACCCACTTTTACGTTCGGGTTATTTTATCAAATAAAAATATCGAGTTAATTAATTTTTATGATAATATTGTTAATTATTTATATTTTATATATTTATAACTTATACATTATGGCATTTTTAACCCAAACTAGGACTATTACATTAAAATGTTTCCATCTTCAATCGACAAGGATCAAATTTGCAAATATGTGAAAGTGTTATTATATTACATCCTTTACCCATCTACCATCAGTCCAACCCGACCCGTATCGCAAACCCGAGACCCATTGGTTAACTTAGACCTCAATTATCGGGCTTTAACTTGGAAACTAAATCATGTGTTGTATTACTCCCATCAATTCGATCTTGCCGATAGAATAAATTAAGAAACCAAAATCAACATGTTACGTATTGCCATTAAGAATAAAAACGACGATATTAATATACGATACACCCTATATGCGCGATGATACTTCAATTAGATCTATCTACACCATCTTGGAGACCCGGCGACCAATAGCCCTAGGTTTAATTACGTTATAACAGCTTGCTTCTGCCTGTTCGAAGTCTTGTTCTTGCCGGCAACAGTGGGGTCAGATATGCCGTCTTTACATCATCGTTTCTGGTAATTTTTGTATGTCTCAAGTTCGTTTTTAATACCTCAACCTTAACCCTAACAGTAATCGAATCCACAGTTATCGGATTGATCGATTGAGTTATTTAAGGTTTATGTTCTTGGTTCGCTAACTATCTGCTCTTATTATATCGAATTCATGCTTTTATATCGAATTCATGCTCTATAGAATTTTATTTTTCCATTCTTTAAGTTAATTTTCACTAAAAAAATGAATTTCATTGAATTCCCATGATGACTTAATTGGAATTTTAATATTAATTTTCACTATTATCTATTGACATTTGCGTGATTGTTGTCGAAAACATGCGGTGGTTCGTGGGTACCTCAACAATCCATTTTCATTCTTGTTAGATTTCGTTATTTAGTTGGAATCGCACGTTGGTTCGTAGATATTTCAGTTCCTTACTTCAGTTTTTAATACATCTTGGGAATTTAAAATGTTTCGATGTTTTTTTCAGTTGTTGTTGGAATAGTCATGGTGGTTCATGCATTTCCATCTCCGTTTTTTCGTCTATTTAAATATATTATTTCTCAACTCGTCTCTATTTTTCATTATTACTTTAATATTCATTACTTATTTAATATTTCATGATAAACTATGAATATTGCAACTTCTTTATTTTGATTTTAATGATGTTATGGAGATAGGAAAATCCCTTGTAAGTTGGGGATATTCCAATGACCCACTTATACTATATCTGATTTTAAAAATTTAATTGGAATAGGACTATCTCGGTGATTCGTGAATATCCGCTTCCCAATTTTATCTGCTTACAGTTTGGTTGTTTATATAAATTTTCGTATTAATATTTTTGCATTCTCAATTACTACTACCAGTACTTTAAAATTTTAATTTACCTCATCTTAAATACACAATTACGATATTTCAATGCTGTATAAAGTTCTCTTTAAATTTCATGAGTTTCTCATTTAACTAAACTGAATTCTCAAAATCTTTGTTTAATCTTGTTCAAATTTGTACTCTCGATCTTATGAATTCTATCTCGAATGTTGCAATATTTAAAAATTTCACAGGTTATTATTCTTCTACAGTTATCAGTTAATTCCTTTATCATGTTATCCTTGCAATCATAGAATTTGGTTTGTTGTCTTATTTGGTAAGTTCACATAAATTTGTTAGTTGGCTCGTCTCCCCACTCTCTTTCTTCACAATCGATCTTGTCGACGCATCATCTATCCTAACTTCAATGTTTCCGTTTCTCTTAACTTTTAAGTTACTTTAAAATTTTCACTAATTTCATTAATCAAACTAGAAAGTTCACCTAAATTCCGTTATTAGGAATATTTTATATAATCTTCTAATTTTACACTTATAATAAATCAACTCCCAATGGTTTTATAATATGTTAACACTTTCCTCATATTTATAATAAATTAATAACTTTTCTCACAAAATCATGTCTTTCAAATATTTTGTAAACCACACGATGGGATGAGTTATGTGGACCATCCGACGACCTAAGTAATTATGGAGGCCTACATAATTATCGAAGTCCTCGCATGGAAATCATAATGCGTGCACTTGTGTGTCATAATTTAGAATTGAAAGTAGTTGAGATAATGGTACAAATGTAAAGATGATAAGGACATGATGGATACGCCGCTGGTACATCCTATATATACGAGTTCTTATCGGATTTTCATTTGGAGCGTTGTTTTGACTATTCAAAATTCTGTGTGATGATAAATTTTAAAAGTTATATTTTAAAATTTTCTTTTTCTCAAAATTTTATGGTGTTTTATATTATTCTCTAATTTCGGGACGAAATTTTTTAAAGTAGGGGAGACTGTAACAACTCGGGTTTTCAAACTACTAATTTATATCCGTTACACGACCCACTTTTACGTTCGGGTTATTTTATCAAATAAAAATATCGAGTTAATTAATTTTTATGATAATATTGTTAATTATTTATATTTTATATATTTATAACTTATACATTATGGCATTTTTAACCCAAACTAGGACTATTACATTAAAATGTTTCCATCCTCAATCTACAAGGATCAAATTTGCAAATATGTGAAAATGTTATTATATTACATCCTTTACCCATCTACCCATCAGTCCAACCCGACCCGTATCGCAAACCCGAGACCCATTGGTTAACTTGGACCTCAATTATCGGGCTTTAACTTGGAAACTAAATCATGTGCTGTATTACTCCCATCAAATCGATCTTGCCGACAGAATGAATTAAGAAACCAAAATCAACATGTTACGTATTGCCATTAAGAACAAAAACGAGGATATTAATATACGATATACCCTATAGGCGCGATGATATTTCAATTAGATCTATCTACACCATCTTGGAGACCCGACGACCAATAGCCCTATGTTTAATTACGTTATAACAGCTTGCTTCTGCCTGTTCGAAGTCTTGTTCTTGCCGGCAACAGTGGGGTCAAATGTGCCGTCTTTACATCATCGTTTATGGTAATTTTTGTATGTCTCAAGTTCGTTTTAATACCTCAACCTTAACCCTAACAGTAATCGAATCCACGGTTAACGGATTGATCGATTAAGTTATTTAGGGTTTATGTTCTTGGTTCGCTAACTATATGCTCTTATTATATCAAATTCATGCTTTTATCATCTAAACCCCTAGCACAGTTGGCTAGAGGTGTGCGTGCTAGATCTGTTGCGGCTGGTGGCGCGGGTTCGAGCCACCCCCAGCCCGGATTTTTAGCTGTTTACTTTTTGTTTGCCACTTAAGACATGTTATTAACTCATTTAGCCATTTAAACTATGTTATTAGTATATAATATATTTCAATTAGATCTATCTACACCATCTTGGAGACCCGACGACCAATAGCCCTATGTTTAATTACGTTATAACAGCTTGCTTCTGCCTGTTCGAAGTCTTGTTCTTGCCGGCAACAGTGGGGTCAAATGTGCCGTCTTTACATCATCGTTTATGGTAATTTTTGTATGTCTCAAGTTCGTTTTAATACCTCAACCTTAACCCTAACAGTAATCGAATCCACGGTTAACGGATTGATCGATTAAGTTATTTAGGGTTTATGTTCTTGGTTCGCTAACTATATGCTCTTATTATATCAAATTCATGCTTTTATCATCTAAACCCCTAGCACAGTTGGCTAGAGGTGTGCGTGCTAGATCTGTTGCGGCTGGTGGCGCGGGTTCGAGCCACCCCCAGCCCGGATTTTTAGCTGTTCACTTTTTGTTTGCCACTTAAGACATGTTATTAACTCATTTAGCCATTTAAACTATGTTATTAGTATATAATAATAATAATTAATCATTATTTTTGTTAAACACCGACATTATAACTAGTCATGTTTCCGAACCTTGGATAAAACTATATATATGTATCTATATGTAAGAGAATATTAAATGTTTGTAATTTGTTTAAGGCTTATATAATCAGTTTTATTAATATTAAGTATTAAGTAAAGTATGTATTATAAAATCGACACTTTGATTCACGTTTCTTTATCATTGAATGTCTTATTAAACTTACTTACTTACTTATATATATATATATATATATATCTAATAGACGTAATAAATAGATTTTATATAAAAGATTTTAAACAAAATATTTATTTATATACTACCATATACTATAATTAATTAATAACACATTATTACTATGTTCATCTACTTATTTATACATTAGTATTTTATTTACTCAATTAATTATAAGTATGTTTTATATTAAAATGATTTATTTAAATTATGTATTTATAAGTCTAATTATATGATTTTTATCAAGTATATGTAATGGTGATTCTTCAAAATAATAAAAGTAACAATTCTTTAAAATTATAACAATATAATGGTTGGCAATAATATTAATAATAAAAATCAATCAACCGTTCAATAAACATTCTAATATCAATCATAACTCAATCTCTATCAAAATCTTAATTTATTGAATCATGTTATATCTCTTATAATTAATTCTTATTATTATCATTTAACTAGGAATCCTTGTCGGTGTATCCCGAAGGGTTCATCATTCTCACATCATCATTTATAATTCTTTCATCCGATCAGGTGAGTAATCACTCCCCTATTTTACTTGTTTTCAAATGTTTTGGGGACACTTGCGTACCATTTATCATATTATTTATCTTATTATTTCTCAAACGCAAACTGTGATCTTTGTGCTGTGTATCAATTGAATGATTGCCTCTTACTTGCTATTTGCTTACTTGCTTACTTGAATCGCATTCGGAGAGGTCCAACATAATCTCATTATAGTATGATCATACGACCGTCGTAGTGGCCGGAGCCCGATCGCATTGGCAATGGTTTCACCGACACCTCATTTTTGGTAACCAATGCCCATTCGCATGGCAACGGTTTAGCGCTTTCTTTATGGTTGATTGTTTATGTATGTGCTATGTGTAACATCCTAAAATTTTAATGATGAATAAAGGAAGTTATGTTTAGTGATTTCACGTAATTGATTAATGTCGGGGAAGGAGCGGGTCTTGGACTTGGATTAATTGAGATGGGTTAAATGAGAATGGGATTTCAGGGATATAAATACCCCCAAAATCCCAAAATATCTTCATTTTCCCCCACTCTCCTAAACACACACATACACACCCACCAAGCACACCCAAAACCGCCGCCGGCCGGGCCGAGAAAGAAGGAAGGATCGAGCGAGGTCCGGGTAAGAGAGAAAGATTAGTGGTGATACCAAGATAAACAAGATCCAAACAAGCTCAAAAAGGTATGATTCTTGATCTTGGAAGTTTAAAGATCCGAGCTTTTAGTGTATAAGCGACCGAAAATGGTCGGGAAGTGTAGTGGGTGGTATTGAACCTTAACAAGGGTGTTAAAATCGCCCGAAATGTTGATCAGAAACCGAAACAGCGAACATCTGGGCAACTTCGCCTTCATCTGGGCAACTTCGCCTTCATCTGGGCAACTTCGCCTGCAAGCTAAGTTCGCCTGATGAACTTCGCCTGCAAGCTAAGTTCGCCTGATGACAAGTTCGCCTGAGGTTTAAGTTCGCCTGATGATAAGTTCGCCTGAGGTTTAACTTCGCCTAAAGCTAAGTTCGCCTGAGGTTTAACTTCGCCTAAAGCTAAGTTCGCCTGAGGTTTAACTTCGCCTAAAGCTAAGTTCGCCTGAGGTTTAACTTCGCCTAAAGCCAAGTTCGTTTAGAAAATAAATTTAAAATCTAATGAAAAATGTGTTAAGACAGTTAATGGAAATAAAATTTTTCCAAGCTGACCTGGCAGCTCGACCCCAGCTAGGGGCTCTGCCCCTTGGACCCTGCTAGGGGCTGCCGCCCCTAGACCCCGCTGCCAGGGGCGCTGCCCCCGGACCCCCGTTCGTTGTGGGTAGTAATTAAGACTAGAAAGATGTTAAGTAGTGATAGTTAAATTGATATGAATACTTGTTATACAGTCAGCCGTGCACAACTGAAGAAAGGGATTACGATCAACGGAGAACGTAACCGTGTTCAGGTGAGTTTCTAGCCCCATTTATGTGTTATGTTTTCGGGGCTGTGTGCATACTCAATATGTTTGTTAATACGCTTATCCTAAGAGATAAGTGTATGCCTTACGTGAATGATATGATATGTATGAATGATTGCTTGATGGTACGTGAACGATCTTCGGATATTGCACGTACTGTCAGGTTGTAACGCTATGTGTAAGGTAAGTATGGTATGTATGTTTATGTGTATGAACGTGATAAAGATAATAAAAGAAAGAAATGATAATGTATGGTTGTATGGTTACGGAAAGGGTACCGAGCCCTAATAATACTCGAGGTATGATGTATGGTTGTATGGTAACGAAGAGGGAATCGAACCCTACTAATATTCGAGAACTAGGGAACCGAACCCTACTAATATTCGAGGAAAGAGGGTACCGAGCCCTAATAATACTCGAGGAAGGAGGGTACCGAGCCCTAATAATACTCGAGGAAAGAGGGTACCGAGCCCTAATAATACTCGAGGAAGGAGGGTACCGAGCCCTAATAATACTCGAGGAATGTAGGGCGTAATGCTCTTTATAACGTAAGATAGGAAGGTAAGTTAATACAAAAGAAAGTAAGAAAGTATGAAAGTAAGAAAGTAAGGAAGTATGAAAGTATGAAAGTATGAATGAAAGAATATAATGTTATGTGAATGGTATGACTATGTGATTATCTAGAACTCACTCAGCGTAGCTGACTTTTAGTATGCACGCAGGTGAGTAGGATGAGGAAGCTCGCTTGAGGAGACACATGGCACTGAACAAGAGTCTGGCATCTGAAGACTTATGATGTTTTAATTTTAATGTTTTAATGTGAAAGACAAATGATGTTTTGAGACAAGTTATGAAATATTGTAATGTTTTATGAAAGTTTTATATTCCGCGTAAATGTTTTAATTAACTCTGATATTTAGAACTGTGTTTATGAGTAAATCCAACTGGAAAGTAGGGTTACCGGTAACGGGGCCTTACACTATGGTTTAATTGTTTATACTCACATATAACAGTTTTGCCTATTTTTATTCACTTATATCATTATATATTATTACCATTTTTGTTTGTGTCAAAACTGGTGATCTACTCACTCAACATGTGTTGTTGACAAACATATATTTTGTACGCATTTGCAGGTTATAGATTTGGGTTGCTTATCGAACTGTAGCTCACATAGAGATGACTTTAGGATAAAACATATACAAGAATAGTTAGTTTTGTATTGTAATTTTCTTTATTTTTGTTGTATATGAATGTTGTTTCATAATAAATAAATTAATTAGATATTGTCGCTTTCATGATAGTAACCTTGTGAGCTGTGACAATCAGTTCACGCCCCGACATTTCCGCTGTAGGTTGGGGTGTGACAGGTTGTCCCATGGACCACCCGTCAGGGTGATGGTTGGTAAACAGGGGGATAAGTGGTGGGGTGGCAGGTGGTGGTGGGAGGAGGGTGGTGGCAGGTGGGAAGGGGGTGGTGGTGGTGGGCGGCGAGTGGTGGCAGGTGGTGATGGGCGTTGAACAAGGTGGTATGACCAAAAGCGATGGTTGGTGGCGGTGGTGGTATATGGTGGAGGTGATGGTAGGTGGTGGTGGCAGGTTAATGATGGTGGTGGGTGGTTTGTGGTGGTGGCGTGGGTGGAGGCGGCGATGGCGGGTGCGGCGATGGCGGGTGGTGGTGGTGGTGAGAGTGCAATGGGTGGTGGTGGTGGAAGGGTGTTGGAGGTGATATAGTGTGAAAAGAGGTGGAATGAAAAAAAAAAACTAGGGTGATGGATGGAATGGATTTAAGTTGTTTTAGGGGGAATGTAATGGACATGGTAATGAGTGATTTCATTCCATTGACCAACCAAACAACTTTTTTTTTCATTCCCTCACAATAGTTCATTCCATTATGTCTCTCATTCCAGCATACCAAACGCACCTAATGCTTTTTTTAGTAAAGTGTCATTTTCATCATTGTGATTTGGTAAATAATGCGAATTTAGTCCAAAAGGTTTATTTTTTGCGTATGGACCCTCAATGTTTCCCAGTTCTTGCCAATTACATCCAAATCACTAACCCTGTTAAATTTAATCGTTAAGTCATGTAACGACTCAGACTTTCCTAGATTTAATATTTATATTAAAACCCGACCCATTTTGATGCTCGGGAAATTTTATCGCTTTTATCGAGTTAATTAAATTATTATTATATTATTGTTTAAATTAATTTTATAATATAAATATAATTTTCTTACTTTGGTAAAAACCACCCTCACCCAAACTTTAACCCCCTTTTGTTTCCATCTCCAAAGTTCAGGGGGCTATATGCAAAATCTGATATTTAATTTATTTATTATATTATTTATCAGAAATATCCATTAACCCAAACTCCATAACCCATATCCATGAACCAAACCCGTAACCATAACCCGTTTGTTAACTTGTACCATAATCTACGTGTTATAAACAAAATTGATTGTGTAAGATCGTCTACATATAAATTTCGAACTACACCGACAACTTAGTTAGGAAACAATGATGAAATGAGATACGAATTAACTAATACCAAAACCGTCCTAACCCGTTTTCAATATACAATGTAACAACCCTTATAACACAATTAAATCAGCAGACACGATCCTTACAAGCTCGCCATCAAAACCTCTCTAATAAATTGGATTGTAGTAGCTGTTTATTTGTCCGTCGTAGTCGTTTTTTGGCCGTCATCTTCTATACATTTAATCGTTCAGTCAAGCATCGTCACAGGCCTTTTCATCAACGCGTGATTTCCACTAATCTTCATTCTTATTGTTATCTATTCCTTTTTGCCCGTCTGTTAAGGTGAGTACCGCATTCCCTCTTTTTTACTCTTTTTCTCACGTTTTGGGGACAAATGTGTAAATTGTATTTCTCATATATATTTATACACAAAACTGCAACTATCGTCTTATGTGTTAACAACTATACCTTACTTGTTTATGTACTTATATGCTTTACGTGAACCGCATTCGGAGAGGTCCAACATAATCTCAGAATAGTATGATCATACGCCAGTCGTTATAGCTATGTGCTTCTCGACATCTTAGTTATACTTGCTCATTTGGTTAATTTGTTATTCTCATATGACTTGTTGCATTACTTATTTTTATATATACTTTATGTACACTTAAACTGGTGTGTTGCTCACTCAACCTTGTGTTGACAAAACTATTTTATTTTCAACGCATATGCAGGTTATCATTTGATATGAAGTAACTGAAGTACAAGATCACTTAAGGATTTATACTAGAAGAAAACTTAACGAGAAATATTTTTTATGAATTTTGATTGTTGATGCACTTTTGTTGGTTTGGATATTGTAAGAATATTTGTTTCATTTGAAATTTATTTAATAGATATTGAAACTTATAATATTGCATAATAGTACCTTGAGAGCTGTGGACAATCAGTTCACGTCCCGACATTTTCGCCGTAGGTTGGATGTGACAGATTGGTATCCGAGTCGAAGGTTTAAGATAAGTCGTTAGTGGTGCCATAGTAACATGCTTAGGAGCCCCATGCGTGTTTATCTTTTTGCCTTATGTGTTCAAAATTAATTGTTTACAGCTTTCTTAGATAATTGTTTAATGATTATTTATTATTGTATTGTTATCCACACACACACACAACTCCGAGGCTATGCCTCAACCTTCAAAGAAAATTTTTCGTAAATATTTTAAATTAAAGTAGATTGTCTTTTGTTATTGGGAAATTCCTTAAGAATTCCCTGCTTTTGTTTTTACTCCTTCATCTTAAGGCTAGGTAGCATGGCAAGTCCCTCTCGGCCAAAGAGTAACACAATTGTCATACGACCGACACCTTAGCTTGATTTTAAACCGAATTCACTGTGGTTCGTGGCTAAACTCGGTCTTCCCAATTATTGTGTTTTGTTACTTAAATGGTTAATTGGGTGAAAAATCAATTGAACCCATGGGCACTCATACTATCCATTTCTCAGTTTGTTTTATGTTTTTGTTGGAGTTCATCATACGTGGTGGTTCACGGGATGTTCCAACTACTCATATTTCTCTCGTTCGTTCGTTATTTAGTTTGGTCGGTTAAAACGCCATGTAACGCTCATTGGGCCGACAAACTATATTGTATTGTTAATTTGTTAATTAGTTGGGACAATCAAAATGCCATGTAACGCTCATGGGCTGTCCAACTCAGTTGTTTTTTTATTCGTTAGTTTCGTTGGACCATTCAAATTGCCATGGAAAGCTCATGGGAGGCCAACATACACAAATATATTTCGTCAGTTTATTGTAAAGTTAACTTAATCAAATAAAAGTTTAAATTTTAAACTGACTTATCTCCTCGTGTAGTCATCAAACATTAATCATATTGACTACATCAACTAATAATTATTTACGCTATGTATCCCCTTACCTTATAAACTTTTATCTTTATATCTCATGATATGGCGCGAATCCCTCACTTATGAAAAGCAAAGTTATTATAAAACAATTAAACATTTTATTATTTGAATGTTTTCCACAACTTATCCTTCATTTTATAATCTTTATTTTTGGTCCTCATAGACTGTCTCACCTAAGAAACCATTGTCGTCCTCGACATCACTAGTCTAGTTCTCATGACCACCACGTGTTTAGCCAGGGAGTTAACTGCTGCAACCTCTAAAACATAAACTCAAATTCAAAACATTAGTACAAACAATTCAAACTTGTTCATTAACTTCCTTGATTGAAATTTTAATTCATTTACCCCTACTTATCCTCGCAACAACAACAACGACATCAACGAGCGCAAGTCTAATTATGAAAACTATGTTGTTAATCGAATCAATCATCAACCTCGACAAATCTAAGTATCCCAAGCAAGAAATTCTCCATCGGTATTCACTCGTTATGCCCCACTAGTAACTTTCATCAGTCGATTCAATCCTCATGTCGTTTTTGCACCCAATGTAATCGCTTCGATCATCCTTGCGTATACTTGCCCTACACTGCCAATTGCACAAGCTGTCCTGCAATAGTCTATCCATCATGCTCAATCTGATGCACTACTACCCGTGCTTGCTACCATTTAGGAGACCCTAATCCTCTCCGCGATACGTGCCCTCATATTATCCAAATTAATGAAGTTCAAACTATAGTTACACCCTACTACGTTACCCACCAAGTCCGAACCTACCAATTCCTCGTCCTTCAAGCTCCTCCCATCAATCAATGCCAACCCTACATAACCCAAACTTACCAAGTTCCACACCTGTAAGCTCAAGTTTACCAAACCTACTAGAATCTAGCCACCCTCTTGTTCGCGTTCAAATTATTCAAGCAATGCCAAATCAATCTACCTCGACCGCTCAAGCTCTCATGGATCAAATCACTCAAGATGCTCAAGTTTCATGGTTTCAAGACATGTGCAACTGAAGATTTAACCTACTAAGAAGATTTTGTCGCTTGTCGTATTTTATCTTAATTGAATTAGATTTTTTCTTCGTATCGATTATCTAATAAATTTTGAATTAACGTTTTTATGAATTTTTGAAATACTAACTAAGATTTTCTCTTAATATTCCCTTCGAGTAAAGCTTAAAATTATCGAAGGGTGATTTTATTAAATTCCTCATTTTAAATAACCAAACAATAAACTTTTGTATATTTAAAGACGTCTCACTTAAAAATCCTTTCCCTTAAGGAATTCCTAAAAATTATATTTTCACACGTTTTGTAAATCCACACGATGGGACGAATCATGTGGACCATCCGACGATAAAAATAATTATGGTCCATAACATAATTATCGAAGTCCTCGCATGGAAATCATAATGCGTAAGATTGTGTGTCATAATATATAATTGAAAGTGGTTGGAATAACAATACAAATGTAAAAATGGTAAGGACATGGTGGATACGCCACTGGTACATCCTATATATAAGTGCCCTTATCGGATTTGCATTTGGAGCGTTGTTGTGACATCTGCCCCGATCCGACCCGACCCAGGTACCCGTTTTCCGATCCGATCTCTTTCTGTTATGATTTAATATTTATTTATACTTATATTTTACTTTTAATAATTTTTCCTTCCCGCCTCTTTTTCTCTCTTTCTTTCCGCCGTCCCGTCCCTCTCCTTCTCTCTTTCCGCCTTCTTTTCCCTCTTGTCGCCGTCCCGCCCTTAAGCCTTGAACCCCTCTTAACCTTTTTCTGTCCTTTGTTCCTTCCCGCCTAAGGTTGTCTGCGCAGCTCCACGCGCCAGACTCCTTACAAGGAAGCCTGCGTGAAGACCACCTGTTACTGCGATATGCGAGACGAACTGTCCCCGCAGCGCGCTAAGGATTTTAGTTCTTCCCGCGGCGCGCTATGGATACCGTTCTTCCCGCGACGCGCTAAGGAATATAGTTCCTCTCGCGACGCGCTTAGAATTGAAGTTCTTCCCGCGGCGCGCTTAGAAATATAGTTCTTTCCGCGGCGCGCAAAGGTTGGTTCTGTCTGCCTTCGCGCTCGCGCTCTCTTGACCTTCTGTGTCTGCCTTCGCGCTCGAGCTTTCTCGCGCTGTCTGGTGTCCTTTCTTCTGTTTTAACTTGCTTGTTTGCTTTTGATATCTTATCTTTGTGCTGTTGACCTAACCTGACCTATCTTATGTCTGAAAAGCCACTTTTGGCGCAGCATGCGCACCAACCCCATTGGTTGGCAGAAAAAGTGACTGACATTATCTTTTGAGATCTGCTTTTTCCATGCCTGACCAGTACCTTTATCTGACCCGCCCATGCCTGTTTACTGTTCCCTGTCAGCTTTATCTTGCCCCCTGCAGCTGCCATATCTTTTGATATCTTTTGCTTTTGGAATCTTTTGCTTTTTGAGATCTTTTCCCCTTTTTCTAGGGATTGTGTTCCCTAGGGTTTCTCTATAAATAATAATGTTATTTTTCCTAACACTACACACACAAAGCACTTAAACTCTCCTATTCTCTCTTGCTCCTTGCTCTCTCTGCCGTCCTCCTCTCTGCCTCCGTCTTCCTCCCTGTTCTGCCCTGCTTTTCCGGTAATATATATTATATATAATAACTTACTTATTAATTATGCTAACTTGTAATCAAGACTTAAAACAAATCATTAAAACAATAATCTTGTTTATAGGTTAACTTGTGCTTGTTTAAAGTTGGTTCTTGCTTTATCTTACACCGCATCGTTTATCAAGTGAGTAATCTCGTACCTAATCCCTTTTTATTTTTAATGTTTTGGGATGTTCATGTGTTCGTACAAACTTAGAGTCTTAAACTTGTTTATGAACTTTAGTCGCGCAGTATCCCATGTGTTAAGGACGTTTACTTGGCTGTTTATTTGTATGTGTGTATCATTAACCGCTTTGTTCGGCCTATTCCGAAGTTTTCATGGATCCATTAGATGAACACGGGAGACCTATCGTTTACGGTTTTCTTTGTTTACACTTGCACAGATGTTTTCTTGTTTTTGTGCTCATTTGGGAGCACGGATTGAACTATGAGCTATGATCTATTTAGGCTTGATCACAATCTGATTACACCCTTGTTAAACACCAGACATACACGTGTTGCGCGCAGATTTATGGTTATCTATGTATTGTATTAAACTTGATTTCTCACCAACACGCAAGTGTTTGACGTTTATTTTAACACATGTTCAGGTTTGCAGTAGCTGTTTTGGAGCTTGTGGACACGTAGGAAGTTTTCTTTATTTTGGACCTAGATTAATATGTATCAAGACAAGTTTTTGCTGTTCGAATATTATGATTTATAATATATTGATTTATGATGATTTATGTTATCTTGTTTACTTTGCGCGTGCGCGAATGAATGTATTTATTAAATATTGACACCCAATAGTGTCACAAGTAATGAAACAATATGTGGCGCCCCGATGTATAATCCGCCTTTGGTCGGGGTGTTACAGATTGGTATCAGAGCTCGTTGACTTTAGGATAGGTGGTTAGACGTAACGGCCTAGAATACCTAAGAGTCCCTTCTCGCGCATGAGAGAAATCTCATGTTTGCGCGCTTATTGTTAATTACTCGTTATTTATGAATATGCTCGCGCTTGCGCAGTATATGATTTTATGTTCTATTCCGCGATATTTCGATTTTTGTTGAATTTCGATTTTTATTGATTTTACTTACATACTCGTTTGTTGGATTTGAAAATCCGAAAAGTCATGGTGATACATGAATAGTTGATTTTCAATTTCCATTTACGATTATGTTCTGAGGTTGAAGGCTTGAAAAGTCATGGTGATACATGAATTGTCAACCTCCAATACTCATTTTCTTGTATATTTTATATTGAAGATTGAAAAGTCATGGTGATACATGAATCGTCAATCTCTAATACTCGTTTGCTCGTATATTTTAAATTGGGAATTCGGAAAGTCATGGTGATACATGAATTGTCGATTTCTGATTCGAATTTGTTACCTTTATTAAGTCTGCATTTAGGGTCATTTATTGTACTTTAACTTTTGACAGTAACTAACTTCGCGAAACAAGCTTTACGATGACATACTTTGCGCTAAAACCAAGATATTAACTAAAATTAAAACTTTTATAGAATGCCTCCGCTATCTCGCCGCCATCTGAGGAGAGAAGCCTCGCGCAGACGTTCGCTGCAACGTTCCCAGGAAATGGCCGCCGCAATAGCCCAAGCTTTGAGCCAAAACAATACCAACACCTCTGGTTACAACATTAAGTCCTTTAACGCGGGTAACCCTCCAAAGTTCACAGGGCTTGAAGGAGCCACCGTGATGCTCCAATGGCTCGAGAAGATTGAAAACACTTTCCTCCACACCCAATGCCCTCTAGACAGACGAACCCTATATGCCTCCAGTGTCCTGGAATCTAGAGCGCTTACTTGGTGGAATGGAGTAGCTCATGCGCGTGGCGCAGAAGCTGCTTCCAGCATGCTCTGGGAGGAATTTAAGGAAATTCTGACGCGAGAATTCTGCCCTCCCAACGAAGTTAAGCGCTTGGAGGAAGAATTCTGGAACTTGAAGCAATACAGCGGTGAAGCGCGCGAGTACGCGACGCGTTTCCATGAACTAAGCCTACTTGTCCCTCACCTTGTTACCCCTTCCCGCCGAGCCATCGAGAAATTCCTTGGGGGTCTCCCCATGGAAATTCAAGATTCTGTATAGGCCAGAAACCCAGTAACCCTCTCTGACGCCATCGAGTTGGCCGCTGTGCTCAGCGACAACCATGTCAGAGCAGGAACCCTGTTCCTGCGGGGATCTGAGAAGACCAAACTCACCAAGACTGTTCCTGAACCAACAGAAACCAAACCAGAACCCTCAAACCGTAACAACCTCAAGCGCAGGCGCAAAGCCTATGCGCTTACCAACCCGCCCATTGTCCAGCAACCCATCTACCAACCTCCAGTTTACGCGCCTAACCCACTGTCAGCCTACCCAACACCTCCTGTAGTCCATAACTATGCCTTAACCAATCCCGCACTCCCTGCCCCGCCACCTAAGAAACCTTACATAGGAAATCAACCCTTTTGCCCAACCTGTAGACTTCACCACCCAACCCAAACCCCGTGTCGACAATGTAACCGATGTGGCCGCGTTGGTCACTCTGCCGAATACTGTAGAGTCCCTCCCGCCAACCCAATTGCGCCAACACCACCAGCCTACCCGCAGAACCCACAACCAACATACCCTAATCCACGACCCAGGTCGTGCTTTAACTGCGGTGATCCCAGTCATTTCCGGAACGCATGCCCGAGACTACAAGTTCAGATTAGGCAAGCGAACCCAGTTAACCAAATCTCGAACCAAGTGGCGCGCAGACGAGCTTTTAACATAACCGCGCACCAAGCGCAAGCGAATAATGACGTAGTTAATGGTACATTTTTGCTTAACGGATTTTATGCTTCTGTACTTTTTGATACTGGCGCCGATCGAAGTTTTATTTCTCGCGCGTTTGAGCATAAGCTTGCGCGACCGCGCAACGATTTAAAAGAAAATTTTCCAGTTGAATTGGCTAATGGCGAAACTGTTTTAATTAACTCAGTGATTAAAGATTGCACGCTTAACCTTAACGAAAACGATTTTCTGATCGACCTCATCCCCATGCCTCTTGGAAGCTTTGATGTTATTATTGGTATGGACTGGCTCTCGAAGAATCGCGCCGAAGTTATTTGCGCCAAGAAGTTGATTCGCATTCCTCGAGAAAATGGTGATCTTCATATCTACGGCGAGAAACCCTCCCGCGGTCTTAAACTTATGTCTTGCGCCGAAGCCCGAAGGCTCATGAGGAAAAGGTGTATTGCATTCTTAGCCCATGTGGTTAAACCTGCTGAAGAAAAGAAGCTTCGCGATATCCCTGTTGTGCGTGATTTCCCTGAAGTTTTTCCTGATGATCTTCCTGGTATCCCTCCCGCTCGTGAAGTCGAGTTCCGTATTGATCTTGTCCCTGGTGCTTCCCCCGTAGCCAAATCTCCTTACCGTCTTGCGCCCGCTGAGATGCAAGAATTGGCAAGCCAACTTCAAGAGTTGACTGCTAAAGGATTCATCCGCCCTAGCTCTTCGCCCTGGGGTGCCCCGGTGTTGTTCGTTAAAAAGAAAGATGGATCGTTTCGCATGTGTATTGATTACCGCGAGTTGAACAAACTCACCTTTAAAAACCGGTATCCCTTACCGCGTATTGACGACCTCTTTGATCAACTCCAAGGTGCCTCTTGTTTTTCCAAGATTGATCTCCGCTCTGGCTATCACCAGTTGCGCATCCGCGATGAAGATGTTCCGAAGACTGCTTTTCGAACTCGTTATGGCCATTTTGAATTCTTGGTCATGTCCTTCGGTTTAACCAACGCACCCGCCGTTTTCATGGATCTAATGAATCGGGTGTGTAGGCCTTTCTTGGATAAGTTCGTGATTGTGTTTATCGATGACGTTCTGATTTATTCTAAGACCAAGGCCGAGCATGAGCAACATCTCCGATTGGTATTGCAAAAGCTTAGAACCGAGCAGCTCTTTGCCAAGCTCTCCAAGTGTGAATTTTGGTCGGATGAAGTACAGTTTCTTGGCCATGTTGTTAACAAGATGGGTATCCATGTCGACCCATCCAAAATTGAAGCAATCAAGAACTGGGTTACGCCATCCACTCCTACCGAGATCCGTTCCTTTTTGGGCTTAGCTGGTTACTACCGGCGATTTATTTCGAACTTCTCAATGATCGCATTGCCTTTAACAGCTCTAACGCACAAAGGTAAACCATATATTTGGGGCTCGAAGCAAGAAGAAGCCTTTCTAACGCTCAAGCGTTTGTTGTGTGAAGCTCCTGTCCTTGCGCTACCTGAGGGTAATGATGATTTTGTCGTGTACTGCGATGCCTCCAACCAAGGTCTCGGTTGTGTTCTTATGCAACGAGGCAAGGTTATCGCTTACGCATCAAGGCAACTCAAGGTTCACGAGAAGAATTATACAACTCACGACCTCGAACTAGGCGCAGTTGTTTTTGCCTTGAAGATCTGGAGACACTACCTTTATGGTACTAAGTGTATCCTCTACACTGACCATAAAAGCCTTCAGCATATCTTTGATCAGAAGGAACTTAACATGAGGCAACGCCGATGGAACGAACTCATCAGCGATTACGATTGTGAGATCCGGTATCATCCTGGTAAGGCTAATGTGGTAGCCGATGCGCTCAGCCGAAAACCCTGCCAGCTTAACTGTATCTTGCCGCGCACGCAGCTTCACTTCGCGCCGATCCAAAGCAACCTTGAATCGCGTATTCGTGACGCGCAGCGCGCATCCATCTATAATGGTAACCTTCGCGCCGAGTTAGCGTGTGGCGCGGAAGCGCATTTTGTGCCCAATCTGAGTGGAATTCTCTGCTACCTCAATCGCATCTGGGTTCCCTTTGATGAGAATCTTCGCGCTGATATCCTGAGTGAAGCGCACAAATCTCGGTATTCTATTCATCCCGGCGCTGATAAGATGTACAAGGATTTGCGCATTACTTATTGGTGGCCCGGTATGAAGAAGGATATTGCTGTGTTCGTAGCTAAATGCCTGACTTGTTCTAAGGTAAAAGCTGAACATCAACGCCCATCTGGTTTGCTCGAACAACCAGAAATTCCTATGTGGAAATGGGAAAGTATAGCGATGGACTTCATTACCAAGTTACCTTTGACAACAAGCAAACATGATAGCATTTGGGTAATAGTGGATCGATTGACTAAGTCTGCTCATTTTCTGCCCATTCGTGAAAACTACCGTGTTGAGCAGCTCGCGCAGCTTTATGTCAAAGAGATTGTCTGCCGTCATGGTACTCCTTTGAGCATCATATCCGATCGCGATGGCCGTTTTATATCCCGCTTTTGGAAATCTCTCCAATCTGCGCTAGGAACTCGCTTGGACATGAGTACGGCATATCATCCTCAGACTGACGGACAGTCTGAGCGAACTATTCAAACTCTTGAGGATATGCTCCGATCTTGTGTTCTTGATTTTGGAGGTAATTGGGATTCACACCTGCCTTTGATTGAGTTCTCTTATAATAACAGCTATCATTCCAGTATCGGTATGGCCCCATTTGAAGCACTTTACGGTCGTAAGTGCCGCTCCCCGATTTGTTGGAGCGAAGTGGGAGAAGCTCAAATCACAGGACCCGAACTTGTTCAAGAGACAACCGATAAAATCGCCAAGATCCGTGATCATCTGCTGACTGCCAGAAGCCGACAGAAGAGTTACGTAGATCGTAGGCGGAAGCCTCTCGAATTTCAAGTTGGTGATCTTGTTCTCCTCAAAGTGTCGCCCTGGAAGGGTGTTGTCCGCTTTGGGAAGAAAGGTAAGCTTGCTCCTCGATATGTTGGACCATTTAAGATTCTCGCGCGTGTAGGAAAAGTTGCCTACAGACTTGACCTGCCGCCCGCGCTCAGTAATGTGCATCCAACGTTCCATGTATCCAATCTCAAGAAGTGTTTAGCTGACGAGAACCTTCACATTCCACTTGATGAAGTTCAAGTTGATGAATCTATGCATTTCGTTGAGAAGCCTGTTGAGATTATGGATCGCGAGGTTAAGCAAACCAAGCGCAGTCGCATCCCTATCGTGAAAGTTCGCTGGGAGTCCAAGCGCGGAGCCGAGTTTACATGGGAAAGGGAAGATCAGATGAAGATCAAGTACCCGCACCTGTTCTCTGCGCAACCTACTTCGAGATAAATTTCGGGACGAAATTTCTTAAAGTAGGGGAGACTGTGACATCTGCCCCGATCCGACCCGACCCAGGTACCCGTTTTCCGATCCGATCTCTTTCTGTTATGATTTAATATTTATTTATACTTATATTTTACTTTTAATAATTTTTCCTTCCCGCCTCTTTTTCTCTCTTTCTTTCCGCCGTCCCGTCCCTCTCCTTCTCTCTTTCCGCCTTCTTTTCCCTCTTGTCGCCGTCCCGCCCTTAAGCCTTGAACCCCTCTTAACCTTTTTCTGTCCTTTGTTCCTTCCCGCCTAAGGTTGTTTGCGCAGCTCCACGCGCCAGACTCCTTACAAGGAAGCCTGCGTGAAGACCACCTGTTACTGCGATATGCGAGACGAACTGTCCCCGCAGCGCGCTAAGGATTTTAGTTCTTCCAGCGGCGCGCTATGGATACCGTTCTTCCCGCGACGCGCTAAGGAATATAGTTCCTCTCGCGACGCGCTTAGAATTGAAGTTCTTCCCGCGGCGCGCTTAGAAATATAGTTCTTTCCGCGGCGCGCAAAGGTTGGTTCTGTCTGCCTTCGCGCTCGCGCTCTCTTGACCTTCTGTGTCTGCCTTCGCGCTCGAGCTTTCTCGCGCTGTCTGGTGTCCTTTCTTCTGTTTTAACTTGCTTGTTTGCTTTTGATATCTTATCTTTGTGCTGTTGACCTAACCTGACCTATCTTATGTCTGAAAAGCAACTTTTGGCGCAGCATGCGCACCAACCCCATTGGTTGGCAGAAAAAGTGACTGACATTATCTTTTGAGATCTGCTTTTTCCATGCCTGACCAGTACCTTTATCTGACCCGCCCATGCCTGTTTACTGTTCCCTGTCAGCTTTATCTTGCCCCCTGCAGCTGCCATATCTTTTGATATCTTTTGCTTTTGGAATCTTTTGCTTTTTGAGATCTTTTCCCCTTTTTCTAGGGATTGTGTTCCCTAGGGTTTCTCTATAAATAATAATGTTATTTTTCCTAACACTACACACACAAAGCACTTAAACTCTCCTATTCTCTCTTGCTCCTTGCTCTCTCTGCCGTCCTCCTCTCTGCCTCCGTCTTCCTCCCTGTTCTGCCCTGCTTTTCCGGTAATATATATTATATATAATAACTTACTTATTAATTATGCTAACTTGTAATCAAGACTTAAAACAAATCATTAAAACAATAATCTTGTTTATAGGTTAACTTGTGCTTGTTTAAAGTTGGTTCTTGCTTTATCTTACACCGCATCGTTTATCAAGTGAGTAATCTCGTACCTAATCCCTTTTTATTTTTAATGTTTTGGGATGTTCATGTGTTCGTACAAACTTAGAGTCTTAAACTTGTTTATGAACTTTAGTCGCGCAGTATCCCATGTGTTGAGGACGTTTACTTGGCTGTTTATTTGTATGTGTGTATCATTAACCGCTTTGTTCGGCCTATTCCGAAGTTTTCATGGATCCATTAGATGAACACGGGAGACCTATCGTTTACGGTTTTCTTTGTTTACACTTGCACAGATGTTTTCTTGTTTTTGTGCTCATTTGGGAGCACGGATTGAACTATGAGCTATGATCTATTTAGGCTTGATCACAATCTGATTACACCCTTGTTAAACACCAGACATACACGTGTTGCGCGCAGATTTATGGTTATCTATGTATTGTATTAAACTTGATTTCTCACCAACACGCAAGTGTTTGACGTTTATTTTAACACATGTTCAGGTTTGCAGTAGCTGTTTTGGAGCTTGTGGACACGTAGGAAGTTTTCTTTATTTTGGACCTAGATTAAAATGTATCAAGACAAGTTTTTGCTGTTCGAATATTATGATTTATAATATATTGATTTATGATGATTTATGTTATCTTGTTTACTTTGCGCGTGCGCGAATGAATGTATTTATTAAATATTGACACCCAATAGTGTCACGAGTAATGAAACAATATGTGGCGCCCCGATGTATAATCCGCCTTTGGTCGGGGTGTTACAGTTGTTTTAGCTATTCAAAGTTCTGTACTACGATAAATTTTTAAATTTTAGTTTAAAAAATTTCTTTACCTCAAGCATTAATTGTTTTGTTATAGTATACTCTAATTTCGGGACGGAATTCCTTAAAGTAGGGAAGACTGTAACAACTCGGACTTTCCTAGATTTAATATTTATATTAAAACCCGACCCATTTTAATGCTCAGGAAATTTTATCGCTTTTATCGAGTTAATTAAATTATTATTATATTATTGTTTAAATTAATTTTATAATATAAATATAATTTTCTTACTTTGGTAAATACCACCCTCACCCAAACTTTAACCCCCTTTTGTTTCCATCTCCAAAGTTCAGGGGGCTATATGCAAAATCTGATATTTAATTTATTTATTATATTATTAATCAGAAATATCCATTAACCCAAACTCCATAACCCATATCCATGAACCAAACCCGTAACCATAACCCATTTGTTAACTTGTACCATAATCTACGTGTTATAAACAAAATTGATTGTGTAAGATCGTCTACATATAAATTTCGAACTACACCGTCAACTTAGTTAGGAAACAATGATGAAATGAGATACGAATTAACTAATACCAAAACCGTCCTAACCCGTTTTCAATATACATTGTAACAACCTTTATAACACAATTAAATCAGCAGACACGATCCTTACAAGCTCGCCATCAAAACCCCTCTAATAAATTGGATTGTAGTAGCTGTTTATTTGTCCGTCGTAGTCGTTTTTTGGCCGTCATCTTCTATACATTTAATCGTTCAGTCAAGCATCGTCACAGGCCTTTTCGTCAACGCGTGATTTCCACTAATCTTCATTCTTATTGTTATCTATTCCTTTTTGCCCGTCTGTTAAGGTGAGTACCGCATTCCCTCTTTTTTACTCGTTTTCTCACGTTTTGTGGACATATGTGTAAATTGTATTTCTCATATATATTTATACACAAAACTGCAACTATCGTCTTATGTGTTAATAACTTATACCTTACTTGTTTATGTGCTTATTGCTTTACGTGAACCGCATTCGGAGAGGTCCAACATAATCTCAGAATTGTATGATCATACGCCAGTCGTTATAGCTATGTGCTTCTCGACATCGTAGTTATACTTGCTCATTTGGTTAATTTGTTATTCTCATATGACTTGTTGCATTACTTATTTTTATATATACTTTATGTACACTTAAACTGGTGTGTTGCTCACTCAACCTTGTGTTGACAAAACTATTTTATTTTCAACGCATATGCATGTTATCATTTGATGTGAAGTAACTGAAGTACAAGATCACTTAAGGATTTATACTAGAAGAAAACTTAACGAGAAATATTATTTATGAATTTTAATTGTTGATGCACTTTTGTTGGTTTGGATATGGTATGAATATTTGTTTCATTTGAAATTTATTTAATAGATATTGAAACTTATAACATTGCATTATAGTATCTTGAGAGTTGTGGGCAATCAGTTCACGCCCCAGCATATTCGTCGTAGGTTGGGGTGTGACAAGTCAGGGGTATATATGTTTTTTCACTATTTCTTTGTTATGATATTTATTTCAGTGAACTGTGGTTTTTGTCATTGTGGTTTGACCAAATATGCGATTTTAGCCCAATAGTTTCAATTTTGCAATTTTTATCCTTGTAGTTTCATTTCACTTGTAATTAAACCCGAATTTATTTACTGCATTAAGTCTTGTCGTTAACCCATTTGCGTGCCTCTCACGTGACGACATTTTTTGTTGTTTTTCTCCCCAAATAAACCTCAGTCCTAATTCGCAAGCCCCCCACATGAGGGGCTGAGGTGTATTTGGGAAAAAAGAAAAAAAAGAAGGAACAAAACTTCCGCTCACGTAGTCACGTGAAGGGCACACTAATGTGTTTAACGACCAGACTTAACGAGATTAGAGAATTCATGTTTAATTGCAAGTGAAATGAAACTATAGGGAAGAAAATTGTGAATTTGAAACTACTGGACTAAAACTGTAAATTTGGACAAACAACAAGGACGAAAACCGCAGTCACTGAAATAAGTATTATAATAAAGAAATAGTGAAAAGACATGTCAACCCCTGACTTAACGATTAGATTTAACGGGGTTAGTGATTTGGATGTAATTGACAAGAACTGGGATACATGGGGGTCCATATGCAAAAAATAAACTTTTTGAACTAAATTCACATTATTTGTTAAACCAAAAGAACGTAAATAACACTTTATTTTTTTAGGCGAAACTAATGATTTCTATTGCCAAATATGGTTGTATATATTTGCATTAAGGTATTCATGGTCCAATTAAATTACTTCATGCGATCATTTTTTATCGAACCGGTAATTACTTCTCATGAAAACTGGACCAAAGTGACCAGGTTGGTGATTTTGATTGACCAAAAATGGAAAGTATTTAAATAATAATAATAATAATAAAAAAGGGAAATGCATGGTAGTGTTATGCTAAACAAAGTAATTAATTTAAGAAGGTGCAACACTATTATTCTTAAAATAGAATAAATACTATATAGATTTTAACATGTGTCATAATATATGTTTAAAATGTCCGTTTTATTCTTTAGATAAAATGACAAAACTCGTCCTTTATGTTTTTACGTTTTTTCAGTAGTCGTTCTTTAGCAAACTTAATGATGAAAAACATCCTTTATGTTCAAAAATCCTTGTGTGGTCCGTCCGTTTCACTAACGAGGGTTAGTTTTTCTCGTTAAATCCAGTCATGTGCACCTCATGTGAGGGCAATTGAGTCATTACCCCTCAGGGGTTATTTGTGTAATTGAGTTAAAATTTTGGTCTTTAAATAAATAAAAGTTTTTCTCTTTTTAACCATCATCTTCCCCAAATATTCATAATCCACCATTAACACCACAACCAAACACCACCCACTACCCATCATCATCATCATCATCATCATCATCATCATCATCATCTCAAAAACCCTAAATCTGAACCTGTTAATCATCATTATCAACAATGGCGGCGACCAGAGTAATGGTGTCAACGACTATTATCTGCGCATCATGCTTCAAATCCCCATTCTTAAGCCTCCCTCACCTCTGATTCAATAACAACACCGCCAGATTATTAATCCCACACACCCTTCACACAATCAGCCCTCCAAACCATATTAGACTACCCTCAACAAAGACGACCCAATAGAACTCGACGAACTCTCCGTCAAGAACCTCTCGTTATCCACCGCACTTCTCCACCCCTCACCACCGCCATGAACTCCGGTGCACCCCACCACTCCCTCTTGGCCTCCAAAGTTTACTTATCTCTTCTATTAACTAAAGACTTTCCAATTATCTCACTCTTTAACCCGGTTGCCTTCCATTCGTTACTCCGAACCATTCGCTGCTCGTTTAAGAATACCCAGTTGGGTTCACAGTCTGTGGTAAGAAAAAGAGGAGGTGGGCGTAAGAATGATAATAACAAGGGTAAACAGCCTGTCGAATAGGAAAATGAAAATGATGATGAAATTCAAGTACAGAGGGAATTTGATATCCGTAGATCTAGGGTTTCTAAGAAAACGATGATGATGATGATGATGATGATGATGATGATGGGTGGTTGTGGTGTTGATGGTGGGTTATGAATATTTGGGGAAGAGGATGATGGTTAAAAAAAGAAAAACTTTTATTTATATAAATACCAAAATTTTAACTCAATTACACAAATAACCCCTGAGGGGGTATAATGACTAAATTGCCCTCACATGAGGTGCACATGACTGGATTTAACGAGAAAAACTAACCCTCGTTATGAAAAGGACGAACCTCGCAAGGTTTTTTGAAGATAAAGGATGTTTTTCATCATTAAGTTTGCTTAAGGACGACTACTGAAAAACCTAAAAATATAAAGGACGAGTTTTGCCATTTTGTCCATTGTTTAATAGAGTACTTCTTTTTGGTATGTACGTGAAATTTTAAAAGATCATCTGAAAGATAACATCTTTGGCAATTGAAGGCATAAATAAGCCTTTTTCTTTCTCTTTTTAATAGTCTTTGAAACCAGCCTAATATTTGGGTGACTTTTCTGAGACGGTTTTTTTAATAGCTTTTGGAATCATCCTCAATATTCGGTTGAGTCTTTCAGAGACGAGATATCAACTGTTAATACTGATTTTAACGCTCTATGTCTGACTCACCCAAAAACACTATCAATATGGAAACTCGTTAGTGTGGGAAAACCCCTTAAGTCAACTTTTAAACTTGAGACTTTAAGATTCCAAGCCTTATACACACCCGTGCCGTTAGACCAGAAGGCCAACTACAATAAGTTTGTTCGTCATAATAAAAGAAAAGAACTTTAGAGTCGATAATTAGGGCCTACTCCTTTTGTTTTAGACGAATACTCGCACAGGACTTTCTTTTGCTTTGACTACTTTTTGACCAAATTAGTTTGTCTCCCTAGAGTATGCATGAACAAGAAGAAGGAAAGAATGGATTAAGAGACGCGTGTTTGTTATCATAGCTTTTGAACAAACACAAGACTTTTAAGAGTTTTAAATGCTATCACACACAATAATTAGTTTCTTTCTGATATTCTTTGTCTTGTATTAAGTTATATACGCGCCGCTAAAACATATACTGTTATAAACTAAAAGTTTATAAATCTTGAGTATTTAATTATTTTGGCATGACTAGTTAGAACATCTGATTCATTGATGAAGTGCAATGAAACGCTTTGAACCCGAGGTGTCTTAATGGCTAGGTTGACACATGCGACATGGTTCTTAAACTTCAAATTAATTAAACACTAATGTAGCATTAACATTAGCTTATTTCGGACCACGATCGAGGGTACTGAATCCATATACAAAAGTGTGAAGTGTTTTAACATAATATAACAAATAAAAACTTCAACTTCAACGGATTTCAGTCCTTAGCCGAATAACCTCGCCCTAGTGCCAACAACTCTTTATTCTTCTTCAAACGTAGCTAATAACCTCTCACACATACTAAACAGTCAGTTCTACTATTCCATAACAAGCTTCATTCATACAACTTATTATAAAATAGTAACACAAGCATACTCGAAGGCACACAAAATTTATACATTTCATAACTTCATTACTTCAAAACATGAGATACGTTGTTAGAAACTTCAATAATAGAAACTTCGTTACTTCATCTATCGATCTCAATTAGAAACTTCATTTGTACGTCAAAGTTTAGTTGTCTAAATCTACCCATACTTCTACTTCTAAGGTCGTGGCACCTCACTTCAAAATAACCATCGTCATTCACTTAGCATAACAAACAGAATAACACTTAAGAGAAATCGTCATCATATATAAGTCTGAGTGTATTAAAAGTTGGACGAATCTGACCAATGAATAACAAACATAATACATAAACAAAATTAAAGAAATACCCATCAAACTGGCATATATCAATTCAACATTTGGGGCTATAGCTATAATTAATTTATAATATTACTTGTAGTCGATTCATATACGTAAATTATACGTCAGTGTTATATATATAGAACTATAGAAGGTAAACGAACAACAAACTGCACTGCAAAACCTTTTTAAATTGTTGTAACTTCATGAAATATGAGCTGTTGTTTAATTACAAGCAAAGAACATCACTAAGATACTTACTGATAATAATTCTCTGACCCCACATTCTCAATTATCCACGATTTCTTCATTAATTCAGGCCTTCTTTGGTTAAGTGGGCCACGGTTTTGGTGGATCCAGTTTTGGACTTGGGGCGATCAAATTCAATTTTGGGATTTGACAGTGATTTGGGCTCTGAATCAACCCATGGCTTGTATTCATCCAAATTCATCAAGCCCAAGCTCACATCTATCTTATATGGGCCAGTCTAATATTTTGTTGGATAAGGCCGTCCATACCGTTCGTCGCACGAACTTGCTCGCCGATCGCTCGAAAATTGTTTTGGAAAATGCCCGCTCGTTTTTTGCTCGATTGTAAAGGGGACGCTCTGCTTGGTTCGATTAGTAAACAAGCCAAGCAACGAGCAAAGGTCTGCTCGGTTCGGTTCGACAAAAGTCTTTTTTATCATTTTAGATATAGTTATATATGAACAAATATATAAATACATAGACAAAACACATAAATATAAGCATACAATTTTTTAAACCTCTTAAAAATTTTCCTATTCTGTCAAATTTATAATTTTATTTGTTCGCTTCAAGTTTTTAGAATACTAAAAGTTATTTGTTTACATGATCATTGTATCTCACTTCATACTTATTTTTAATAAAAATTTACAATCTATTACAGTTTGTCTAAAAACTACTAATTTATTAATAATTTATATTATTTACAACCTTCAAATTTGTTTATTATTGAAAATTTTAAAATTGAAAAAAAATAATTCTCGAAATCGCTCGATGTTCGATCGAAAAATGCTCGATTTGGCTCGGTTCGGTTTTCGCTCGGTTCGAATTTCAGCCGTTCGGTTCGGTTGTAAATGAGCCAAGCAAGGAGCAAGCCTTCGCTTGGTTCGGCTCGGCTCGTGAACAGCCCTCTAGCTGATTTCATTAGATTAACGTGGAAGCATGGATTAACTTTTTTATCAAAACTGTTTTGTCCAAACCTAAATGTCATTATGGACTCAAAGCTTTGAATTTGGCTATGTGGTCAAATGAAAATGACGATCTAAATTGGTGTCAGAAAGTTTATTAATTCGATTCACACTTCCAACAGAAAGAAGGTGGGGTAATTTTTCTTTAAAGATGAGGTTGGCACGTAATTGCTTAAACATTAGAAAAAGTTGCTAAAACATTAGGAAAAGCGAACTACAACATAAATGTATGGTAGGAGAAGGGAACATGGTTCTTTACTTCTTTTTGGGTTTGATACTTTTTATAAATTTGACAACTTGCATATTCTAATGGGTTGTGATTAATTGACTTCTGAAAATATTATTTTCTTCATCTTTAATACCATTCGTAGTCGTTAAGTTGTGACGGCGTTTTGCGTTATAACCCCGGGGCACCCCCCTCCCCCCGGCGTTTTGATATATATTTTTTAAAATGTTATATATATAACACGTATATTGGCTCCAAAATCAAGAAAAGTAGCCGTTAAGTTACCGTTGGGAGGCTTTGGATTTTTTTAAAAAAAGTTATTATTTCTTATATATTAAACCAACTCATCCCCAATCAAAAATCATCAAACTTATAAAAAATCTCTTTCAACTCTATATTTTCTCACACAAAATTCACTATATAAATGGATCCTCCATCTATATATAAACGGTTTTTCAGGTCCGACCAACAAGCCGACGACGAGGCGGAGGAACAGGCGGTTACGAGTGCGATTATGCTCGCGACAACTTATATGAGTTCCGTTACGAGTGCGATTAGCTCTCCACCACCCCCCGTTTCAAAAAGAGCATATATCGAACGAGATCATACCGAAGCCAACAACCGGTTGATGGCGGGTTACTTCTGCGACTCGTTGAGATACAAGAACCCGAAGACCTTTAGGCGTCGTTTTCGGATGTCTAAAAATTTATTTATGCACATCACCAATGATTTGGAGCGTGAGCTTGATTACTTTAAGCAAAAGCCGGACGGTCGAGGGACGCTAGGATTCACGGCTATTCAGAAGGTTATGTCAGCCGTACGCGTGCTTGCCTACGAAAACACGGCCGACCCACGTGTATTTAAAGATGCCGATAAAACAACTCGGGACACCTTGGAGTATTTTTGTTACGGTACGTTTTGTTTTTTTTATAAATAATTTTATCACTTGTTTACTTTAATCAATTATTTTAAAAAAGTTGTGTAAAATATAGGAATATTGAAACTATATGGACCACATTATCAGAGAGAGCCCAACTGTAACGATCTACAACGTCTTTACGAGGCACATACAAGGGTGCATGGTTTCCCCAACATGATAGGGAGTGTAGATTGCATGCATTGGGAATGGGCTAATTGTCCAACTGCATGGCGAGGTCAATTCAAACTAGGTGACCAAAATGGACCAACGGTCAGCCTTCAAGTGATTGCTTCATATGACCTTTGGATTTGATCGGCATTCTTTAGTGTTCCCGGTTCCAACAATGACATAACCGTCTTAAAGCAGTCTCCTGTGATGAAGAGTTACATATCTAGGACCGTTCCCGTCACTTCGTTTTGGGCTAACGATAACTTTTACCATCATGGGTACTATCTGGGCGATGGAATATATCCAGAGTATGTGATAATCGTTAAAACATTCAGAGACCCGATGGATGAAAAAAGACAGTATTTTAAGAAAGTGCAAGAGTCTGCGAGAAAGGATATCGAGAGATGTTTTGGTGTTCTACAACAACGATGGCATTTTGTTAAAAATCCTTGTCGTCTATGGTCTTTAGAAAGAGTGAAATGTGCTATGTATGCGTGTATTATAATGCATAACATGATCATCGAGGACTAGGGAAGAGCAATATGTCCAACTTTCATACCGGACCCGGATCCACCACGGACTCCAGCAAGTATGGAGCAAAGACTCGAAAACTTGGATTCTGTGCGGTCAAGAGAGATACATAACACACTAAAGGAGGATTTGGTCCAACATCTTTGGATGTATCGGCCTTTGCCTGGTGAAAACGATGATCAAAACGAGGGCAACAATAAATACGATGATGAAGACGACGACGACGATGGCGAAGACGATGAAGACGAAGATGGTGACGACGACGAGGGCGACGATGACGAGGACGAAGAGGGCGAAGACGACGAGGACGACAACGACGACGAGTAGTTTTTTTTATTTTAATGTAATATTTATTTAATAAAATATTATTGTTATTTGATTATTCTTATTAAAAAATTAAAAAAAAAAACAAAAAGTGTAAAAGTGTCTGGGCGCCACGTGGCGCATAATGCCTGGGGGTGGGGCTTTATGACTATACTTTGTTTTTGTATAAAACCATAAATCTGACTTGGCGCCACGTGTCACATAATGCCTGAATGTTAGGCTTTATGACTACTTATGGTCTAAGACAACTACAAATAGATTATCAATCAACTGATTCATTGATCAAAGCATATGTGAAAGTAGAGAAAGCTTTTTGAGTTGTGGATTAATATCGGAAAGGCTGTAAACAGAGAAAAGACGTGGATTACAACATAGAATAAAATGGATTTTAACCAAAAGTGCATCACAAATCAAGGGTAAAGTTAAAATACAAAAGACAATAAAAATGAAAAGGGTGAGAAGTAATTTAGTCCATTGATCTTAGATTTTAATGGCTGAGATTAATTAAATAAATAAAAATTGATGGAAATGGTATGAAGGTAATAACTCACCTTTGTTGACTTTCTCTCTCCACATTCAAGGCACATGTCATTCCCCCATCATTTTAAAATGTTCATAACTTTTTCGTACGACATTATTTTTTTAAAACAAATTCACCATAATAATAAGCGTATTTTTATCTTTAATATAAGTATCATATTGTTATATGAAAAAAAATTAATAGGTTTTTTTAATTGTCTTTCTTTTTGTTGTTCATTGTGTCTTTTAGTTGAGTTTTCAGTTGAGTCATTGTGTTATATATATTCACCATTGTGTCTTACGTTTTATGTAATTGTGTTATACGTATTCATCATTGTGTTTTATGTTTCAAGTTATCGTTTAACATGATTGTGTTTTATGTATTAGATAATTCGTTGTTATTTTATCATTGTTTTTACATATTATTATTACACAACGGTGTTATTAGTATTTAAAAAAACATAATGAGGAGTTGAAAGACACAATGACGAAAAAACACAATGACGAAAAAATGCACAATGATAAGTGAAAATACACAATGGTGTGCGAAAAGACACAATGACGAAAAAAGACACAATGATAAACGAAAAGACACAATGGTGTGCAAAAAGACACAATGGTGTCCGAAAAGACACAATGATGTGCGAAAAGACAAAATGACGGAAAAATACACAAAGATAAGCGAAAAGACACAATGGTGTGTGAAAAGACACAATGGTGTGCGAAAAGACAAAATGACGAAAAAAGTCACAATGATAAGGGAAAAGACACAATGGTGTGCAAAAATACACAATAGTGTGCGAAAAGACACAATGACGAAAAAAGACACAATGATAAGCGAAAAGACACAATGGTGTGCGAAAAGACACAATGGTGTGTGAAAAGACACAATGACGTGATTTTTGTTTCAAATTTTATATAACAAAGATTATACTCATATTAAAGATAAAAAAACGCTTGTTACAATGATGGATTTTTTTTTTTAAAATATCATTAGAAAAAGTTATAAACTTTTTAAAATGATAGGGGCATTAACATGTGTCTTGCATGTGGAGAGAGAAAATGTGTACAGTTACCTCTATACCCTTTTTCTTTTGGTCCTCACTTGACACATGTCAATTATTTATGGTTTCTAACACTTTTTATTTTTGTTACCCTTTGTATAATAACTTGACTCCACAAATCAATTCTGATGCTACTTTTTAGTGAACACAGATTTCGGGCTTCTACCAACTTTTACAAATTAACTTTTCTAACTAAAATCACAACAATTAAAAATTAGGTATGCAATTATGCTTTTGAAAATTAAATTAGTTAACAAAACCTATGCGTTATATCCACGCGAATTCAATCAGTATCGATTAACTTTGTAATTACGTTATCGACAATAAAACCTAAAAACAGATAAGTAAACACCCAAAAAATACCTTTGAAAAAAAACCCGACCTAATTCAGTTGGTATTGTTTAACTTCGTTATAGTATTAGTATTAAAATATAAGTACTAGACTATATAAAAAAACACTAAAACTAAACCCTAAAAATAAACTTGTAAACGCATGAAAAAGAAATTTAAAACAAAAGTGATACAAATTCTGTATGTATCAGGTAGTTTCATTACATGATTGACAACAAACACTAAAAATAAATCCCTAAACCCTATAAAATACTAACATACTTTTTTAAACAACATAACATCTTAAAAAATAATTCATACTTTAAAAACAAAAAAAGGCATGGCACAGGCCAGTGATGAAGTTTGGATGAATATGTCGGAGGGTCAGGCTCAATACCTAGTAAAAATCCATACACCAGCCGTGCGGGGAGGAGGGGGGCTCATAATTTTCGAACGAAACGAATCACAATAGCTATTTTAATACCGTCTAGTTGGCCTATGCTTGTTTGAACAACCTCGGTTAATCCTGTCATTATTTGCTAAGAATCAATCTGCTTTTTATAAAAGGCTCCTCCTTCAAATGAAATTCAGTGGGATACAGAAAGGCCTGCATGTCTTCATCCATAGGCTCCCAACTAGCCAGATCAATCGAAAGTTCGATTCCATATGAGCTACTCATTTTCAAATGATATCCACATTGTTCACAAAGATTCGTTTTTTATCTAAATAAAATTCTTATAATTAAATCCATAACAAATATCGCACTGAACCCAATAATGCTTGTATTTTTGAGTTACATCCAATAAATTCATAGTTCTTAGCAAAATTATCAGGGGTTCCCGGAAACCCGGCCACAATGATACTTTTCCCATGCCATATGCCATCACGTGGACCAATCAGGTATCTCCGCTTGCACTGATATCTAATTGTGTGAAGAATCTTACTATCTATATAATTATCTATCATAAAATCCTACGTGTCGCTCTCACATCGCTACCCACCCAATTTTAAGTTGATTTCTGAATAGAGGCCTCACATCGATTTAACCTGCTTTGTACCCTTTTACCTTCTAACATTTGTAAGGATCATAACACCCTCCGTTTATTCACATCGATCGACTTAAGAAACCTTAATTTCTCTTATTTTAATTTTAGGTCTTGGATCTCATCGTCGTTCTCCTTACCATCACCATCTCTACGGTTCCATGTTCATCTTCATCACCTCTTCATTCCTTCGATTTCACTATTCTGCCTCATTTATTCGCCAACAACAAGAATGGCCATCCGTACCTAATTACCACTTGGTAATTGCTTGAAAACTCCAATGCTTATTGCCTGTTATGTTTTGTGTGCGCAAGTGCGTGTTTACTATAGTTGTATTGAATAATTGATGATTAATTTCCTTTGTGTCTGCTTGGTTCAAATCATATGTGATTTATTTATGTTTTTTAAATTTATAGTGCATCAAAATAATATGAATTAACACAACTCACTGTATACTATTTTGTTGTTAAACTTGACCAAAATTAGCATTATCCTAGATGTGATGAACATTTGTTGATACATATGATATGTAAATTCAAAGATAGAAAGAAAAAGCATAGCCATTTAAGGCGGTCTTATAAGTAGTAACATATTTTGGAATTTGGACTCCCCCCTCCCTTTGAAAATAATCAGGACCCACCACCGAAACACAAGTTGTCGGAACCCCAATTCGATGTCACTAGCGGGTATAATTTACATCAATTTGCTTTTTTTTTTTTTGTGGTTTTATCACTTTATGACACTACTTCTGTTTTATTAACGAACCATTGGATCAATCTCATCTTGCATGTTTGTTTAAGAACTCGCATGATCTAACATTTTAACCTGTATACTTGATTAATACAATGTGTAATGACTCTTTTATATTCATGGAGAAAGAATGTATGAGGTTTATAGAACAGTGAAAATATTAGGCTAATGCATTTGGGTGTTTGGAATTCCTTATTTACCTCCTTATAGCTTATAACTTATAGGTTATAAGTTATAAGGTGTTTGGAAAAGTTAGGTTTTGTGAGTGTATACACCATAAGTTACAACTTTGTAAATTATAACTTAGACTTATATAAGTCATAAGGAGGTAAAAATAAGGAATCCCAAACACCTCTTTAGTCATTTGATTCACAATCAACATAAGTGTGACTGTGAATGTTTAATCAACATAATTTGTATTATGATTATATTATTAGATGTATGTACAACTTACAATATCTACAATTATAGTTTTTTGCAGGGTTTCTTTAAACTAACACCACATGGATGCATTATATAGTGGTTGTATTTATAGTCACCGTGGGTATTGTCTTTTAGTTGCTATAGTCTCTTTTATGCAAAAGCTGGGGCAAAACATGTTTATGATATACATAGTAATTAAAGTGTCATGTTAAGTTTTCTTTTTCTTAGTGCTAAAATCAATCTAATGATTAACGAAGAAGTTAAGGGATGATTCCCAAGCTATAATCTATCGTGCACACATGATACATGTAATTTTCAATGGCTTTACTTACACTAGCACTAGTTGGGTCACCCAACTTGGGTGGGTATCGATCAAGACAAGACACCGGAAGTGAACCCTAAAAAAAGTAGGTGGCTAAACTTAACATCTACGCATTTTATATTTTAATATATAATTTATTATAATTTGAATTATGCTAATAGTCATATTTGTTTTCTTTTCTTTTCGTTTTAACATTGTTATGTATTTATGGAAATTTGAGAGTGTTGTTGGTTGGAACGGAAAAGTAACTTAAAAATTAATCATATTTAAGTAACAAAAAATATGACGTGTCAACACCGTATGCCGCAACGTTGTCAGTCACATCCTTCCGCTAGCATTGGCATTGCCTGTTTTTTAACGATAGCCATTGGATATTAATATTGATAAAATGTATAATGGTGTGACGCGAATTTTATATTTAAATTGCTTGTTCTTGAAAATTACTCGTAGTTAACTTACAAATGTTTATAAATACATTTTTTATTGTTTGATAAAATTAAGTGTTTTAAATTGAAAATTAACAATTAACAATGATTGGCGGTGATGGTGGTTGGCAGTGATGGTCATGGGTAGCGGTGGTGTTGGGCTGCAGACGGTGATGGTGGTGGTTTGAATTCATATTTTTGATAATTCTTTAGACAAACAGAACAGAGTTTATTTCTTCTTCGATAATTAAGTTGGAATATAATATTTATGTTGTATGATCATATCTAAGGAAGACATGAGCTGAATCCATAATGGAGACGGTGTATTCTTTTGTTAATTAGTTGTAAGTTACCACTTACCAGGCATTGACACCTGGATACAAAATTTCTTTTTTCTACCGGGGTATATATACATGTATTGTACGCGCATGCATACATACACACACATACAAATTCATAACGAATACCAAAAGAGTCTCTATTTTCTACCGTGATGTCAATATGTATGTATGTATGTATTGTATGTGCATGCATACGTACATACACATATACAATTACATAATGCATATAAAAAGAATTCAAACACACACACACACACATATATAGGGTAAGGATACTAAGAGAACCGTTTGTAAATTTAGAACTTTGAGAACCACTTTGAACCACTTAAAACACCTTTAATTAAACATAGTAATTAAGTGTCATATTAAGATTTCTTTTCTTAGTGTTAAAATTGATCTAATGATTAATGAAGAAGTTAAGGGAAGATTCCCCAGCTATCATCTATCGTGCATACATGATACATGTAATATTCAATTAGCTTTACACCCATCTTTAGCATTAGTTGGGTGGGTATCGATCAAGACACTCGAAGTGAACCCTAAAAAAAGGTAGGTGGCATATGTGTTTTCTTTTATTTTCGTTTTAACATTGTTATGTATTTATGGAAATTTGAGAGTGTTATTGGTACGTTGGAACTTGGAAAAATAACTTAAATATTAAGAAACAAAAAATATGACGCGTCAACACCGTATGCCGCAACGTTGTGAGTCACATCCTTCCGCTAGCATTGGCATTGCCTTTTTTTTAACGATAGCCATTGCATATTGATATTGATAAAATGTATAATGGTGTGACGCGAATTTTATATTTAAATTGCTTGTTCTTGAAAATTACTCGTAGTTAACTTACAAATGTTTATAAATTTCCGGGATTCATCCCTACACATTTACGATTACAAGGATTCATCCCTACACATTTTCCGGGATACTTTGAATATAGAATGGAGTACGTTATAACCGTTTCTAGAAGATGGCTAGCGATGACGATAGGGGGTGGCTGACGACGGACTTAGGTGGTTTGGGGTCAGATGGTGAGAGACTAACTAGGTTGGAGATGAAATGAACCAGGTTGGATAGGTAAACCAAAAACAAAATTTTTGCGCTCTTTGTAGGCGGCCTATATGCCAATGACATGGTTTTATCGTGCAAGAGGAATTTCGTTCTAGCGTAAGGAATATTGCATATAATAAGGGATGTGACAAATAGGTTTAGAAATCGTATTACGCTGGCATGGGTGAGAATTTACTTGCAATGGGCTGCATATGATCACTTGACTAGAACACACTAGACAAGATGATGCTATATATCTCTAAGTAACTTGTGGAATATCATTAATTGGTACGTTTAGCTAGTGAAGACCATGGTCGTCAACTCCGACCAATCTTTATATAAATGCATGCATGCATGACCATAATAATATTATATATCAAACGACCGAATAGAAAAGTTAACATAACGTAGTTTAATTTATTAGTATTTTACATAAGTTAGCTGACTGACTATAATCGTGTGATAAAATAAATTCATATATAAAGCAATAATTAAAATAAATGGTATATGATAATATATTAAAGCACTTTTACATACTTGGAAATTACCACTAATTTGATGAATTTTTGTACCCACATGTTAATGAAGAGATTAATAACTTGAAGAACTGAAGAAGACACGACTCCCCAGCTTGGCTTTACTTTACACTAGCACTAAAGTTAGCTAACAAAGAAAATAATCTATATATGGCAATTCTGTTTATTTGTTCAATCGTGTAAATTTGTCTTATGATATATGACACTGCTCTCGAGGTATAATTTAGTAGGCTGCTAAACTTAACATCTACGTTAAGTTGCTATTCTAAAAAAAATTCTAAGCGTTATATATTACGATGCATGCATAATTAAATATAATTGAGAGTGTTATTGGTTGGAACTTGGAAAATAACTTCAAAAGTATTCATATATTATGATGAATTTGTGTCGTTAATATATCAACATGTTTTTTTATACAATATAACATATTTAAAAATCCTAAAATAATTGATGTGGCATCACCACAGGTCCCCTTGCACTGATATATATTGCATATATTAATATTACGTATAGTTGTGCTACGAATGTTATATTGAAATTGTTTGTTGTAGAAGATTAGTTAACTTGTAAACTTTTATGGGTACATTATTTTTAATTGTTTTAAAATTTTGATGTTATAAATTGAAAATTAAGTGGTTCGTTTTGTGAGTTAAGATATTAATAAAAATCCTCATTTGTTATCTTAAATGATATGATCCCTAGCTCCCGAGGCGGTTCGTTTCTTGGAGCGGGTGTAGAAGGTGGTCCACAGTGACTCGTAGAGCCCGAGAAACCAAGGATTTATATTTAGTAGAATAGGCTTTGCGATTCAAAAGAGGATAGCGGCGCAGCTTGTTGCTCGCTTACCCATTATCCAGATGTAGTTCGATTTGTGTTATATATATAAAAGGATCAACGTTTTCTATCATATTAATTAGACGGATCAAAAGAAACTCCAATTCTTTTTCCTACTATTTGGTGGAAAATACACTCATTGTGTTAATTTGATGACAATTGTGGTAAAAAATCAATTAAAAGAAAAATTAATCTACACTACATATGAAATTCTGTTTATTTATTTAGTTGGGTAAAGTTGTCTTTGTGATATGAAACTTAATGCTCTCAGTGTATAGTCTAATAATTGAAAGTTAATTAGCAACTAATTAAACTTAACATATACGTATTATATATTATAATATATAATATATTATAATTTGAATTATCCTACTATGACTGTCATACAATTTTAGAAGCCCGTTTAAACACTGTTTGGTAAAACAAACTTAAACGTTTGGGTATGGATCTCACATCTTAAATGATTGAGTCTTTTGTTAAACGATTTAGTCATCATCATCATCATCATCATCATCATCATACTTAGTTTATCCTACTAATAGCAAAGCTATGGTAGTATCTGAGAAGTGTATGATTTAGACAGCTTTACCTTTACCCTTTAGGAATAGAGATTCTACTTCCGATGAGACCCCCGGCTCGATAGTAGTTTTGCATCAAACCTTGGACTTAAGGCACATAACCCTCAATCATCGGGACACCACCGATTGGTGCATGTACCCTTGTCTTTTGACTATCAACGCCACCACATGATGTCTGATTAACCTTCCGTCACTTTTAACGTTATTTTTACGAGATTAGTAAAATAACGTCAAAATTAGTGCAATTTTTTACCCACTGTTAAACGATTGAGTAACAATATCAAATATAAAATGAAATATTTTTATTTATCCTATATTTTTACCCACTTCTTATGTTGGTCATTACATTTCTTCACCATCAAAAAACATCTCTCAACTGTTATAGTTGCAATTAAGAGACTAATGTAGCTCTAATAATTGTTACGCTAGAGGAAATGAAACATATTTCCTTGTTTCTACGGTTTTACCACAACTCCATAACTCAAGCAAGAACGGCAATGTCATTCTAGTTAACAAGTCTTTCATTTTTTATATTGCAAAACCTTATTTGCGTTAAGTTTTAAATAATTAAATTTGACAAAGCACTTCGGATTCTCTCTAGGGCAAGAGAGTATCTTGCCCGATTAAATCTACAGAGAGTTTCTGATCCGATAGTTGAAATGGTTTGCTGGACAAAGCACTCAAAACATGATTTCTCATTCTTGTGGTCATCTTAAATGTTGCTGTAGAAGGAGTAGCTCTCACAGAATCTGAATGCTGGAAATGAAATGATAAACCGAGCACAGCGTCAAGTGCAGCGTAGTTATTAGCGTCATTGAGAGTCGGTTTCACTCTGGCATCTGTCACATGAACGCCACACATTGATGGTGGATTAGCGTTAAGGAACACTATTCCAGTAACGAAAAACACTAAAGCCGCAAGGATTACAACTAATATAATCACGGGCCATTTACTTTTAAATTCAAACTTGAACTTCAGCGATGTGGTAGAAGCCATTTTTTTTAATTTGAGTGTGTGATTTTGATGTATGTTCGATATTAGACATTCAACCTTTATATATAATTCAACCTTTATATATAGTGGCGGACGAACTTGATGAGCAGTGAGGTGTAGGCCCCTCACTCAGTTAGCTAAATTTAATATATTTTATTATTAAAAATGAAAATAGTTATATTTCCCATTTAATTTTTCCACTTTAATTAGCATCTTAACATCTTTGTAATTTATTCTCGGTTCACAAAATCAGTAAAAGTCATTATTTTAACAACTTAAAACTTATATTTTTCTACTATAATATTATATTTAAAAGTTACTGGCTAATTACGGATTATTGCAACTGATATATCTTCATAAATTTCCTTTTATATATACACTTTATTATTACGTGAAAATCATAATAATTTCTAACAGTTGATATTATATATAACCCAAATGAAAATTTAATTATTTAAAACTTAACGCAAATAAGGTTTTACAATAAATTAAATGAAAGACTTGCTAACTAGAATGACATTGCCGATCTTGCTTGAGTGATGGAGTTATGGTAGAACGGTAGAAACAAGGAAATATGTTTCATTTCCTCTAGCGTAATAACAATTATTAGAGCTAACGTTAGCTTGTTAATTGCAACTATAACAGTTGAGAGATGTTTTTTGATAGTAAAGAAATGTAATGACTAACATAAGAGGTGGGTAAAACTATACGATAAATAAAAATATTTCATGTTATATTTGAAATATTATTACTCAATCGTTTAACAGTGGGTAAAAAATTGTACTAATTTTGACGTTATTTTGCTAATCTCGTGAAAATAACGTTAAAAGTGGCGGAAGGTTAATCAAACATCATGTGGTGGCGTTGATAGCCAAAAGACAAATGTATATGCACCAATCGACGGTGTCCCGATAGTTGAGTGTTACGTGTCTTAAGTCCAAAGCTTGATGCAAAACTACTATCAAGCCGGGGGGTCTTACCGGAAGCATCCTCTATATTCTTAAAGGGTAGAGGTAAGACTATCTACATCTTACACTCCTCAGACCCTACCATAGCTTTGCTATTGGTGAGATATACCGAGTACGATAATGATAATGATGATGATGATGACTAAACTTAATGACTAAAGCTTATTCGTGGTCAATTAAGCTTTAGTCAATTAAGCTTCAGACCCGGCCCGGACGTCGACCCGCACTACTGGGTCAAAGGTCAGACCGGACCGGGAGGGCAGACGGTGTTTGACCCGGATGACGTCATAAATAATTTAAATATATAATTGTATATATATATATAATTCATGTACATATAAAAAATAATGATAACCAAAAATAAAAATAATAACAAACTTTAATGTTTATCTATGTTCTATACATTGATTTTTAAATTATGATTTATGTTTGATCAATAGGGACATCAATGAAGCTTGGTTGGTTGGCTCGTGGGTAATTATTAAAGCTTCTATCTCCAAAATGACCCAAGTTCGAATCTCGGCGTTCACATTTCATTCTGGATTTAATGAAAAAATGGGTTTTACCGGTTCATCCGATGGGTCAACCGGTTCAGGCCGACCGCTCACCCGCAAAGCCGGCCGGATTTTTCGAAAACGTGCCAAATACACTGACCCGGCCCGGTATAGGGACCGGATTCCGGTCGGACCGGCCGGGCCGGGTTTCAAAACATTGCACTAAAACATAAAGCTAACACTGTTTACTATGCAAGCGGTGTAAGTAAAGCCATTTTTGTCTGCGCCTATTGAAAGCGCATACAACTCTGGATGGAAATTCGGAGAACTTTGAATTTTCATCGTATAAACCTAACAAATTTATAAATATACAAGTTATATATGTATTACCTAACAAATATAGAGTGATACTTGTTATATATGTATTACCTTCTCAAGAAACCACTTTGCAAATTTGGTTTTAATATAATCCTCGGGATATTCAGATTTAAATTCACAAAATCAATGATAAAAATATACAAGTGAGGAACGGAGAAATACTTAACACATAATGAAAAGTTAAAGATAGGAACAATTACTTCATATACTCCCTTACTTCATTACAATTATCAAGGACAAACCATTATTCTAAATTGAGTTTTCGTTGGAAGTAAGATATTTGATATTCGTTGCGCTAACCGGGCGGCATTTAGACTCAAACACCCACAACTTAGTTTTTTCGACAACGACGTCCACATTTTGGTTGGGGCGATTGAACCGAGTCTGAACATTTCGAAGGTACATCGAACAAAATGATAAATCTTCTTCAGCAACATAACCTTCAGCTTTACAACCTTACGATTTTGCCTTATTCCTAACATAATTTTTTAGTTTTTTCATATACCTTTCGAACGGATACATCCATCTCATACATACTGGACCACCGCGAATCGCTTCATCAGGTAAATGCAAAACCAAATGAACCATAATGTCAAAAAATGTTGGTGGATAGATCAACTCTAACTTGCACAATATTAAAATAATGGCATCTTTGGCTTTCTTCATATCCTCCACCAATAGTGTTCGGGAGCAAATTTGCTTAAAGAATGTGCAAAGGTAAACTATTGGTGTAGATGTATCTTAGGCCAAAAACCCTCTAACCCTAATCGGTATTAAACGTTGCATAAGAATATGACAGTCGTGAGCTTTTAACCCAGTAATGTTGGCATCGCTATCTGTCACTCTCTTGCTGGTATTAGATCCAAACACATCAAGAAATTTAACATCTTTTATGAACTGGCAGAACAACTTTCGATCACTGACCTTAAATGAATAATTTGGGTGGGGTTTATAAACCTTGTTACATTTTTCTTACAAACATTGTGTTCTTTGAATTTTTAGAGTTTTCAAGTAGTCACGTGCGTTTGACGTGTCTTTGGTCTTATCATTCACTAAAAGAGTACCCAGCAAACTATCACACACATTTCTCTCGATATGCATTACATCTAAGTTATGTTTCATTTGTAATGAGGACCAATACTCAAGTTCGAAAAATATGTTTCGTTTGGTCCAGTTCAACTCAAACTCCCCCCGCTTTCTCTTAGCACCTCCAAAATCAGGATGTTTGCTCGTAGACGATGAAGTGGACGACCAAGTTTATCTTCTATGTCAATCGAACTAAATTGTTTCGGGGGGGGGGGGGATCTTGTCTCGGGTTCTCCATTAAATTCCAAACTTTTTCTCCACCGGTGGTTAGCATCTAAGAAGCACCGATGACCAAGATATACAACTTTATTTGATGCATATACTGAAGATGTATCTCCGTTGCAAGTCGGACATGCATTGTAGCCCTGTCCGCTCCAACCCGATAGACTACTACGAGCAGGGAAGTCGTTTATAGTCCATAACAACGCCGCCTTCATTGTGAAGAATGTGTTTATCATTACGTCTTTAGTACGTACGCCTTCCTTCCACAAACGCTTAAGCTCATCCACCAAAGGCTTAAGAAAAACATCCATGTCTTTTCAAGGTGATTTTAAGCCAGGAATCAACAAGGTCAACATGAATGAAGACTCTTTCATGCATAACCATGGAGGCAGATTGTATGTGGTGAGTACAACTGGCCACATGCTATGACCCAAACTCATGTTACCAAAAGAATTGAAACCATCAGCTGCAAGTCCTAGACGAACATTTCGGGGTTCTCTCGAGAAGTTGGGGTACTTTTTATCAAATTCTTTCAACGAAGATCCGTCAACAGGATGACGCATCGTACCCTCTTATGATCGTCCAGTACTGTGCCAGATCATATCTTTCTCCGTATACCTCGAACAATACAAGCGTCTTAGTCTTGGGGTCAAAGGAAAGTATCGTAACACGTTATGAGGTACCTTCTTACCCGTTGTTTTTGTATCGGCCCACCGACTCTCATTACAAACAGGACCATTTTGTAACGACTGGTTATCTGCCCAGAAGAGAGCACAGTCATTCTTGCATACATCTATTGACTCATACCCCAAACCAACCATTTTTAATGTCTTTTTAGCAGCATAATGCGAAGCGGGAATCTTGTTACCTTCTGGATGTGAAGACTGCAACAACTCAAGGAGTTCATTATATGAACTATTAGTCCGTATGTTATTCACCTTGATATGCATAAGCTTTGCTAAAAAATCAAGAGAAGAAAACCTAGTACAACCAGGATATTATTCTGACTCAACTTCCTTTAACAACTGTTCAAAATCATCACGGACGCCGCTACTCTGTGTACCTAAGTTCCCTTTATCATCGTTGGTATCATCTTCCATACGCTCATCCATAATGTCTTAGATAACACCAGCCATATCGTTCGTTGGTGCAACATCGTCTACAACTACAATAGGAAGAACTAAACTTTCGCCGTGATAAATCCACCGATCATATGTCCGACAGAAGCCAAATGCATACATATGACATTTCATAATTTTGAGGGGTATTATATTAGAATTCTGACTTTTTGCACACGCACATCTAACATGCCCTATATTGTCAACATGATTTTTGCACCTCTCAATAAAAGAGTTGAGCCCTTGCTGGTACTCAGGTGAACTACGGTTTGGATTGGTAAGACAACTTTTATCGACATACATGATAATGCAGCTGAAACAAATTTAGGGTTAAAGGTTAACCCTATAGGAGAGTATTACGTGATTGTTTGGATATTGAATAGATTATTCACAAGGGTAGGCTGCTAAACTCACTTTTTGAATACTTTATCTCATATATAAATGTCAATTACATGATTGTTTGTTTAATAAAAATTCAGCAGCATTTCCCCTTAGCTCCCAAGTATGTATATATACATACCCGAGGAACAATGAGGAAATAATAACCGAATCTTTCTTAAACAAACAATTATGTAAAACACATTCACATCCTAAATGAGATAAAATATTCAAAAAGCAGTCCTAAAACGGATACATACCCGAGGAACAATGAGGAAATAATAACCGAATCTTTCTTAAACAAACAATTATGTAAAACACATTCACATCCTAAATGAGATAAAATATTCAAAAAGCAGTCCTAAAACGGGGACAACCCAAAATTGATTTCTAAATCAATTTCGGGCGAGTATATCTAAGCTTTTAATGATTAAAATAAAAATTATATACACACATAAGGGTTATTTAAACTATTGTTATTTTATATACACAAAGTGGATCAAGGTCAATTATTAGACAACACAACATAGACCATATCAAGCAATAAAATCATTTTATCCCGAGCAATTAAATACAAATCACTTTAAGCAATCCATTTTAAACACAATCACTTTAAGCAATTAAATACAATCAGTTTAAATCAAACCAAACCAACCATTTTAAACACAAATTCGTTAAGCAATCCACACACAAATCCGTTCATATTAAGCAATCATACACAAATCCGTTAAGCAATTGGCATGACAAATACAATAAGAAATAAAAAAAAGATTTGAAAATAACGTCGGTGGTGACTCACGGAGGTGTTGAAGCACGGTGGTGGTGCGGCTCGATGGTGGCGATGGATTGGTGGTGGCCGGTGACGGGAAAGGGTGTTGATGGGTGGTGGTGGTTGGCCGGAAATCTCTGGCAAGGGAGGAGAGGAGGTGACGGGTGGTGGCCGGTGACGGGGAAAAGGGTGTTGACGGGCTTGGTGGTGACGGTGACGGTGACAGATGTGATGGGGATCGGTGGTGGTGACGGACCAGTGGTGTCGGAGCCGGCTTATAAGCTTTAGTCATTAAGTTTAGTATTTGTTTGAGGAGATGGTGTATGGTTCATTTATGGTCAATTAAGCTTTAGTCACTTTAAGTTTTTTCTAAGTTATGGTTTGCTAGTATGGTGGGTTGATGAATAAAGATGCGTGGATAATTGGAGTGTGTAAGTGGGTTATGATTGTGTAATATTATTGGTGATTGCATGTGTACCTGAATACTATTAATAAATATAAATAAATATATGTTTTATGTTTTTAAGATTTCATTAATAAACGAAAATGAAGGTAAACACATTTTTAAAGTGTCATCTAATTTTAATTTATGTAGGGGTTAAAGTATACCCCATGGCCTGAGTGTGTATTTACCTTCATTTTTGTTTAATACTGAAATCTTAAAAACATAAAACATATATTTATTTATATATATTAATAGTATTCAGGTAAGCATGCAATCACCAATAATACTACACAATCATAACCCACTATTCATCAACCCACCATGCTAGCAAACCATAACTTTGAAAAAACTTAAAGTGACTAAAAGCTTAATTGACCATGCTAGCAACATATATTGATCCAAATGACTTGGTAATTCCTCTTCTAGAAACTTGTAATTTTATGAGTTATGAATGGAAACCAACTGGCCCGCATGATTTAGTTGAAGTTGCAACCACCAACCAAACTAAAACTTTTTATGATGCGGGAAAGTAGCTGATGTTACCTTACTGAGTTAATCGAATATTCACGATTTTTATATTTACTAGAAAGTTATTATAAAATATTTTGGAATAACTAAAACATGTGAGATACTGATCAACTTTTCATAAATCTAATTCCATCGTTTGAATAGCTAATAAAATCCATGAATATATATAACTTGTTTTGACCATGGTTGACCAATAATTGATGTCTAAACCCAATATTACCCTTAATGGCCTTATAAATTAATTATGTGTTACATATCAAACATGTAAACTTTTATTTTGGTATTTAAAAGTTAAAACGCTTACTAAAACGTCACTAAACACTAAATTGTTTTCCATCAACTTAAACCATTGTAACAATGCTTATCCTTCAACTTAAACTATTCCTTACACGTCATACATGTGTTGTACCATTCGCATAGAACGACCCTCTTAGTTTTCTTGAAACGATGTGTGAAATACTTGGTACTTCGGTTTCAATTTTAAAATCTTTCTTGGCCCGATCTTGAGCCCCCACAACATTCCCCTACGAAGGACCCTCTCAATTTACTTCTTTTGTGTAGAATATCAATTCAGTGTTCGATCAAACTATGTATGTGTATGTTACAATTTGGTCCTGGCCTATACTATTTTATTATGTAACAATATGTTTACATATTAATATATAATCAAATAAAGACAAGATGAGTAGCATTTTTTACGTTAGGAATACGTTTACATATTAAGATAGAGCAGCATGATTGCAGGGCCGGTTTTTGGGCCTTTGCAGGCTATGCAACCGCACATGCCCATCAAACCTAGGGCTCATAGTTTTTTATATTTAACAACAATCTCTAAGTCCAAAGCTAATTAATAACATAGTTAATATACAAGCCCAATTGTGAATTTTGAATAGCCTGGCCCAAATGATTTGTAGCATTTAAAATAACCCAAAATTAAAACCTTCAACTTTTCTCCAGTAACGCAAATTTCGGTTTTCGTATTTTGCTACTCTTGAAAAAGTATAATGTTATCCCTATTTGTTTAAAACTAACTTAAAACCCATTGTTCGTTGATCCTTGATGTTTTGATGTTTGGTTCAGGCTGGACAATCGGACGTCAACACAAAGTTTTATTTTGCCGTTGCTTCCACCCCACGTTGACTCGACCCCCTATTGAGTGATGCCCTCCTCCGGCCACTGGACCTTCACGCTACAACCGAGTAGCCGACGACTGGTGCTCTCTCAGTCTCTCTTTCACGGTTTGACTTATACTTGTTATATTTAGCTATTTTTCTACTTTTATCTAAAATTTTAATTATGAAGTTGTTCATATAAATTGTTAATTTGGAATTGTTTATGTCAATTGGATATTTGAATGATTGATTATGGTTTGAATAGTTGGATAATGTAAACCGGAAATGGTTAGGAATTTAGGGTTTATGTGTAAATTGGAATTCATTATGGGTTTATGGTGTAAATTCCATTTATTCTAAAATTATAGAACTTGGGGGGATGAAACGGCTAAATATTATTAGCAATCTTTTTAAACAAAAAAAATTATGATATTAGTCCAACACCATGTGTTAAAAAAAATTTATTGTATGAAATACGGCAAAAAAAAGTTTGGATTATTGTATGAAATATGGTAAAAAAAAATTTCTTTTATATCGTATGAAATACGGTAAAAACCAAATTATTGAATGTTACCTATGAGATTTGGTTTAGATCCGTCATTTATAACAAAGTTGGTTATTATTTGCCATATTAAACTAGTTTTAATACCCTTTAAATCGAACTAAAGGACACTTCGCTCCTTTGTAACACGAAATACACACTAATAACGAGTGTTAAACTTCAATCACTAGCTCTAGTATTGCTTAGTGATAATAACGGTTTACATGAAAGCGTCTTCTCTTGAGCCTCTTTCTGAGCAAATATTATTTCAAGCTCACTAGGCCTACGCAGTTGCTCTTTCGTGCTCAAAACCCGTATACTCTTCGGCTGCTCGTTCCAACAGTTTTACAAACGATGCCAGTTTAAGACATGAAACGGGAACAACAAACCTTCTTTCTTCATATTCACCCACCGCTATAACCGCAAACTGACCTTCTTTCACATCTTCAGGCACGTACACCGCCGTCAATATTTCTTACAAAAAGCCTCTTTTGCAACTTTTCATCATCACAGCTAGGAACTGTTTTCGATCTTGCTTAGCACATTGCACGTTGCATAAATGTTCATGTGACAACGTTAAGTCGTTAACCGACCGGTAACCTTATTTATGCTCATGGGAGGTACGAAGTAAATATGGCCTTCATGCGTGCACGTATATATACATGTAATATGTGACAAATTCAGTGAAGTACGATTCTTGAATATTTTGATTTGGACCTTCAAAATCATTTAACCGGCCCCGGCCGTTTGGGTATAAAGCTCATAGGCAGGCTAATTAAACGATAAAGGATGTGTTTGTGTTGTACCACTACATAAATAATTCTTATCATACATAATAAATAATATTAAAAAACAAACATACTTCTTTTCCTTCCTACCAACAAACTTAAATGCCATATCATATCTCGTAAAACCTTCACTATTAATAATTATGAATTTAATAACAAACGTTTTAAAAATTTAAAATATCTATACCAATAACTAGGGCTGTCAAACGAGTCGGGTTGGCAGGCTGGCGGGTTAACAGGTTGCAGGTTGGCGGGTTGACGGGTTGAAATGTGCAACCCGAACCCGACCCATATTATTATTCGTGTAAAAAATGTCAACCCTAACCTGCACACACATAAATTCGGGTCAACCCGAACACGACCTGTTTAACCCATATTTTTAAACAACTTAATTTATATAATCATACATACAAATTATAATAAAATCAATACCATATATTGCAAAATTAAAATGAAATTTAAGCATGAGACGATTAGATATAGATGGATTTGACAATATGTTCATGTATATTGATGAATGGACAAGAGAAATGCATCTTGGGTAATGAAATTCTGGTCGAGAATTTAAAAGTTTCGTACACGAAAAATAGAATTTAAGAGGAGACTTAAGAAGGTAATATGGGGAATGAAAAACAATTAAATTCTCCAACACATTTTAAAACTAAAGAGGGAGTATAAAATTAATTTTAAAGTATCTAAAATTAAACGGGTTAACGGATCAACCCGTTTTTATTCAGGTCAACCCGAACCTGACCCGTATTTTAAACGGGTCGTGTTAGCCGACCTAAAACCTGTTTTTTTCGTGTCGGTTTCGGGTTGGGTTTCGGGTCATGTCCAGAATTGACAACCCTACCAATAACATGTAGGGTTTAAAAAATCATATTTTTCTTTGATTATTTTGCAAAATGATATATTTTAAATACCTAACAAAAATAAACAAACCTGTACATATCACTACAAGAATCTGAGCCTATCCCGACAACGTGATATCGTCGGAATATCAAAGCTTTTCCCAACGGACATTTTGTCAGTATAGGTTAGATAAAAAAAAATTTGACCAGACATTCCACGTGTCTGTTTTTTATATGCCACAAAAACATTGACCACATAAAACTTTGACATTTAATGTTTTCCGACGACTTGTCGTTGGGATAGACAATGACTTTTCTTTTCTCCCCTTTTTCTTTAAACATCATACATAATAACTAAATAGTAAAAAAAAAATTACAGACGATCCCTACGACATGCTGTCGGGATATATATAAACATTTTATTTTACATCATTTTTCTGTAAAACATAAACCAAAGTAATATAAAAATAAAAAGAAAAATATATTAAACCTATCCCGACATTAATATTCACAATCTATTTTCCATTTTTTTAGAAAACTCAAAATATAATATGAAAAGAATTATAAAAAATGGTAAATATTTAAACTATCCCGACAACATATCGTCGAGATAAATATTCACATTTTATTTTTCTATCTCATAAGACATAGTAATAAAAAATAAAAGAAAAACAAAAAAATATATAACTTATCCCGCGACAACATGTCAGGATAAATATTCACAATTTATTTTTAAAATTTTTGAATGTCGTAATAATAGTAATAATAAGTAATAGAAAATATATAAATTATCCTGATGACATGTCGTCGGATAGAAATACACGATTGATTTTCATATTTTTTAAAAATATAATATGTAATAAATAAAAAGCAATTCAAATTAAAAAAAAAATACAAGTATATGTATGTATTTATGTATGTATATCATTGTCCATAGTTCTATGTATATGTATGTGAATGTATGTAGGTATGTAATCATTTATTATTTAACTTAAACAATTGTGTTTTAATAAAAATATAACGGATATTCATGTTGTAATCTAAATTAGTTTTACCGTTAAAGAAGAAATACAATTATCTAAACTTGATTTGCAATTTGCAAAGTTTGCACAACCCATTTGATAAATATACAACCTAAACAGTTTTAGCCAGAACGGATTAAGGAAAACTGATTTCACCAGTTCAGGATATTAGAGATCTCAAGCATTCCCGCTCAAACATTCAAACATAATCTATATTTATAGAATATTCCATTTCATATGTTTGTATTTATGGATAATTCTTTTTGATATATTTTCCTTATTTAATGTATAGTCTTTCTTGTATATATGCATGTTATTATGAATAAAGAAAACCACGGTTCATACAATTCATTATACTGGATCTGAACCGCTTACTATAAAAGGTTCCGGTTCCGGTTATATTTTTGAGTCATTTTCGGTTCCAGTTCGGTTCTCGCGTTCTATACCGTTGCTGAACTGTAATTGCATGTCAGTTCCTATAGTATTTGTGACACAGTAGATATGTAGGTGCCAATGAGGTTTAAGGCTGTGTTGGTCAAGAGTCCTTTTGAGGAAACATTTGAGATGAAGTAGGAGGTAGGTGCGACCGTAGATATTGTGGCTGTAATTGGTGCAAATTTGTGTAATCACACGACTCTGATTTGAGAAATCGTTTCAGGTCTCATAGGTCAAACTATGGTATTATGAATTGCCATTGGTTAAATATTAGGGGAGCAGGTGGTCAAAAGAAAGCCAGTTGGGTTCATGGTCTAGAAACAAGCTACGATGTTCATTTTTTGGCTATTCAAGAATCCAAGATGGGGTTCTGTCTAATATCCTAGTAAGACGTCTTTGGGCAACCCAACCTTGAATTTGAGCAAGTTGAGGCATTAGGAACATCTAGAGGACTATTGAGCATTTGGGACCCACATGCTTTGTTCGTACAAGAGTATTTAAACATGGCAGTCGACAGGTACTTGGTAGTTAGTGAGTTAATGAAGGCTTTGGGGGCTTTTATTAGTGTCATAAATGTGTATGCTTCCAACCAAGCAGCTCATAGAAGAGCACTGTCGACGGAATTGTAAATCTTAGGAGGTTGTTGTCTGGGATGACTATTTTGGTTGGAGATTTTATCGAGGTTCAGGATGTTTCGGAATGAGGAATTCTGAATTTAGTGTACAGAACACTTTGGAGTTCAATAAGTTTATAGAGATGCTGAATTGGTTGAGTACCAAATTAGTGAAGGGGGGGGGGGGGGGGGGGGGGGTTTACTTATATTTTGGGCAGAGCAGATAAGTTTATAAATTGGATCATTTCTTGGTTTGGCTTCAATTCATTAATGCTTGGCACACGGCATTTGTAATCACGTTGGTGAAAGGTTCATTTGTTCATAGGTCATTGTTGCTTACGTTGGGGCATGTGGAATTTCGTCACATCTTGTTTCTTCTATTTAATTCCTGGCTCAACATGTCGGGGTTCATGGAATACATGGAAATTAAGTGTAACTTGTTTTGATTTATGGAGCGGGAAGATTTGGCCTTGGAAACCAAGCTTAAGTGGTTGAAGGGTCGGATTAAGGTGTGACTGGCCTGAGAGATGTCTCAAGAGGAATAGTGTGGCTGGACCGGGAGAAGTCTCAAGGGGAATGGGTGTACAAGTTTGTGAAACGGGAAATTAACTAGTTGGAGTCCTTAGTTGAGTAGCAGTATCTTTAACAACAGGAGTTATAATAACGGATGGATAGCGATTGTTATAATATTAACTATAATAAGTTATAGTTAATATTTTGATCTATTATAATATGAATGATTATAATGGACATTATATAAATATATATAATTATATATTTAAATTTATATTCTCACACTTGGCAGAGTAATCATTTATTATGAGTATTAAATAAGTCTGATAAGGAGTTAACACTCATTTTATCTTTTAAACTTAAACTGGAGCAGAGAAATACAATCATTGAATTGAACATCAGCTCAAGACCCCTATTAATCATACTGCAGTCCTTATTTAAAACCTAAGTAGTTGTGATCAGAATTTTCAAGTAAACCATTCGGAACGTTTGATTTGTATATTAATTCGTCTATATGTCATCATTGAACATACTAAGAGACATACAAAATCAAAACTGAGGAAAATTAATAATTAATCATTCATAGTACAATATGCAATTATACATGGTCATTAGTAATTCCATCTTACTTATTAAGCGCTTACATAAGACTTACGGGTGATAGACTTTTAGTTATTGGGTCCTTAAGCATATCATGAATGTATTCGATACGAAAATTTAGTTTCCTCATTTCGTCCATAAACGAATAACTGATTTCATATCGAAAATTTAAATGCAACACTTCTCGAACTGTTAATATTTGAGAAAACATGGTAGCTGACTTAATCACAGTAAATCTTCAATATATAATTTATATGAAGTTCATAAACTTATGAGTCAACTGATAAACTTTCAACAACATTTATTGCTAATTGCGTTGTGATCAATCAACATATTATGTCATTATAACTTAGATTTTTGTTATTAGTTCATTATAACTCCTCCATAAGATAGATTTATTTGTTGACAAAAGAATATATCCCGAATACTACGTTTTCTTATCTCTGAATATGATAAAGTTTAGAGTAATCTACCGATTTAAATTCTCACTTCTTCTTTTAAATTATAGTCTTTCGTTTTCTTTAAAGATATCTTGATACTCTTTTAGATGATCGAGTTCCGCTTTAGGATGTATAGTTAAGAATGATGTTAGGGTTCTTGAGAGGAACCCGATTTAGAAGAGAGGAGGCGTGTGATTAGGGTATGATGTTAATTTATTCTCTCCCTCTATATACACCAAAGATGAAACCCTTTATTAGCTTGTAAGGTTAATATGACTTATCAATAATTACCAAACTAATATATAATGGGTAAAGTTAGAATATAAAGTACAATAAAAATGAGAATGGTGAGAAGTAATCTAATCCATTGATCTTATATTTGGATGTGGGAGATTAATTTAAGAATATAAATTAATGATAATGACATGAATGTAATAACACACTTATGATTACTTTCTCTTACCACATGCAATACACATGTCAATTCCCCCATTATTTTGAAACGCCTATAACTTTTTCATACTACATTATATTTAGAATTTTTTTTACCATAATAACAAATCTTTTTTTTATCTTTAATATGAATATCATATTGTTATATAAAAATAAAAAAAGGTAGTGGGCTTTTATATATTGTGTTATTTGGCTATCCATTGTGTTTTTTAAGTGAGTTTTTCTATGCATTGTGTTATAGATTTTGGTTATTGTGTTTTTCAATTGGTACTCATACTAAAGATAAAAATTAAAACAAAGATTCCATCATTGTGTCTTTTTGTTCGTCATTGTGTCTGTATACTCAGCATTTGTCTTTCTACTTATTATTGTGTTTTAGTCATTGTGCTCAACATTCACTTAACTTGAGAAAAATAGTATATGTTCATTGTGTATTACGTTCAAGTCATTGTGTAATATGTAGATTCCGTTGTGTTTTACGTTTCAGGTCATTGTGTTATATGTATTTACCATTGTGTCTTACGTTTTAAGCCATTGTGTTATATGTATTCATTATTGTGTTTTACAGGCTATTGTGTAAAATATGTATTCGTCATTATGTTTTATGTGTCAGATAACTTGTTGGTATTTTTCATTATATTTACATATTATTACACAACAGTGTTATTAGTATTAAAAAACACAATGATCAGCTGAAAGACACAATGACGAAAAAAACAAAATCATACTCATATTAAAGATAAAAAATGCTTGTTATTATGATGAATTTTATTTTAAAAAAATTCTATCATATGAAAAGGTTATAGTCGTTTAAAAATGATGAGAGAATTAACATGTGACTTGCATATGGGGAGAGAAAATGTGTATTATTATTTTTATACCATTTTTTCTTTGGTCCCTACTTAACACATGTCAATTAATTATGGTTTCTCACACTTCTAATTTTTGTTGGCATTCGTAGAATAACTCAACCCATATGTAATAAGGTATACTTAATATTTTGATTTTATTATAATATAAATGATTATCATATATAAATATATATATTTATATATTTAATCTTACATAGCTTAGTTCGACCGTTTGAAATAAAGGCGACATATTGGGAATGTCATGGCGAGCATGCGCCGGGTGCGAAGGAGTATAATTTCATGTTTATTAAGAGATGTTAGGGGTGCTTCCTATCATATTTTGTAAAACGTTCGAGCGAATTTTATCTGGATGCTTCTTTTAGTTGGGGGTATATCCGTATATATCCTCTTTCATCGCGTAAATACCCAAAATAAAAGACCAGATGGGGTTAGCGGATGTTAGACTGGTCAACCTTATAGAGTATTAACAAGCTCGTTTCTAAAGTATTAATGGGTCGTTTAAGAAAAGGTGATTGGGAAGTTAATTTCGGAAGAACAATAGGCATGCTTAACAAACCGATGCGTATTCTATGGCCCATTAATGTTAAACGAAGCAATATCATGGATACATAAGTTGGGGTAAAAGGGTTGACATTTGAAGTTAAAACAAATAAGGTGTATGATTCAGTGAATTCCATATACTTAAATTCAATTATGAATCAAATGGGGCTTCTGGAGTTGTGCAGGAGGTGGGTTTGGGCTATCTTGGGATCGGTCTGGGTGTCGGTTTTGGTAAACATGTCTCCGACTAGTATATTTTCATGCACACGGGGTTTACGATAAGGGGATCCGTTGTCGCCGTTTTTATTCCTTTTAGCCATGGAATGTTTATCAGCTCTAATGAAAAAAGATTGCTCGACTGATATTTATCATGGGTTGAAGTGTGAAGGCGGGATGACTTTGTAGCATTTTATGTATGCGGACTATGTTATATGTCTAGGTGAGTGGGATCAACAGAACACGGTTAATCTTAAAAGAATGATTAGGTGTTCTTGCACAGTCTAGAGCCTTTAGATTAATCTTTCCAAATGCAGGGTGTTTGGGGCGAAAGTAGAAGATGCGGAGAAACTGGAGATGGGACAGATGCTGAAATGTAGAGTGGGTGATAATCATCAGTTTCTTTCATACATAGTAACCAAACATTTTAATGGAATGAATATGATCCGTTTCACTTCTATACCTATTTCATTACCTTATCCATTCAATTCCATTTCATTATCCAATACCAAATAAACCCCAAGTCTGTTAGTCAAATATGCACGCCGATAAAAGACAATTGTGAAGCTGATAAAGGTTTGACATTGAAAAAAAAGCAACCAATCATAATTCACTTTTTTTAATTTTTGCAATAGATTTTAAGTTTATTAGTTATACTCAGTTATTAAACATATTGAAATCATTTTTTTTTTCAATATTATCTTAGATATCAGACCGTAGATAAAACGAAAAATTACTAGGTTATACCCACCGTGTTGCGTTTGGCGTTAACATGTATTTGATTGGAATAAGTTAAGTTCATTATAATATTGACACTGATTTGAAAACATTAACCCGTCAACGCAGAAAAATGAATAATACTCGTAAAGTCTATCTATACTATTAAAGGAGCATACTATTTTCACATGTATTCAACTAGACATTTCACATAGACTGTCAAGTGTACAAGTTTTTAGTTTTACTATTTCCACTTTATGAACAATAAAATGATAAATATGTTGTTGGTGGAAATAGAATTCATTATCTTGCTTTTAAAATGTTTATGACTTACTAACTCAACTAAAATGAATTGATGTTAACATTCTTTTTTCTTAAATAAATATTCACAACCTTCCATTTTGATTTCTAATACAAACACAAATTATTCTTACTAATCTATGTATTTAAAAAATTATTTATATCTTATGAATTCATAATGTACGTTGTTATGCATATATTAAATTTAACTTTTTTTTGTAGAACTTTTTTAACCATCGTGTATCACACATGCTCTATCTTAGTTTATAATATTAAAACATTGACTTATTAGAAAATAAATGCAACTTATGATTAAAGCGACGCGAATTCATTTGGTATTGATGACCTTCATATAGTCCTAGCATTAAACCCAATAATTATGTTAATAAGTCCAAAATACTTGCATAACTTATAATACAAAAAATATCTTATTTAAAATGACATTTATTTAGTCGAAGCGAATTTTGTTTCTTTAGTGACGTTTTTTACAGTACCAAAACTAAAACAAAAAAATGTTACAAAATTTAAGGGAAAAAAATTGGATGACGTAACATGAGTTGGTGCCATGATCAAGTCAACAAATAACGATTTTGCAACACCAACTCAAATTAATCAGAAAGATCTTTGCGGCACCGAGGCCCCCTCTTTTCACACTTTATGATGATCATTTATCAATATACATACATAATCGTCCATCTACAAATGTTTTGTCCTAACTACAAATGTTTTGTCCTAGCTAGCAGAGCCGTCAGTCACATAACTACGCTTCAATCCAAGTGTTTGGTAGTTAAGGGCTGTACCCCCCATCTTATTATAGGCTGAGAAAATATGGTAAAATGGTATGATACTATGATATATCTTGTGTTGACCAAATACTAATTTTATCCATTTCTTTCGTATAGTAATTTAACTCATTTTATTTTTAATTCACGTAACTATGACACTATTTGTCATAGAGTCTTTCTTTCTTTTTTTAACTCTTAATTCCAATAATTATATATAAATATAAGTTGCGTAATTGCAAACATAGGTGACCATATACGTTGCGTAATTATTGTGCATAATTAATAACTAGTTACATGTGTTGCTTAATTATTGTGCATATATAAATTACTTATATATCTTTATATCTTATATAATTTGTGTGTGCTTATATATTTGTTTAAACGATTTGTCACATATAAGATTGCCGATTATACCCATATAATAAAATAAATTAATGATGGTTTTTAACAGCTCTTATGGTCAAAGGGGCTATTTTAGTCCATTTTTGCAATAATAATACTAGTAATATCATTGAAAGTAAAACGTGAATCGCACGAAAATGATACCTTTTTTTTATGTAAAAACAAACTATTAGTCGTTAAAGGAAAAGAGGAAGCACTAATAAGTCATAATAATAGTAATATATACTTTTTCCATCGAGTAACAACACAAGTTACTTATGGTTTGCTCTAAAAAAATACACTATAATCTATTCTGCGTTATTTATGTTTTGTAAATATAACCACAAATACTAGGCTATGAAACCAAATACACTATATTTTATTATCAAGGGCAGTCTCCGAGAATTTAATTATATAGGCCGAGCCAAAATAAAAAAGTCTGTAGATATTTTTTGTTTATTTGATTTTTATATTTTTTACTTTATTAATTTAGTTTGGGTCCAATAACTTAAATGGATCCTGAATATTTTTTTAAGTTCAATAATTATAATATAATTAAGATCCAATCCTATTTTATGTATTTATTTTGTTGCCCGTTTGTCTGTCACTTTATTGTAAAATTTTCTAGAAATTAGAAGTTATACCATATAGGAGTGGGATCTAGAGAGAACTCTTCTTAAAAGAGAACTAGCGAACTAGTAAAGAATTATTTTTAACTATTTGAAAAAAATTATTTTGTGATTTTTTTCTTTCCATTTTCTAATAAGATGATATTGTTCCTAAAAAAAACCGTCGATGGAATGCGTATGTGCATTAATGTGTATTGTATATATAAAATAGTGTTTTATTGCATATAATTCAACACAAATACATTATCTAATACACACTATTGAATATATACAAATACGACACTAATATTTGTATGCAAAACATATTATTGCATATATGTAATATAACACTAATTCACATATGCACTATATCGATTTTTTTTTATTTTTATATATAATATAACATTATTGCAAATATACAATACAAACAACTATATATATGTTATTCAACACTATTTCAAATATCAAAATGCACACTATTGCACATATGCATTATAAAAAATGTCGATGTATTGCATATATGCATTACAACGTTAATTTTTTTATTTTTAAATTTTTTGGTGGTGAAAAATAACAACATATAAGAAGGATGAAAGAAAAAAAATTTTAAAAATATTTTTTTAGTTAAATTATAAATACTTCATTATTAGTTCTCTAGTTCTCTCCATAAATTGAAGCTCTCTCATGATCCACTCCCATACCATATATATATATATATATATATATATATATATATATATATATATATATATATATAGAGCAAGGTTAAAATAAGAAGTAGATTTATCCTAAGAAGTATAGAAAGTGTGTTATCACCACTATATCTATTAAAACACACCGAACAAAAAACACACCACAACTAAAATAAAACACACCACAACTAAAATAAAACACACCGAACAAAAAACACACTTTCCATATCCACCGTCAGATCAACATATCTAACGCACCAGATTACTTCTTACACTTCTTAGACAAACTTCACTTCTTATTTTAACCCCACCCTATATATATATATATTCCTAAGAGAACCCTTTGCAAATTGAGAACTTTGAGAACCATTTTGGACCACTAAAAACACCTTTAATTTAAAAAAAAAATCATAAAACAAAAATTTTAAAAAGTAAAAAAAAAAACAAAATTCTTATATTTCATTCCGGTTTCATAAAAAACCGCTGTATTATACACATATGTATAATTTTGTTTAATCTTTAGTTACATAATATACACATATGTACAATATTATTTATCTTAAATTATACACATGTGTATAAAAAATCATGTAAATGTACATATATGTATATATTATACATATATGTGTATAATTTGGCTAAATCGAGTTATTTTATGAAACCGGGATGCTAAAATAAGAATTTTGGTTTTTTTACTTTTTCCATTTTTGTGTTTTTTTTATTTTATGATTCTTTTTATTTTTGGGGTTTTTGTGGTCCAAAATGGTTCTCATAGTTCTCAATTTCAAAACAGTTTTCTCATGATCCTGATAATATATATATATATACTAGTTTTTATCCCCCCGTATTACGGGGGTTGTTTTACATTACTCGTTTTAATATTTATATACTTTTTTGGGTTTAATTTTATTTATTGTAATAAAATTTATAATATATTTAGAGTTTGATCATAAAAAGATTTCACAAATAACTAATATGTTATAACCCTGTTTAAAAGTTATCTGGGTTTGGTAAGACCTAACACCCGCTTATTTTTTTACTACAAAATTGTTTGTTAATTATAAATAATATTTTTTTAAAAATCATATAATAATTTTTAGTATATCTTATTTTATAGTATTTTCACATCAGTAATTTGGTGAGAATAATTTTTAATTTAATGAGATGTTATAACTCGTTTAAGAAATATCTGGGTTTGGTAAGACTCATGCCCGTGAATTCGGGTCAAATGCATAAGAAGCCTCCATTTAAAAATCAAGCAAATCTGATGACTCCAAAAAAAGGGAGCGACCACATCGCGGCACGTAAGATTTTTATGTTTTCGTTTATATATTATATATATATATATATATATATATATATGAGAGGGCTATCCTATAAATAACTAGTTTATTAAGATACTAAGAATAAATTATAATCATTGGATCATGTTAAATAATGGTTGAGATTTAAAATCACCAATAACTGACATAGTTTCATTGAATTACTCTTTAATCATTATAACCGACATAATTTTCTAGAATTGTTCTTTCACCATCATTTGTAATGCCAAATGTCAAAAATTTGTTGGTTCTTACGATTCCTGAGAAACTCCTTGTTCTTATTTGAACTCCTTTCTATATCTATATATATATATATAAATTTCGTTTAATATACAGTTTGAGTTTTAATAACTCGAAAGAACTCAACGTAACAAAAAAAATAGAATTTTTTTACGCATATGTAATATGAAAGTGTAAGTAACGTAAAAAAATTACAGTTTACACATCGAATCGACTTTTTACACACTCGTAACTAACATTTAAACTTATGTAATCATTAAAAATCTTTATTCTATCTCCTGATTCATTTTTTTAATTAAACTTAATCTCAGTCACATATTTTATTATTCATTTAATTAAATGTGTGGTCCATATTGAGTTCTTAAATTTCTTACAACTTATCAAGTTTTAAAAATATCATCCCCTATATACATACACACACGCGCGCGCACACACACACACACACATATATACTTTTTTAGAGTTCTTAAAAGATACAAACCTTATATGTGTGTGTGTGTGTGTGTGTGTGTGTGTGTGTGTGTGTGAATTATATGCTTAAGTTCAGGCAAGAAATGATATTAGTGCGAGAAATGAATATGAGGCACTAGTTTTATTTTAGGTTTTAAATCCTTAAAATAAATGAAAAAGATGTTAAAGCAATAATAAATGTATTTCTTATCTTCAATTAATACAAATAATATAATCATAATAAATCTCTTTCTAATTAAAATATCTAACTAATTTAACTATAATAATTAAAAAGATAAAAACATTAATTTAGTTTATTTATTTATTTACGCCCACTCCATTTTATCCAACAAAAATACAGTTTATTCATATAATATTATTTCTTTATATTAAAAAATAATTTCTTTCCACTTAATTTATTAGCATATATTAACGCGTAATTTTTAACAATAAATATTAAAACATAATATGTTTTTTTTTTCAATTGATATAACTAGAAAAATTATTGTTATAAATAATAATTAAAAAAATATCATACAAATGTATCCATTAAATATAAATAATAAATATACAGCCTATACAAAATTATATAGCCTAAACTTGTTCCGAGCAACAAAAACGTATAACATACAAAAAAACATACAATTTACATATGTAATTCGACATCAACAAATATATAAACTACACAAAGATACACATATCATATACGTCTGTAGGTTATATGTTTTCTTATTCTTAGAACAAGTGTATGTTATATGTTTTTGTGTAGGTTGTATATTTTTATTGACAGTTAATGCAAACATATGTAAGATAGTTTTTTTGTATTATTAATCACATTGTAACTACGTGTTGATGGATATTGATATGTTGTGCTGAAAGAAATTGGTTTTGAATAGAAAGAAATTTTAATGTATGAAAAAAATGGATTTGTGTAGGATAAATTTTTCATGTGTAAGCTATGTGTTTTCGTGTACGTGTGTATTTTATTGATGATGAATTTTGCGTTTAGGTTATATGTTTTCCGTGTGTAGGTTATATGTTTTCTTATTCTTAGAACAAGTGTATGTTTTTATGTATGTTGTATATGTTTTTGTTGATATTTAATGCAAACATGTGTAAAATAGTTGTTTTTGTATTATTCATCACAGTGTACCTACGTGTTGATGGATATTAATATATTGACTTGAAAGAAATTGGGTTTGAATAAAAAGAAATTTTAATGTATGAATAAATTGTACTTATGTAGGATAAAAATTCAAGAGACAAAAAAAAGTTATAAAAATAAATGAATTCTTAATATTTTTGAATTATAATAATTTGATTATTTATATTAATTGAATAACTAACTATTATGGTTTGTTAGTTATATTAAATGAAGAAAGATAATGCATTTATACTTTCTTCATTTATATTTAAGCATTTAAAACCTATAATAAAACTATTAGCCCATATTCATTTCTCGCATTTCTTTCAGTAATATCATTTCTCGCCTGAATAATCCCCTACACACACGCGCGCACACATACACACACAATTACACAAGTCGGCCATATTTATTATGATTTACTCTTAAAATACTACATGCGTGTAAGCAAACATATACAGTGACGGATCCATGAATTATTTTCAGGTGATGCTCTACTTTTAGATGCTTCAATTTCATAGAGCTAAGAATAAAAAAATCCTGGTTGGTTCAATGTTCGGGCCGGTTCAATGGTTCGGGCAAAGTTCTTTACATAATATAAATATGAAAAAAATAATAAAAGAGACACTGTCATTAGAAGTTATAAAAACACATAATATAAATACAATAGTCTTTATGAAATAAAAATATACTTATAGTTGTTTCCTACGAGTCTTCAACTTTTGAAATTGTTGCATTACATATTCAACCGAAACTTGTTGAAGAAATTCCATTTCAATGTAACAAATGCAAGAATCGTTCATGTATCCATCACCCATCCTATTACGTAAATTCCTTTAATTTTTACATTCTTTATTGAAGAAAAACATCTTTCAACACTTGTCATTGCAACTGGCAAAACTAATGATAACTTTATTAAACAATAGACCAACGGATAATTAATGTGTAATCTTGTTTTCACCATAATTTTGGCAAGATCACCTATTCACTCAAGTTGACAAACCGCTTATTCAAGGTTGCTTTTCAGAAGGAACCCCATGAAAGATCATAAAATATTATAGTCAGAGACATTAATTAGCCAATTACAAAACTATGCACAATTAAAATAAATATAGTCTCACTGCAAGTGTCTCTTGAGCCACGGGATGGAACAAAGAAAAAAGAAATTAACTGGTCACATAAGTAATGGTGAAGTTTGGATGAAAAATAAAGAGGAAAGCACTCCATGCCACTATATATCCTTTGCCTCGCACATACACCAACTAAGATTTGATGAACCTAACAGGTAATAATATGTGAATAAAAGGGAGGAAAACAACTTTGAAAGCTTGATTTCACAGAGAACTATATATTTACGTGTATAAATGTGTAACAAGAAATAAAAAGTGAATGTTTACAAATAGACAAAATAAGTAATCATATTATGAAACGCTAATGGACTAAAAGAGTAAAATCTATAATGCATATTATATTTATTAAAATCAATCAATTTGGCATATATAAAAATTTGTTTTTGATACTGGATATTTAAGCCCACGAGATTTGACCAATATGGCAAAATATGTGGAAAAATAGTGTGTGCATCTTTCCAACTTCATCTATATATAGAACGTTGTTTCCTTCATTCTACAGGCAATCAAACAGCACATTCACTAGAGCTTATTCTCTCAGCGGTGTGCATTTGATCTTTAAGAAAGATTGGAAGCCACGTATATACATGTGTCCTGATCTTTTCTTCTTTTTGCAGGTTCTTCGATTCATTGGAAACCATGGGAGGAGGTGGCCGGATGAATGATGCCGCAACGAAAAGAGATGTTTTTAAACATCTTCCAGTCGACAAACCACCATTCGGGATTGCAGATCTGAAGAAGGCAATACCGCCACACTGTTTCAAGCGAGATCTAAAAACCTCTTTCTATTATCTTTACCGCGATTTATGCATGGTCTTTTCATTATACTATATTGCCAACTGAAGAGGTAGGTCCCAGCAGAGCCCAGTTGGTCCCGCAAGACTCACCTTGAACAGGGACGTCTGCGCAAAGGCCATCTGCTTCCGCAGGACCCACCATGCTCAGAGAACCTTACGCGCAGTACGCAAGCTGTACACGCAGGGAAAGCCTCCCAATGGTGAAGTACCCCGCCTGTTCCCGCAGTTGCGGATACAAGCCATCAGGGAAGGCTACCCGCAGACAGCAGGGCTACACGCACAAGACAATAGATACTTCAGTAGTCACATGAAGGAATGAGCAAGACGGGAACAATCCCGCCAAAATGAGCCAGTCCGTATGATTCTGAAAGATCTTCTGTACTATACCTACCAAGGTATGGATATGACAGACAATCTGACCAGAACAGCCCATGAGCCAATCACAGGGTGACAGCTCACCGACAACAGTACGAGGAGGAGCACCCTCTAGTACTGTTTGTCAATATTAGCCGCTGCCTACTCACCAACCCTTACTGCAGGGCATGCGCAGCCTACAGTTGGTGAAATAGTGTTACTGTTGGCCGTAACCTATTCACCAACCAGCATGGCCTGCGTATAATCCACAGTAGGTAGGACGTGCATAATCTACAGTTGGAGGAATAGTGCAGCCGACATAGTTACTGTTGGCCGTAACCTATCCACCAACCAGTATGGCCTGTGCATAGTCCACTGTTGGTAGAACAGGAATACTATTCAGCCGGCTATACCTTCTAACTACCTTCGGCTATAAATACTCCAACATCTTGGAATGGTAAGATCATCGGCTATCCAGTTATCTAGCAATCTCTTAATATACACTTATATTCAGAGCAATCTAGTCTGATTCTCACGCCGGAGGGTGGTCACAAGGAGGAACCCCCCCTTCTCAGTGACGAGCTTACGGTGTTTGTTTTGCAGGTTTCCTGAAGAACAGCCTTCTCAGTTAGATCTCATCCGTGGGAAACATTACTTAACCCCCAGATTATCTATAATCCGTCCAGATTATCTATAATCTGTCCAGGGTTCACTTAGTGTTTCTTCATTGGCGCCATCCGTGCATAAAAGCTAGAACTAATTTAGTTTTTTCAAATTTTCTGAAGAAATGGTTAACGTTACTCCGGTCCAAAGGCCAGTAACCGACCAAGAAACCCCGGTAACAACCCCAGCAACTGGGGGGAACACCGGCGGTTATACAATCCTTACGAACACTACCCCGACTACCCAAGCCGGGGCAAGTGGAGTAAATATTCCACTGGGGTTCACCGACACCCAGTTGGAAAAACGAACAAGGGCCCCTCGCCAAACACTAGATCAAGTGAAGGCGTGGGCCGAAGCACGGCAAAGAGAATTCCAAGCCGAATTGGATGAACGCTTGCGTTCAGCTCAACAGGCTGACGAATTCGGCAGTACTCGCCAACACCTCAATATGAGCAGTGACTGCGAGTACTCAGACGAGTTGGAGTCCGATACCGACGCGAACCCTCGCCATAAGGCGAAAGGGAAGCGTAAGGAAACGGACGTCCAACCAAAAAGGAATTTTGGGGAAGCTTTTAAACCAATCGCGGAGAGAAACCCGCGTGACTTCTCCAAAACCTTTAGACCAACTGCTACAAATGCAGGAAAGTCAAAATTCGCAAGAGACATTGCGGAAGCAATCGCCCCGAGAAGTGCCAAACAGATGTCCAACATTGGCACTTATGATGGTCTATCCGACCCAGACGACCATTTGAACAGGTTCATTGCGGGGGCTACCGTCAGCAACTGGACGGAACCCACGTGGTGCTACATGTTCCAGATGACTCTGGTCGGAGCGGCCAGGGCATGGTTCGATCGTTTACCGATCCACCACATATATGACTGGGCGGACTTTCAGAACAAGTTCAGCCAGCACTTTAGCCAACAGAGGAAGTACACTGAAGAGCAGTGGACGATCCTCAACTGCGTGAGAGAGGAGGATGAATCTTTACTAGACTTCATCACCCGCTTCAACTCCAAAAAGCTAAGTCTCGGCAACATAAGTGAGGATCTGGTTCGCGCCGCCTTCATCCAAGGCGCCGAATACCCAGAACTTATCCGCACATTGACGGGTAAGGATGGCATGCCATCAACTTGGGATGCCATCATGACGGCGGCAAAGCGCTTTGCCGAGACGGAAAAGCAACTGGGAAGGGATCTTCCCCAGAGTACACACCTCTACACGCAGAGGACAAGGGAGAACAACGTTAGGACCGCCCGGCAGAACAAAAAGAGGCGGCTAGGTATTTGGCAGTCAAGGGTAAAACTTTGACACCTCATCCAGCTCTCGCCCTCTTGTTGGCGGAAGGGACAACACACACCCTTCAAACCGAAAAAACCGGTGGACGCCACTCACCAAGAGCGTCACGGAGATATTTGCCACGGAAAAATTGCCATGGCCAAAAGCCCCATTGATCCGGCAGAAACCTAATGCGGATCAAAGCAAGTCCTGTGATTTTCACGGGACAAAGGGTCATGGTACTGCAGAGTGCACATCCTTGAAAGACATTGTTGAAGCATTTGTCAAGGATGGAAGACTTGCACATCTCGTGGCATCAATCAGGAAGGGAGGAAGGAGTGACAACCGGTACAGAGGTAACGGACGAAAGCCCGTCGACATCAGCATCAACATGGTTCATGGCAAGGTCGGAGGAAGAAAAAGACGAGCGACAGAACCATGCGCGTGGAAGGAAGCTGAGGTGCGCTTCCCGCGAGTGCCAGAAGGCCCCAGCAAAGAAGGCCCCATCGTCATTAAAAGCCAGCTGGGGCATTACATCACTTCCCGCACTCTCGTTGACAACGGCGCTTCGTCGACGGTGATGTACAGGCAGTTCTTTGACAAGCTGGATGATGAAGACAAAGAACGCCTGGAAACGGTCTACGCTTCAATGGAAGGGTTTGACGGCAGTACAGAAACCCCCCTGGGTATCCTATCTTTCCCCGTCACTCTTACAGATGGAAAACACTCCCGCACAGAGGATGTGGACTTTGTCGTGATGAGGAAGCCACACCACACGTACGACATCCTCTTCGGGAGAGACGGGATGGCAAGATTCAACGCCGTGGTATCTTCAGTCCACGGCATGATGGGATGGCCAACAGCTGAGGGTGTGGCGATGATCACTGGCATTCCCCAGGTATGCATCGCATCTGTCTCATTTAAACCCCAACCAAAGATGGCTAAACCAACCATCACCGAACCGGAAAAATGGGCCTTCAATGGCAAATACCCCGACCAGGCCGTTACCATTGGACCAACAATCGTTGATCCCACCCGCACCTTACTCAAACGCCTACTGCAGAAAAACGCTGACATCTTTGCGTGGACATCAGCCGACATGACTGGTGTACCCCGAAGTAAGGCGGAGCATAAGCTCAAGTGCGATCCGGCTGTTACGCCAGTCGTACAAAAGCGCAGAGTAATGGGGCCTGAACAAACTAACGCGTGTAGAACCCAAGTCAAGGAACTCCTTGACGCAGGCATCATACGCGTTAGTAGATATCAAACATGGGTTGCAAATCCCGTAATGGTACCGAAGAATGACAAACAATGGCGCATGTGCATAGATTTCAAAGATTTGAACAAAGCATGCCCCAAAGATTGTTATCCGTTACCAGAAATTGATCTTAAGGTGGATTCGTTGGCACCATTTCGCCTTAAATGCTTCTTGGATGCGTATAAGGGGTACCACCAAATCCACATGGCCGTAGATGACCAGGACAAAACCGCGTTTCGGACGCCCGATGGTACATTTTGTTATAAAATGATGCCCTTCGGACTTAAGAATGCAGGGTCCACGTACCAACGCCTGATGGACAAAGAGTTTCATGCCCAAATCGGGAGAAACTTGGAAGTCTATATGGATGATTTGGTCATCAAAAGCCCCGAGCCAGAAGCGATGTTGAAAGACATTGAAGAAACTTTCAACACGCTCAGAAAGATAAACATGAAGCTCAACCCGAGCAAGTGTTCATTTGGGATGGAAGAAGGGAAGTTCTTGGGAGTCATTGTTACTAAAGATGGCTTCAGAGCGAACCCTGAAAAGGTCGAAGCCATTGTTAAAATGGAATCACCTACCACCATCAAACAGGCTCAGACACTGAATGGACGACTAGTCGCACTTAATCGCTTTTTGGCAAACCATGCAGATAAGTCGTTTCCTTTCGTGTCAACATTAAGAAACTGCTTAAAGAAAACGCACTTCCGCTGGACACCAGAAGCGGAAGCAGCTTTTCAGGAGATTCGGTCACGCCTGATCGAACTCCCAACACTTACAGCACCACAAGCGGGAGAGGAGTTAATCCTATACCTTTCCGCAACAGATAGAGCAACCGGGGCAGTACTGCTAACAGAACGAAAAGGCATCCAGATGCCAATCTATTATGTTAGCCGTGTACTAACAGACGTAGAAACCCGGTACTCTACCCTCGAAAAATTAGTCTTAGCACTTATACACGCTTCACGCAGATTAAGACGATATTTCCAGGGCCACCCAATCACCATTCTCACCAACTTCAAACTCTCAAACGTTCTAGGCAAACCCGAATTATCGGGACGTCTAGCCAAATGGGCAATTGAATTGGGAGAATATGCAATTAAGTACAAGCCAAGACCAGCCATAAAAGGCCAGGTCCTGGCCGATTTTATTGCAGAAGTCCCCGCTACGCGGGAGAAAGAGTGCCAGGAGGAGGCTCAACCCTCCCTAGCACAGGACATCAACGATATCTGGCGACTCTATACTGATGGAGCAGCCAACAACGAGGGTTCAGGCGCAGGGTTAAAATTAACCAACCCAGCGGGCCAAGAATATACTTACGCTATTCGGTTGGATTTCCCAAGTACGAATAACGAAGCCGAATACGAAGCATTCTTGGCCGGATTGAGAATTGCGCGTAAAATGGGAGTGAAAAACTTGGAAGCCCACGTGGATTCCATGCTGGTGGCCAACCAAATAAATGGGACGTACACGGCTGTGAACGACATAATGGCCCTGTACCTCGCCCAGGCAAAAACCCTTATGCGTGATTTTAATGATTGTAAAGTCATACACGTTAAGCGCAGCGAAAACAAATCTGCGGATGCGTTAAGCAAGCTTGCATCACTAGCCTTCACCCACTTGGGAAAGGACATCCGCATTGAACTCCTCGAAGCACCATCAGTCCCGCACAAGGAAATTTGTGTCATCCAAACCGGTACAGAAACGTGGATGACACCAATAATAAATTACCTTGCAGCAGGAACACTACCAGAATAAAAAACACAGGCAAGAAAACTACGCTGTAAAGCACTAAATTATCAACTCATCAATGACAACCTTTACAGACGTAACTTTCTTGGCCCACTTTTAAGATGCGTGGACAACCAAGATGCTGACTACCTCTTAAGGGAAGTACACGAGGGCATCTGTGGAGTTCACGCAGGTCCCCGCGCTGTTGTGGCTAAGCTGAACAATGCGGGATACTTTTGGCCGGGGATGCATATGGATGCACTGGCATACACTAGAAAATGCAGGTCTTGCCAGCTTTACGCACCCAACACGCATCGCCCGAAGAACGAACTTGTTCCAGTCACTTCTTCGTGGCCATTTCAGAAGTGGGCCATCGATGTGACAGGCCCATTTCCCACAGCAGCAGGAAATGTTCAGTTCCTAGTGGTAGCCATCGATTACTTCACCAAGTGGATAGAAGCAAAACCTTTAGCCCAAACAACCGCAAAACATATCAAAAAATTTATTTGGGAATTTATTATCTGTCGTTTTGGACTTCCACAGAATCTGGTGAGCGATAACGGCACCAACTTTGCTGACAAGAAGCTACAGCAGTGGCTGAAAGAACTTCAAATCACCCACACCTTTACCTCAGTGGCACACCCGCAAGGTAATGGTGAGGTGGAAAGAGCAAACAAGAGCATCGTCGATGGCATAAAGAAAAGACTCTTGAAACACAGATCCGACTGGGTGGACGAGCTCCCGCACGTCCTTTGGGCAAACAGAACGCTGAAAAAGGCCAGTACGGGGGAAACCCCGTTCAGTCTCACTTATGGCACTGAAGCCATGGTCCCAGTCGAAATTGGTTTACCCTCACCAAGGGTCTTGATTCAGCCAGAAGACAATGATGCGGAAAGACGGTTAGACCTTATGCTAACCGAGGAACGCAGAGACTTAGCCGCAGTGCATGAAGAAAATTACAAACGACAAATGCAAAAGTACTACAACACGCGGGTAAAACTCTGCAATTTCAATGAAGGAGACTACATACTGCGTAACAACGAGGCTTCAAACCAAGAGCGCCCAGGAAAGCTGGCCCCGGTCTGGGAAGGGCCATACATTATCAAAGAAGTCCTGGGAAAAGGCGCATACCGGCTTGAAAGGCTCGATGGCACTCCTATCCCAAGAACATGGAATGGAGCTCAATTACGCAAATGTTATATGTAGATCAATTCCAAACTTGTAAAGAAAAGGCCTAGAGCCACTTCTAATGGAAATGATTCTCCTTACACAATGTGTTGATAGCCTTACCTTTAACTTATGAACTTCCCATGTGCCGGTATTCACCGCACCAATGCGTGAAGAAGTAAGTAGTTGCGTGTGGAAGGCGGCAAAACCCGCATAAACACAACGCTAAAAATGTAAAAAAGTTCTAAGGAAAACCTACACGCAGGTCAGTGGTAAGTAAAGTTTAGCCATCCTTGTAAGTGCAAGTGACGGTCTTACCCGCACAATCACAAGCAAGGAAGCAAAACTTCTACCTATCATCTACCACGTTCAAAGGTTAACTTATTCTGAACACTTAAAAAATTTCAAGGAAAAGATGAGGAAAACTTCCACGCAGGATAAATGTAAGTTTAGCCATCCTACTAAGTGCAAGTGACGGTCCTACCCGCACAATCATGAAAGAGGAAGCAAAAATAAACTTATAATTTACCACGTCAAAAAGTTAACTTATCTAAGTACTAAAGAAATTGCTAAGTGTAAACATGCGTAAAATAAACAAAGGACAAACACATTCTTTATTTCATCAACTTGAATATTACAAACATTGCTGGGTATATACCCGCATACAAAAGAAGTACAAGAGCAAATATCTATGCTAGTGGTGGAAAGGGATCTTTTGGATCATGCTTCAGGACCACTCCCACTTGGACTCGCACCATCGGCAGAGGGTGACGGTTCAAGGAAAGCTCTAAGGACAGCAAGCCCATCATCAGCAGCAGCAATTTCATTCACCTTCTCCACCACCGGATGCGGGAAGGCAGCATACTGGTTCACTGCTTGGTCATAAATAGTTTCGGTATCCGCATTATACAAAGGGAAGTTGGAAGGCGGGACGCCTTTCTCAGCAAACCCTAGACCAAGCAGGAAGCCGGTCCGTTCCCCATCCTCATGAGAAGCGTTGAGGGCTGCGCTCATAGCATCGTCGTAAGATGTCTCTGAAAAGACCCGATGCACAACCTACAAAAAATGTACAAGTATAAGAACTTCTATCCTACAAAGGAAAGCGTGACGACATAAAGCTAAAATACCTGAGGCAACGCTTCTCGAAGAAGCCATTCCTGGACAACCAGAGCTTGGGTGCAGGCGCGTTCAGCTTCGTTCTTATTAAGATTGGCGAGAAGCACATCCTTTGCAGCGGCCTCTTCAACGCCCTTAAGCTTTCGCTCGGTGTGCGCAAGCACACCCCTCTGGTCCAGGATTTCTTGAAGCTTCTTCGCATCCTCCATGGCCAAGGCATCATGAGCCTGTTGAAGAGCCTCTAACTTAGCTTTAAGTTCTTCATTCTCCAGGCGGAGAGGCTCAGCAACAGCTTCAGCCTTGGTGGCCCTCTCGGTTGTGTTCCTCGCAGTCTCCTTAGCTAGCCGAAGCTGTTCGTTAACAGCTTGGGCAGCCTTGGAGCGGGCCTCGAGTCGCGCTTGAACCTCAACCTCGAGGGCCTTGAAGGCCTTCTCCTTCTCCGCAGATGCTGCGGTTAGTTTTTGGTTCTCCTCCCGGAGAGCACGCGCCTGAGATACTTCTTTAACGCGAGCTGCTTTCAACTTGTCGTTTTCACGACAAAGCAGCTCGACGCGTGGCTGCATCCGGGCCAGGAGAACCCGAAGCTCGTTGGTTAGCCTACCCTCCTGGTAGCTAACCATGGCTTCCCCCAACGCACCATGGGGAGCAGCGTGGCGAGCCCAGTCCACGCACTCCACAGGTGTGCGAAGGGTTGTTCCTCGGCGAATGTTCCATCTTGGAACATACACTTCATTGGAATCCGACACTGCAAAAGAAACAAAGCAGTTAGAAAAAGATGATAAAAATTGCATAAAGGACAAAAGAACCCTACGCACCTGTAGGGTCGATCACAGGCCGATAGCCACCGAACCCATCACCTGAACCTAAGGGAAATCCATCCAAAAGGTCAGGCAGATGGGAAGGTAACAAAGATCGGCGAGAAGCCCCGCGCGTACCTGAAGGTCCAGCCGTCGAGGCCGATGGCGGAGGCGGCATGGTTTCCGCCGCAGTCGATGGCGGAGGCATGGTGTCCGCCGCGGACGCCGCCGAAGAGTCAGCAGCAACAGTAACCGCCGGCTCGGTGAACGATGCTGTAAAAATTGCACTCACCGCCGGCGGTGACGTCATCTCGGCTGGAACAGTTGGCTCAAAGGATTGAGCAACTGGACCAGCGGAAGCAGGCGAAGGTGCCTGGGTCGACGCCTCAGGTAGGCTGACCGAGCCTACCGTCATTGGCGGAGAGGTACTCCCCTGCGCTCCACCCTGGAATGCGTCAACATCCACGCCTGCAGAAAGAAGACAAGTGTTAATAAATTTATGAAGTATGATAAATCTACAAAAAGAATGTTTATACTTACGGGTTTTCTTGAGCCTGAACGTACGGACGGGCGGGGATGAACCCGATGGAGCCGGTCTCTTGACGCCGGTCACCGTCGTCGTCGGTTCTCCGGAGGTAACAGTCGTAGCCTCCGGAGGAGTGGTTTTCTCACCACCGGGGTTCCCCGCCACTTCTTCATTATCTGACTCGGTGTCAGATAGAAGCACCGGATCAGCTGTGGAGGCCACCTTCTCCTTCCCTTTCCCGCCGGCAGCCTTCTTCTTCCGTACTAGCGGAGGACCATCTGCGGATTCCTCAGAAGAAGACAGGATGTAAGGAATTCCAGCAGCGGGTACAGCATTGAGGGGTTGAGGATAGAATATCGCCTTACCTGGCCGCCGGTGGCTCAGGATCTCTTGGCCCGGCGGGTAGACCTCCACAAACCGATCCGCCATTTGTTCCAGGATGGGCAACTCGTTCTCGTCTAGAGCACGAGTACCCATCCGCGCGGGACCGTCAGCTTCCCGCGGGTACATGAGCGACTCCAAGTTGTTCCCCTCTGAAAGAAAATAAACAGTTAGAAGATAAACTCGTATAAGCAAAGAGAAACGGAGCATACCGTAAGGGATAGAGTTCGAACCGTATTCGAGGACGATTGGAACCTTTTGCGCGTCAGCCTCTTTCCACACTCGGCTCATCCCCAACATCACCATCCCGGACTCCGGAAACCGGAAAACCGGAGATTGGACCCGGGATATCTTTGCAAACCATTCCGCCTCCTGGTAGTTTGTGGCGTGGTGGCTCGGAATGGCTTGGCCATTTTTAAACTTCATGGCAATGGGGACGGCGCGAGCAGAAATGTAGAAGAACTCCCGCTTCCACGATCGGAGACTGCGCTCTGTCGCGCAAATCTTCAAACCCTTGATTCGGGTTGTCAGGGTGTACCACCCCTGGATGCACCTCCAAGTATAGAAGGTCATCAGGCGGTCCACGTAGGGCTCAACACCCAATATCCGGCACACCCACTCGAAGTGGCGAATCTTCGCGATCGCCATTGGGTGTAGCTCGGTCAGATGAACACCGTGCCTTTCGAGGACACGGTAAACAAACTTTGTCAATGGGAACCTAAGGTTCCCATAAACAAAGAATGCAGCATATACCCCGATCTTGCCACTGGGGGCATCGTACACGGTCTGATGGGGTTCAGGAAACTCAGGCTCGAGTGGATCGAGCATGAACTTCCTAACAACATACCGGTACTGATCGCCGGGCAGAGCACACTGGCACTCACCAGCAGTACTCTTGTCATCGGCCGAAGACTCAAGATCACGAGAAGACATTGTGCAGAAAAAAGAAAGCGATTTCGGGAAAATGCTAGCCTGAAAAGGGGAGTATTTGCCGGAAATCGCTAATGAAGAAGAAGAGAAGGGTGAAAGTGTGGATTGCAAACAGCCCTCTCCCCCTTTATATACTAATCGCAATTAATGCGATGAATTTAATGCGGAGGAAAGAGAAATCGAAGGTGCAATGAAACTATGACACGTGGCATAAAGCAGGCTGGCAACAGCTGTTGACAGGACGTGTGCCAGTAATTTCGCGGCCACGCGCCCGAAAAATCGCGCCCACGCGCCTGAAAAAGAGACTGGAATGACCATATAATGTCACGTCACCATAACTTCCTGCACGTCCTGACACAGTCAGAAGAAACCGTCGCACGACGTTTCAGACGTTTGGACTGTTCCTATCTTTCTACCAACTCTTCGAATTTTGAAATTCAAAATTCAAAAAAGATTCAAAAGTAAGCGGGAAAACACCCCTTACCTTGGCGAACAAGTAACCATAAGCCGGATGCGGGTACAGTGTTAAGGCAAAACCCTTCACATACCTAGCACCCGCAGGGAATTGAAGCCAAGAATACCTTGGCAACCAAGTAACTATAAGACAGGTGCGGGTACAGTGTTAAGGCAAAACCCTTCACATACCTAGCACCCGCAGAGAATTGAAACCAAGAAGGATCTTCTAGGCAATGCTTGCGGATAGAGGAATAACATCCCCGCATAACGGGAACGTCGAGAATTATATTGTTTGAAACTCCGTAATGGAATTGGTGGTCTTAGCATAATTGATCACTATGTTGAAAACCACCAGAACCTCATGGAGACTATATACAAGTGAGACTCAACGCTCCTGCCTTGCGAGAAGGTTACATACCTACCCGCATCATACCCAAAGATCAAGCAAAAAAATCGGGAATTTTTGCAAGTGACACTAGGAAACCCGCGGGAAGAATCCCCACGGAGAACCTTAAAACTAAAAAGCCTTTTCAAAACCCCTTGCTCAAAGTCCAAAAGTTCACCTCACTTTATTAAACATTCATGAGAAGAACATTGGACTGGGGGGACTTGAAGAGGTAGGTCCCAGCAGAGCCCAGTTGGTCCCGCAAGACTCACCTTGAACAGGGACGTCTGCGCAAAGGCCATCTGCTTCCGCAGGACCCACCATGCTCAGAGAACCTTACGCGCAGTACGCAAGCTGTACACGCAGGGAAAGCCTCCCAATGGTGAAGTACCCCGCCTGTTCCCGCAGTTGCGGATACAAGCCATCAGGGAAGGCTACCCGCAGACAGCAGGGCTACACGCACAAGACAATAGATACTTCAGTAGTCACATGAAGGAATGAGCAAGACGGGAACAATCCCGCCAAAATGAGCCAGTCCGTATGATTCTGAAAGATCTTCTGTACTATACCTACCAAGGTATGGATAGGACAGACAATCTGACCAGAACAGCCCATGAGCCAATCACAGGGTGACAGCTCACCGACAACAGTACGAGGAGGAGCACCCTCTAGTACTGTTTGTCACTATTAGCCGCTGCCTACTCACCAACCCTTACTGCAGGGCATGCGCAGCCTACAGTTGGTGAAATAGTGTTACTGTTGGCCGTAACCTATTCACCAACCAGCATGGCCTGCGTATAATCCACAGTAGGTAGGACGTGTATAATCTACAGTTGGAGGAATAGTGCAGCCGACATAGTTACTGTTGGCCGTAACCTATCCACCAACCAGTATGGCCTGTGCATAGTCCACTGTTGGTAGAACAGGAATACTATTCAGCCGGCTATACCTTCTAACCTACCTTCGGCTATAAATACTCCAACATCTTGGAATGGTAAGATCATCGGCTATCCAGTTATCTAGCAATCTCTTAATATACACTTATATTCAGAGCAATCTAGTCTGATTCTCACGCCGGAGGGTGGTCACAAGGAGGAACCCCCCCTTCTCAGTGACGAGCTTACAGTGTTTGTTTTGCAGGTTTCCTGAAGAACAGCCTTCTCAGTTAGATCTCATCCGTGGGAAACATTACTTAACCCCCAGATTATCTATAATCCGTCCAGATTATCTATAATCTGTCCAGGGTTCACTTAGTGTTTCTTCACCAACAATTACATATACTACCTCCCTCAACCCTTGTCCTTCATAGCATGGCCACTATACTGGTTCCTTCAAGGTAGTGTCATGGTGGGATTGTGGAATGTGGTCCACGATTGCGGTCATCACAGTTTTAGCGAATACCCGTTGCTTGATGATGCCATTGGCCTCATCCTACACTCACTTGTCCTCACACCCTACCACTCTTTTAAATACAGCCACCGAACTCACCATGCTAACACCAGTTCACTCGAAAAGGATGAGAATTGGGTTCCCAAACTCAAGAACGACACATGGTTTGTCGAAATTATTGCCAACCCGATAGGCAACGTGATGATGCTTCTATTTAGGTTAGCGTTCGGCTATTTCGGGTACTTCCTCTTCAATCTTCATGGCAGGATATACAAAGGCCTCCCAAGCCACTACAACCCCCTAGGTCCTATCTTCAACGACAGCGAGCGTGGTCAAGTGTTCCTCTCAGATCTTGGAGTTGTTGCAGCCCTATATGGACTCGACCGAATCGGTACAAAAACAGGTTTTCAATGGTTACTTTATGTGTATGGGGTCCCCTTGGTGATTATGTGTGCTTTTTTCATCTTGTTCACATATCTAAACCACAACCATCCTTCGGTGGCTCACTACGATTCAAGGGAATGGGATTGGTTGAGAGGTGCTTTAGCGACTGTTGACAGAGATTACGGGATTTTGAGCACAATCTTCCATGATGAACCTAATGCTCATGTGGTTCACCATTTGTTCTCCAACATCCCTCACTATCATATAGTTGAGGCCACACAATATATCAAACCTGTTTTGGGTGACTACTACAACTTCGATGATACTTCGATTCTAAAGGCGGTAATTAGAGAGACAAAAGAGTGTCTCTTTATTGAAGAGGATTCCGAAAAGAAAGGTATTTACTGGTTCCGTAAGTAGATGCAAAAATATGCCATATAAACGAAATGTTTTCGGTGACAAAATCATTGTAAGATCGAAGACTTTCACTCTTGTTTTCTTGATTGTTTTTCTTTTCCGGTTGTAACAAAACAAATATCTAAGTATTGTCATATCTATGAACTTTCGTAAAAAAAAAAAGAATATTTAAGTATTGTCTCTCGTTTTGTGGGATAAATGTAAGGATCTTAAATCCGATGAAAATTATCAAAATGAACCAAAGAGAAAAAAGAGATTCTAAAGATAATTTTACTCTTGTAAAATCCTTAAAATGGCTCGTCCCAAATTCAACTCTGCGCTTAAATAACGGAGTAAACCATGAGATTCAAAGATCAATTTAATTTATTTTGACAAATTAAAATCCGTCCATCAAAATTTGAACCAGAATGAAATTAAGGAAAATATAAGTTGGTGGTGGAGATCGAAGTCACAAGTCACAACATTCCCTTCAAATTTTTCCGGCTTACCAACTCAACGAGGATGGATTAGTGCTAACCTTTTCTTTTCATTAACATGTATAGATTCATTTCATCAACTCATGGTGATTTTCATAAACTATTACCAGATTATTTTTCTCTATTTTGTTCATACTTATTAACCATTCAAATACTGTTAACTATTAAACCTTCAACTAACTTTATAATTAAACACCACTGATTTTAAAAATGTTAAAATCATTTTTTTACACACACATATTATTTATTAGGTTAGAATATTTATATTCTTTGATTTAATTTCACCTACAAAATATATCCGTTAGCGAAATAAATAATTAAGAAGTTCAGGATGCTGAATCTGTCTGGTTCCGCTGGCAAGATAACAAGACTCAAGAACTTAAGCGAGAAATTGCCCCACAAGATTATAAATATTATAGTTTTTGTATTACCTTGTTCTAATATGTTTTATTGCGGAATGATTAGTGAAAAAAATTAGCACGAAAAGTAAAAGAAATAAAGTATTTGAATCTATTTATTATGTAGTTTTCTTGTTATTTTTTCTCTTGTGAAATACTCTTTTGCAAAAGAAAACTGAAGCAATGACCGACATGTATAATTCCAAAAGGTGATATTGGATTTTAATAATCCTAAATTTGACTTATTGGCTAGCGTTAATCTCAACTTAATAAATGTGCCCGTTGGGACTATCCTGGTACATTTCTTAAGTTAGACTTAGCGTCGGACAATATGTTAGATGCGTGAATTTCTCAAATAATAAACAATATCACAAAAACCTAATCATTCAAAGAAGTCAGGCAAATTTACAAAAATGCATGTGTTACCTTTCAAACGGAGACATAATATTTGATTTACCGTCCTTCCCGTTCAAATCAAGTTAACTTTCAATGGCGATGTAAACATAACCATAACTCCTATGCTCTATTGAATTTCTTCACCTTCTTCGGGAGTGGAAGCCAACATGAATTTTCTTATGGAAACAAATGTGGCTATGATGAGAAGTGAAACTCTGAGATATGATATAGGGCTAGCTAGGGTAAACCGGTCATAAAAAGTTAGCTGTTGGTGGATATGAGAAGCATGAAGGTGAGTAGCAGGAGTGGCGAAGATGATGGTTATGTAGAGTGACACATACAGGAGTGCCAGGAGAAACACATATTTGTGCGGAATCAAGAATTTGAATATATGCTTCTGGCCAAGTTCAATTAGGTGATCGACGACAAGTTTCAGAATTAGGGTTTTATTGGAAAGATATGGTTGAACGGGTTAGGCTTTAGAAATTGTAATCGATTTTGGAATATTAATAATACATTATAAATTATTTTAGGACAAGTCTAAAGAATAGTAACCAAGTTTCACGTTTGTTCCGTCACTCATATTTTATTTTGTCTCAACTAGGTCACTTAACTTTCTATTTTGTCTCGGTTAGGTCACTCAACTTTCAGTGTGTTTCAATTAGATCACTAAACTTTTAAATTTAGCTCAACTAGAACACTCAACTTTCAATAAGTGTTCTAATACTATCTTTTTACCTTCATATTATATGTTCATAAATAAATAAAATTTTATTAAAGCCAGTATTTTTTTTTTATTTTTTTATTAGTTAATATATCACTTATAATAATATAGTAGTTGTCCCTTTCGATTTAGAGCAAAATTGAAAGTTAAGTGACCTAATTGAGATAAACTTAAAGTTGAGTCACTTAATTGATACAAAACAAAATTTGAGTGACTTAATTGAAATAAATATGAAACTTAGTTACTATTTTATAGTGTTTTCCTTATTTTAATATAAATAATTAAGTTTATATTAGGAAACACGTGAGGATTTATGTGTTCACAATATGTTTGATGCGAGCTAACATAAGACGTTTGGATAATTGTTAAAAAGTTTCATGTTGCAGAAAAAAGCAACCAATAATCACAATGAACCTTTTTATTTTGCAAAGATAAGTTTAGACCACGTGTAGTTATAACTTTCCATATCCAGGCATTATACGTTACGTGGCGTCCTGTCAGAGTTATAGTTTTTTATAAAAACAGGCTGTAGTCATAACTTTCCACCCCCAGACATTATGCGCCACGTGACGCCTAGTCACTATTAATTGTTTTTGTTTTTTTTTAAATAATAATTCATTAAACTCAAAAAAAATATATATATAACCACCATCTTTGGACACCTCTGGACACAAGAATAATAATAATATATAGTGGGAGCACATCATTTGTCAGATCTATCACCATCTCCGGCCATCCACCACACCTCATCTCGCCGGTGATCAACCACCACATCACCACCACCCAACTCGCCGGTCACCATCATCATCCATGGAAAGCTCGCTGGAAAACATCAACTCGCCGGAAAACATCCAGCCACAACATCACCGTCAACAACATCGATTCGCCGGAAAACATCAAACCTCTCACCGGACACCCGTCACCACCACCCAACAAGCATGCTCTAACATATATAACAGATATATTCTTGATTTTTGAGCCACTTCTCGCGTTTTATAGAAAACGCAGGTAAAAAAAATATTCCCAAAACGCAGGAGGGGGCGGTGTACCCCCGCGTTATCCTCCACAACGCCGACTAAAACGTTCCATTACGAACGGTCTTATTAGTTGTAGACAACATACTCAATTATTATTACATATATTATTTTACAACTTGTGATCTAGACACAGATTAACTGTTCATTTCAAAATGCTGCTTTTGTTTGTACACTCTGCTTGCATAATTGTACACTTATTGGATTGGACCTCATATTCCACTTTCTCATTACCACCACCTTTGATATTATTCTCTGCTCATCTTCTCTCTCTCTCGGATAAAAATGATAATTTCTCTTCACCTACCGGATTCTCTCTCAATGAGATCACGGCCAGCCGAGGCGAGTTCCAAGATGAATCTGCTGAAGATGACGTGCTACTTAAGAAAATCAAAAGCAATATGCTGAGCCTGACTGAAATGGAGATTCCTGATATTAGTATCAAATCGGGCAAAGTTAACAGATTTCCTATTTAGACGGTTGCGTCTCCGATTCGTCTGTTGCCATTTTGGAAACCTAGGCGACGACGACGCTGTAACTGTTGCCGGGTTGTTACTTTTTGGAGATCGAATGGTGCCATAAATAATCGATCTCTAACGGTAAAAATGCATAAATGGGACCGATGCTTCGTTGGAACTGTTGAACGACGGGCCGGAGATCTCCAATCAACACCGACACTCTACTACGAAACAATCTGAACGATATTTGTAGGGGTATGGTACTAAACCCGGTTTTACGACCCTAAATTTATTATGTTTGGCTTATTTTATTATATGGACTAATACAATGTTATTGGGCTGAGGGGGTTTTGTGGAGGTAACCCTAACTGGGCTAGGCCCATTAGGGTACCATGATGGTGGCCATGAGGCTCCTATATAAGGAGGTCTCCACCTCCTTATTAGGGGTTGGTCATTCTCAATAAGAGCCACTATCATATTTTTGTGTCTGTGAACAAGAGATCCTGGAGATTTCTTAGCGGTCACCTCCACACCCCCAAAAACCATTGCAGATCCCAACCAGCCGGAGAAGAAGATCAAGACGTGGTTCGTTCATCTCGAAATCCGTGGAAACATCGTCATGGATCAGGTCAGATTCATCTCGTGTTTCGACATTGGCGCCATCCGTGGGAGGGCAATGAACCACGCTTCGCTTCTCGTCTCGGCCCTCCGATCTGTTCATCAATATCTCGGGTCTACGGTTTCTTCTTTCAGATATGTTCTATGGAAATCCAAAAATCCGTAGATCTAAAAAATACTTCCAGATCTGGAAATACACAGGAAGAAATACCTCCGAACTTTTGGGGAAAACCCTTAGATCTGTGTTTTTTCTAAGTGAAAAATACCACATCTAGTTATGATTTTTTCAGATCTGGGTTCGTTTGAGCAACAGTCACACTTCATATTCATAGATCTATAAATCCTATTAGATCTGTTGGTTTTACATAAAACCTACCTGGTGTGGATATTCAAAATCTCTAGATCGTGCGCGCCACCGCGGATCAAAATCGCTCCCTGTGGATCAACTTCGGATTCCGCATGCGCGCTCCCGGCGATCACTCTACGCCACAGCGGGTCGCATGCGCGCTCCTGGCGATCACTCTACGCCACAGCGGGTCGCACGCGCGCTCCCGGCGATCACTACACGCTACAGCGGGCTGCACGCGTGCTCCCGGCGATCACTCTACGCCACAGCGGGTCGCATGCGCGCTCCCGGCGATCACTCTACACCACAGCTCACGCATATCGTATGCTCACGCATCACGCATGCTCACGCGTATCACGTATGCTCACGCATACCACATATGCTCACGCATCACGTATGCTCACGCATCACGTAAGCTCACGCATATCACATGCTCACGCATCACCTATGCTCACGCATCACATATGTTATTGGGCTTCACGTATGCTCATGCATATTAGATGCTCACGCATCATGCACGCTCGTGCACCACATCTGCGCGTGAGAATAAAAGAGACATTGCGCAGGCCGCGCGTAAGCGACATGACAAATGAACAGTCTAATCCAAATCAGGATAAGAACAACCATGATTGTACTCACATGGCTACGCGCCATACTTAAAGGTTGGGAATCCTCATAATATCCCATATGGCTACGCGCCATACTTAAAGGTTGGGAATCCTCATAATATCCCATATGGCTACGCGCCATACTTAAAGGTTGGGAATCATCATAATATCCCATATGGCTACGCGCCATACTTAAAGGTTGGGAATCCTCATAATATCCCATATTGCTACGCGCCAAACTTAAAGGTTGGGAATCCTCATAAACCCATAGGTCACGCGCGCAAAGCTTTTATTATTCTTATAGCTCGTAAGACGCCTCGCGCGCAAGTTTTTATTATTCTTATAGCTCGTAAGACGCCACGCGCGCAGGCTTCCTTATTCTCATAGATCCGTAAGTCGCCTCGCGCGCAGGCTTCATTATTTTTACAGCTCGTAAGTCGCCTCACTCGCGCAAGCTTTATTATTCATATAGCTCGTAAGACGCCTCACGCGCAAGCTTTTATTATTCTTATAGCTCGTAAGACGCCATGCGCGCAGGCTTCATTATTCTCATAGATCCGTAAGTCGCATCGCGCGCAGGCTTCATTATTTTTACAGCTCATAAGTCGCCTCACGCGCGCAAGCTTTATTATTCATATAGCTCGTAAGACGCCTCGCGCGCAAGCTTTTATTATTCTTATAGATTGTAAGACGCCACGCGCGCAGGCTTCATTATTCTCATAGATCCGTAAGTCGCCTCGCGCGCAGGCTCATTATTTTTGCAGCTCGTAAGTCGCCTCACGCGCGCAAGCTTTATTATTCATATAGCTCGTAAGACGCCTCGCGCGCAAGCTTTTATTATTCTTATAGCTCGTAAGACGCCTCGCGCGCAAGCTTTTATTATTCTTATAGCTCATAAGACGCCTCGCGCGCAGGCTTCATTATTCTCATAGATCCGTAAGTCGCCTCGCGCGCAGGCTTCATTATTTTTACAGCTCGTAAGTCGCCTCACGCGCGCAAGCTTTATTATTCATATAGCTCGTAAGACGCCTCGCGCGCAAGCTTTTATTATACTTATAGCTTGTAAGACGCCACGCGCGCAGGCTTCATTATTCTCATAGATCCGTAAGTCGCCTCGCGCGCAGGCTCATTATTTTTACAGCTCGTAAGTCGCCTCACGCGCACAAGCTTTATTATTCATATAGCTCGTAAGACGCCTCGCGCGCAAGCTTTTATTATTCTTATAGCTCGTAAGACGCCTCGCGCGCAAGCTTTTATTATTCTTATAGCTCGTAAGACGCCACGCGCGCAGGCTTCATTATTCTCATAGATCCGTAAGTCGCCTCGCGCGCAGGCTTCATTATTTTTACAGCTCGTAAGTCGTCTCACGCGCGCAAGCTTTATTATTCATATAGCTTGTAAGACGCCTCGCGCGCAAGCTTTTATTATTCTTATAGCTCGTAAGACGCCTCGCGCGCAAGCTTTTATTATTCTTATAGCTCGTAAAACGCCACGCGCGCAGGCTTCATTATTCTCATAGATCCGTAAGTCGCCTCGCGCGCAGGCTTCATTATTTTTACAGCTCGTAAGTCGCCTCACGCGCGCAAGCTTTATTATTCATATAGCTCGTAAGACGCCTCGCGCGCAAGCTTTTATTATTCTTATAGCTTGTAAGACGCCACACGCGCAGGCTTCATTATTCTCATAGATCCGTAAGTCGCCTCGCGCGCAGGCTTCATTATTTTTACAGCTCGTAAGTCGCCTCACGCGCGCAAGCTTTATTATTCATATAGCTCGTAAGTCGCCTCGCGCGCAAGCTTATATTATTCTCATAGCTCATATGTCGCCTCGCGCGCAAGCTTTATTATTCTCATAGCTCGTAAGACACCTCGCGCGCATGCTTTTATTATTGGCGCGCTATATCTTATTCATGCTAGTGCACCATCATTATCATAAAAACCACAACACGTCACCATCATGAAGAAAACCTCCCAAAACTCAAAGACAATAAAGATAAGGCCGAAGAAAAGGGAAAAAAACCGCCTCACGCCCTAACACACCTCATAAAGTCCAGCGCTCCACCTAAACGCTTGCGCGCCCAGGAGCAACGCTGGACTTGGGGGGCTTGTAGGGGTATGGTACTAAACCCGGTTTTACGACCCTAAATTTATTATGTTTGGCTTATTTTATTATATGGACTAATACAATGTTATTGGGCTGAGGTGGTTTTGTGGAGGTAACCCTAACTGGGCTAGGCCCATTAGGGTACCATGATGGTGGCCATGAGGCTCCCTATATAAGGAGGTCTCCACCTTCTTATTAGGGGTTAGTCATTCTCAATAAGAGCCAACACCATATTTTTGTGTCTGTGAACAAGAGATCCTGGAGATTTCTTAGCGGTCACCTCCACACCCCCAAAAACCATTGCAGATCCCAACCAGCCGGAGAAGAAGATCAAGACGTGGTTCGTTCATCTCGAAATCCGTGGAAACATCGTCATGGATCAGGTCAGATTCATCTCGTGTTTCGACAATATTGAAAGTGAGGGTTAGACAAACAAGGTTTTGCTTTCCGTCTCTGATGATATGTTTTGTTAACTAATTGTTTGGTTTGGGCTCTGGTTTTCTGTTTTTTAATATGTTCTTATTGGTGCTTCCTTCTACAGAGATCTTTATGGTGGTTTATGTGCTTTACTTGAAGTTTGCTCGGTTGAGGTTAGTATTACTCGCATGTTCACTGAAATGCATCTTTTCTAGACTTAACTTTTTGGTGCATGTTATTGTGTTTCTCTTTAATTTGTACTTCTTAACTTTTTAGTCACGGTTTAGGTTTACTTTGTCTGTTTTAATTGTTAGTGTCATCTTTACACTTTTGTTTGTTTTGGTTTAGTTGAAGAATATGGATGAGTTGCTTTGCCCAACTGGTAACTAAAATGACTAAAGGATCAGTAAAACTAACTGATAGAATTATAAGATAAAATAATATAATATAGATTTTGAGGGTTTTTTTTATCGGTTGTTGATTAATTGCAGAGGGAAATCAACAGGTCTTTTATGGAAATTAGGAGATAGCGGGGGTGTTATCGAGTGTTGCCTACGAATTTTTGTGAACAAATTCAAAATTAATGGTAGCAAGTTTGGTATTTTCAATATTTTTAAATGGGTCACCATATATACCAAGTTAGCAACAAATCGCCGACGGCTGTCTTAGGCCATATTCAGTGGTTGGCCGCGGCGATAGTCCAGTGCTCGGTCCATTATCAGTTTGATTAGCTATTGTGTGAAGTGGATGCCAAAATAACTTCCATTTTAATTGATCTTTGCTTTGATTTGGGTAACTATGTTTGCTATTGGTTTCAAAATAATGATGGAGTTACACCTGAGTTCTGTTTCTTTCGTTTTTAGAGAGAAATATAGGGAAATTGGGGTGTTGCCCTGCCGTTGCCGGCTCCAACCGTAAATGGCGACGGGCCTACAACATGCAGCGCCTTGCATCTATTGTGACCTTAGATGTGGTGCACATGAGGGATCCGATGAAATGCTTGTCTGTCCGTTTGATTTGTTACTGTGAATGAGCGGTGTGTATACTACGAGAATTGTTAAAATATTTTAGGCTTACGTAAACGAGTATTTTGTTGGGTTTAAAAATTTAATTTTTTAATAGGCTTACTTTGTTATGATTTGAATTTGTGTAAAAACTTTTGTATAAAAATAGGATTTCAAATGAGACTATAACTCACAACTATTTGGCTGGGAGTCATACAGTCATACCCCTAGGCCATTAGACTAAGTTAGTTATGTAATTGAGTTTAAAATTAAATATACATATTACTTTTTTCATAATAATACATATATTTTTTTAAAAAAGAATTCCGGGAATAGTAGGGTGTCGAACCGGAGTCCGTCGACCCCCTCCATTCCCCACGTTTTCACCTAAGCTTCGCCGCGGAACCCATGTTTCATCAAAGTGTAAAGTCTAAACCGTGAACACCCGTTCAGTAAAAGATGATATATAATAATGAAATGAGTTTTTATTCTATCCAATCGGATATAGAATGTTTGTCCTAACTACAAATGTTCTGGTCGTCGGTCATAACTACGCTTCAATCCAAGAGCTTGGCGGTTAAAGATGCACCCATCATTATTATATACACAGAAAATATGGTATGATATATGACATATCTTGTGTTGACCAACTACTAATTCTATCCATTTCTTAGGTTCATAATTTACCTCCTTTTCTTTCTAATTCACGTTCCTATGACATTATTTGTCATAGTTTCTTCTCCCTTTTTTTAGAAGTGTAAAAAGCGTTATAAAATTTATTATTTTATAGAAAAGAGATTGGACCATAAACTTTTTATTTTCTCTCTTTTTAATATAGGTTGCGTATTTTTTAAATCAAACGTTATTATATTATGGGTATAACGTGTAACTCTTAATTCTCATAATTATATATATAAATTGCGTAATTATAAACATAGGTGATCATATACACTCTAATTATTTGAATAAGTTTTAAATATACATAACATATTTACCCTCACTCCAAGGATACGCGCGCACCGCATCTTGGTAGCTTCAAACGATTAGTAGGATAAAAGTTATTTAATTTTTACAATATGTTCGATGACCAATTTATATATATATATATGTTTAAGTTCAAGAAAGAAATCAAATTATTGCAAAAAATAAGTTAAATGAATATGAGCCACTAGTTTTATTTTATATTTTAAATATTTAAAAATAAATAAAAAAGATATAAATGCAATAATAAATGCTCTCTCTCTCTCCAATTAATACAACTAATATAACTATAATAAATCCATCTATAATTAATATATCTAACTAATTTAACTATAATAATTAAAAAGATAAAAACACTATTTTAGTTTTATTTTTTATTTACATATTCTTCATTTTATTCAACTTAAATACTATTTATTCATATAATACTATTATTTATATTAAAAAAATAATTTTCACTCAATTTATTAGCATGTTTTTTAATACTAAGTATCATAACATAATATATGTTTTTTTTTAATTGGCATGCCTATAAAAATTATTGTCATAAATAATAATAAAAAAATATCATACAAATACGTCCATTAAATGTAAACAATAAATATACAACCTACACAAAGTTATGTAACCTACACTTGTTTTGAACGATAAAAACGTACAACATACAAAAAGCATACAACATACATATGTAATTCGACATCAACAATTATTTTTATATCCTACACATGCGTAGGTTATATGTTTTTCGTATGTAGGTAATATGTTTTTTTTATTCTCAGAACAAGTGTAAGTTATATGTTTTTGTGTAGCTTGTATATTTTTATTAACATTTAATGCAAACATGTGTAATATAGTTTTTTGTATTATTTATCACAATATAACTACGTGTTGATGGATATTGATATGTTGAGTTTGAAGAAATTGGTTTAGAATAAAAAGAATTAATGTATGAATAAATTGTATTTGTCTAAGATAAAATTTTCGTGTGTAAGTTATATTTTTTCGTGTGTAGGTTATATGTTTTTGTGTGCGTGTGTATTTCATTGATGATAAATTTTGTGTGTAGGTTATATGTTGTCTCATTCTTATAACAAGTGTAGATTATACGTTTTTGTGTAGGCTGTACGTTTTTTGTTGATTTTTAATGCAAACACATGTAAAATAGTATTTTGGTATTATTCATTATAATGTAAGTATGTTTTGATGGATATTAATATATTAAGTTGGAAGAAATTAATTTTGAATAGAAAGAAATTTTAATGTATGAATAAATTATACTTGTGTAGGATAAAAATTCAAGACACACAAAAAAAAGTTATATAAATAAATGTGTTCTTAGTATTTTCCAATTATAATAATTTAATTTATATTAATTAAGTAGATAAGTATTATAGTTTATTAGTTATATTAATTGAAGAAAGAAAATGATTAATACTTTCTTTATTTAGCTTTAAGTATTTAAAACTTAAAATAAAACTAGTGTCTCATATTCATTTCTCGCATTTCTTGCAGTAATATCATTTCTCTCTTGAACCATCCCATATATATATATATATATATATATATATATAGTGTAGTTACTGTACGCTAATGCCTTAACGTACAGTAGGTACGCGAGACGCTCAAAGGCAAAAAAACAAAGGCAAAAACCTAAAACACTCAGAAAACTTAAACGCTCAGCAAACGCTCAGAAAACGGTCTTCGTGAAAAAAAGTGAAAAATTGATCGATTAACCATCTAAACTGTTTTTTTCATAGAACAAATGATCATTGATTGGATATGTATTGACGATTCTGAGATGTTTGGATGTGATTTCATGGATCGATTCGTGAAAAAATGGATTCATGTACGTTAATGTACGTTAAGGATTAGTGTATTGGATCTTTTCACACACACACACACACACACACACACACACACACACATATATATATATATATATATATATATATATATATATATATTGATCATTGGCCTTGATTAGACTGATTTATAACCCTTATTAAATTGAGCAATAGCCTACATTGGTTATGGGTTTTTTGTAAATATTTTTAATTGGTTTTTAATGTTTTAAAACAAAAATGACACTTTTCTAATTTGACTACATATGTAAATAAATAAAACTATTTTTTATCAACAAAATCCCTAAAAACAGCATCTTCCTTTCAGTTACCAAATCACATAAGAAAAAGTTTTAACACAAAGTATTTAGATTTTAGTTGTTAATTCGTCCAAATCGACACCATGTTTGTTGAAAGTTGTGTTGTTAATATTTAAAAGGCTCGTTTAAAGATTAAACACTAATTTTACCTTTGTTGCAATTTGGTGAGATAAGAAATTCGACATTACTTTGAAGGTTAGTTTGATCGAGTCAACTAGTTTTTATGGTTTAGTTCAGCTCTCGAAACATTCTTTAATCCTGATTGTTTAATTTTTATGGTTTAGTTGAGGTCTCCTAACCTTTGTACAGGTCGCAAAACCTACATTTTATTCTTTAATAATTGAGATGCATACATCCATAATTCGAATATAATTTTAGTTGACTGAATTATTGATTTCGGGATAAAATTAGTTTTTGTGTGTGTGTAATACAAGTTCCTTTGAATTTGGGGATAAGAGTGTTAATATAAACCTACGCATACAAGTAGACCCATTTACAAATTTGACTTCTATGAATTGGATTTCATAAAAAAAAGATTGGATTTTGGTAGATTGTAGGGTTCCGTATGTTCATAGAGTAAGGTGTGTAGGTAATTTTTATTTTGTGTAGGCCTATGCAAGTTCATTATTTTGTTATTCAAAGCAATAAGGAAAAGTGATAGAATTGTAGAGAATAGGGCACAATGTTTCTTTTAATTAAGTTTAATATGCACTACATGATATATCTTACATTGTTCCTTTTTTTATGTGGCTTTATAGTTTTCCTACACTGCATACGGTATTCTACATTGTAACGTGTGGGTTTTTCACAGTGAATCTATATATTTTGCATGATAGTTTAAGTTCATTGTGTAATATGTATTACGTGTATACCTATGTAAGTTCATGTGATCTGATTAAGTGGAGGGTTATGTGAGTTAATGTGTAGGTTAATATCCATTTTGTGTAGGACTGTGTAACTTAACATAAAAAAGTGTGTAGGTAATTTGTATTTTGTGTAGGTCTATGTAAGTTCATGTATTAGTGCTTGTGTGATTATGTGTAGGACTATGTATGACAAACTTAAAAATGTGTAATTATATTGATGTATGTGTAGGTTTAATTTTTGAGGGCATGTTATGTATATTAGTACTTATTTTTTACCTAAATGAATTTTGAACAGTGTAGGTATCTGTGTCTTTTGGGAAAATTAGAAGTATACAAATTCTCAAAATTCCAATGTTGGTTCTAAACATCACATGGACTTTTGTTTGTGAAGAACTATAATTTACATGTTTGATTTATATATATGTTGGTATAAATAAATTGATTTTGGGTTTACTAAAACATAGAGTTTAGTTGACATTATGTGGATTTAATCTCTTAATTGTTTTATATGTTGTTACATGTATTAGGTGTGTAGGAATGTTCATGGAATTGTATACGGAATATGGAGTATGTCAAACAATCCAAGAAACCGTATATTTTGAAGTTATACTTTGTATGTACGCATGTGTAGGATTTGTGGAGATGTGTGTAGGTTTATTAAATTTATTTTGTTTTAGTATTACTATCACTGTTTGTTGTGTAGGGTATAATGTTTGATGTATAGGATAATAACGGTTAATGTGTATGGCATTCTAAGTTTTTATAACTTTGTTTTTAGGTTTCGTAAACTCAAATTAACCCATTCATTAGTAAACGTGCCATAACTACTACCTATATTATTTTAGTTTTCAGAATATTATAGTGGAAGTAAGAGTTGTTGTACTTCTGTAACATCCCGAAATTCTATGAATAATATTAAAATATTATTTACGTTGGAAGAACTAAGTTTGATTAATAAAATAATAATAAAATAAAATATTATGTTGTCGGAATTATTTATTCAAAATAAATAATTAATTAGTAAGTCGGATAACGAAAGGGAACGATAGGCCTTAGAGAATTAGACATGGTGAAATTATAGACTTAAGATGAAGATGGGCCTAAGGTGCATGAGCTTAAGGGTATATATACTCCTTAAACCCTAAATCATTTCCATCTCCATCATTCTACACCTTAGCCTACACCATAAAAAACACACACTTAAACCAAACACTCCCAACACTATTCTATTCAACAATCCAAGACCAACCGAAGGTAAGAAAGCATTTATCTCAGCTGACCTAACATTATAGAACCCGACACCGTAGCCCCAGGATACCGAATGAGCCGTTTGAATCTAGATCTAGCTTTAATCGGGTGTTTAATCACTAAAAAACGAGCTTAAAGACCACCTTAGCTTTGGTCTGGACATCCCGAAGCTACCTAGGTTATAAAAAATCAAAATCCTGCCAACCGCGGTGGTCAACGGCGGCTGACGGTGCTAGAAACGCTGAAAAAACCCTAAAAACGTGTTAAAGAGGGGTTTTCCTGCACTTATGCGGCGGATATGTGCCCAGAGGATAAGCAAGGAGTGGATAACACTTATACGACATATATGTGAAGTTCAACTTATACGGCAAATAAGTGATCCTAACTTATACGGCGAATATGTGAAGCCCAAATTATACGACGGATAACTAATCCTAATTTATACGACGGATAACTAATCCTAACTTATACGACGGATATGTGAAGCTTAACTTATACGGCGGATATGTTGGCTTAACTTATACGACGGATATGTGGGTTTGACTTATACGGCGAATATGTGAGGCGTATACGGGCACATATGTATTTGGCGTGTATTTACTTATACGCTGGAAAACATATACGCTGAGAACATATACGCTCGATAAGTGGATTTTCTAGATAAAATTAGGATATACGGCGTCTATGTACGTGAACGACATGTATAAACTTGTACGGCGTATAAGATAAGAATATATGACTAATTAGTAATTAAAGGTAATGATTAAAATGAGAAGGACCTAGAAAGAAAGACCGATGCTAGAATAGACACGAAAGAATACGAAAGTAGTAGTTAACACATATGTGTTGAACAGTTAGTCGTGCACAACTAAGGAAGGGGATTACTATTAGCACTGAACGTAACAGTATCTAAGTGAGTTTTTAGCCATTTCTCTCTATTATGTTTTATGGGTTGTGTTCATACTCTTTGTGATAGTTAATACACTTACTTTTAGTGGTAAGTGTATGCCTTATGAATGTTATATGTATGTGATATGACATGCGTAAGGATGTTTTTATATAATTGTATAAATGTATGGTTGTACGAGTAAGAAGAGAACATACTCTAATAATATCTGCGAATGAAGGGAACATACCCTAATAATTAGCGAATGTAGGGAACATACCCTAATAATATTTGTGAAGGTTAAAAGGCGAAATGCTCTTTAAAACGTATGGATAGTTATGTATATAATGAATGAAGTATGAAGGAACGAATGTATGTATGTATGTAAGAAAGGTAAGCAGGTTAAGTATGTATCTTCGGATACGCATATATGTAAGTGTGTGAATGTAATGTATGTCGCCTGATTAACTAGAACTCACTCAGGGTAGCTGACTTTTAGTATGCACGCAGGCTAATAGGATGAAACAGCTGGATTGAGGAGCACACATGGTTGAAGAATAAAGAAGCTGGCATCTGAAGATTTGAAGTTATATGTTTTATGTTGTTTGAACTTTAAAGACATGTTTAAGTTTTATGTATAATTGATTGATGTTTTAAGTGTTCCACGAAAGTTTTAATTCACTATGATATTTTTAGAACTGTGTTTATGAGTAAATCCAATGTCCAAGGTAGGGCACCGGGATCGGGGCATTATAAGTTGGTTTCAGGGCGTAAGTTCGAGAAAATAAGCATCATGCATGCTTAGACTCGAATAGAGAATGAGACTTAATAAAGAAAAGAAAGAAGATGTCAATTCAAGAAGATGTCAATTTAAAAGTATATGTATTTGCATGACTGTTGTTCGTGAAGAAAAAGGATGAAAGCATGAGAATGTGCATAGACTATCGTGAGCAGAATAAACTTACAGTAAAGAATAGGTATCCGTTGCCACGGATTGATGATCTGTTCGACCAATCGCAAGGTGCTAGTTGGTTCTCGCGAATAGACCTCAGGTCAGACTATCTCCAGTTGAAGATGAAAGAGGCAAACATCCCTAAAACAACATTTCGTATGCGGTATGGACACTAAGAGTTCCCTGTAATGTCTTTCGGTCTAACAAATGCTCCCACATCGTTTATGGACATGAGGAATAGGGTATGCAGGCCGATGCTAGACAAGTCAGTTATTGTTTTCATTGACGATATATTGATTTACTCGAAGAGCGAGTCTGATCACGCTAAGCATCTAAGAGAGGTAATGACAATTTAAAAAAAAAGAGAAACTGTATGCCAAGTTTTTCTGTTACGTGAGGTACGAGTTCTGGGGCATGTATTAGTCCAGAAGGGATTATCGTGGACCCAGCTAAGATAGATCCGATAACAAATTGGAAGACCCAGCAAAACCCAACTGATATCCGCAAATTCTTAGGGTTAGCTGGTTATTACAGGAGATTCATCCGGGGTTTCTTTAAATTAGCCACACCATTGACCAGTATGACCCAGAAGTATGTAGTGTTCAATTGGGGACCGTACCGGGAGGAAGCTTTTGAGGAACTAAAGAAGCGACTCACCCAGGCTCCAATCCTTGTGCTACCCGATGGTAACGAGGATTTGATAGTTTGCACTGATGTGTCGCATCGTGGACTGGGTTTCGTTTTGATGCAGAGAGGTAAGGTGATAGCTTACGTGTCTAGTCAATTGAATGTTCATTAAAGTACATACCCGCCACATGATTTAGAAATAGCTGCAGTAATGCATGCCCCTTAAGAAATGGAGACACTACTTGTATGGTACCAAGTGTACGATTTACACGGACCATAAGATTTTGAAGTACTTCTTTGAGCAAAAGGAGCTAACTATGAGGCATAGGAGGTGGCTAGAACTAATAAAGGACTATGAATGAAATATTAAGTATCATTCTGGAAAGGTTAATTTGGTCGCTGATACGTTAAGCCAGAAGAACGAAGAAGTCATCACAACAATTAAGTCTTATATGTTAATTATTAACTTGGACCTCTCCGGAGAGATCATCAAGGCGCAGTCGAAAGTGTTTGCAAAAGAGGGAATAACGAAGAAGGAAATTAATTATATACGGGAAACAAGACGGATTGATGGAAAATGCATATGGTGTGAAGTCTAGATTCGACCGTATGTGGATTCCGCGCCACGGAGATCTCAGAGGTCGAATCCTAGATGAAGCCCATAAGTCTAGGTACTCGATTCATCTAGGATCCACTAAGATGTATCAGAACCTGAAAAGGGACTATTGGTGGTCGGACATGAAGATTGATGTGGTGGACTATGTCAGTAAGTGTTTAACTTTCTTGCAAGTCAAAGCACAACACCAGAAGTCTTATGGAAAGATACAACCGTTAGAAATACTTGAATGGAAATGGGAACACATCACCGTGGATTTCATAACTAAGCTACAACGTACAACTAAACAACATGATACCATCTGGGTGATTGTGGACCGATTAAAAAAGAGTGCTCACTTTATACCTATACGAGAAGCTATCTCGTCATAAATGTTAGCTAGTGTGTTCATAAAGGTAGTCGTGGCTAAGCATGGGGTGTCGTTGTCAATCGTATCTGATAGAGACATCCGCTTTACTTCTAGATTTTGGAAGAAGTTCCACGAAGCTATATATGGGAACGAGGCTGAACATCAACACGACGTATCATCCTCAAACAGATGGGCAGTCAGAGAAGACTATCCAAGCCCTTGAGGATATGTTACGTGCTTGTGTTTTAGATTTCGGAGGAAGTTGGGATAACCACCAGCATTTAGTGGAATTCTCCTACAATAACAATTATCACTCGAGTATCGGCATGCCACTATTCGAGATGGTGTAAGGAAGGCGATGTAGGACCTCGGTTTGTTGGGGAGAGATTTGTCAGAAAGAGATCGGAAGTTTGGAAGTGGTGCAGGAAACCTCTTCGATGTTTGACCAAATCAAAGCAAGAATGAAAGCTTTTCAAGACCGTCAGAAGACATGTGTTAATAAGCGGTGACGACCAATTGAGTTTAATGTTTGCGACAATGTAATGCTTAAAGTGTCTACTGGTTCCGTAAGTAGATGCCAAAATATGCCATATAAACGAAATGTTTTCGGTGACACAATCATTGTAAGATCGAAGACTTTCACTCTTGTTTTCTTGATTGTTTTTCGTTTCCGGTTGTAACAAAACAAATATTTAAGTATTTTCTCTCGTTTTGTGGGATAAATGTAAGGATATTAAATCCGATGAAAACTCTCAAAATGAATCAAAGAGAAGAAAAGAGATTCCAAAAATAACTTTTACTTTTGTAAAATCCTCAAAATGACTCGTCCCAAATCCAACTTTACGCTTAAGCATCAGAGTAGACAATGAGATTCAAAGATCAATCTAATTTGTTTTGACAAATTAAAATCCGTCCATCAAGCTTTGAACCGGAATGAAAGTAAGGAAAATATAAGTTGTTGGTGGTGATCGAAGCCACAAGTCACAACATTCCCTTCAAAATGTTTCTGGTTTACCAACTCAGCGAGAAACCTATATTTTGATCGTGGATAAATGAAATTTTTATTGATAAAACCTTTTCAATTGTAGCCAATATCGTATTACGAATAATTCCAACAACTTCAGGAGAAAATGATGCATTTACCTATTACATAGATGGTGTGATTTGATTTTTTTTATTACTCTCAATCTTACGAGAAAGACACACGATTCGTGATCAGTAAAAAAAGAAAATAAAAAAATCTACGATTGTTGAAGGTAAAGTTTGGAAATAGAACAATTCTTTTGTCATGTATCCTCGATTAATGCAACCTCAGATGCTACGTTTCAATTAACCGATTCTAGTATTGAGCGAAAGGTTATACCTATGGTTCAATATTACACGTCAATCCTAGTCGAATAATACCAATAGACAGCAGAGGGGAAGAAGCACTACACCTAGGAATCAACAACACTAAAACTTTGTTATAAATTATCCCTTTCTTTAGCATGATTGGGACTAAAAGATAGGTCGGGACAACAAACTTCCATCTCGTTTGTATTTTGGATACCTGTATAACCATCGAAGGCTGTTGAAGTGACTTATTTCTGGAAGTTGGGAAACGTTGAGAACAAAGAAATTGTTGGAGTTATTATTTCTCTCTAGTACCAATACGTTTGATGTCAAGAAAAGATCTATTGCAGGAAGGTTGGCTAGAGATTTCTTTAAAAGGATTGACGTGAGGTGGAAGGTGTAACACCCCGACCAAAGGCGGATTATACATCGGGGCGCCACATATTGTTTCATTACTCGTGACACTATTGGGTGTCAATATTTAATAAATACATTCATTCGCGCACGCGCAAAGTAACCACAAGAACATAAAGCAACATAATTCAATATATTATAAGGCAAAATATTCGAACAACAATAACTTGTCTTGATACATTTTAATCTAGGTCCAAAATAAAGAAAACTTCCTACGTGTCCACAAGCTCCAAAACAGCTACTGCAAACCTGAACATGTGTTAAAATAAACGTCAAACACTTGCGTGTTGGTGAGAAATCAAGTTTAATATCATACATAGATAACAATAAATCTGCGCGCAACACGTGTATGTCTGGTGTTTAACAAGGGTGCAATCAGATTGTGATCAAGCCTAAATAGATCATAGCTCATAGTTCATAGTTCAATCCGTGCTCCCAAATGAGCACAAAAACGAGAAAACATCTGTGCAAGTGTAAACAAAGAAAACCGTAAACGATAGGTCTCCCGTGTTCATCTAATGGATCCATGAAAACTTCGGAATAGGCCGAACAAAGCGGTTAATGATACACACATACAAATAAACAGCCAAGTAAACGTCCTCAACACATGGGATACTGCGCGACTAAAGTTCATAAACAAGTTTAAGACTCAAGTTTGTACGAACACATGAACATCCCAAAACATTAAAAATAAAAAGGGATTAGGTACGAGATTACTCACATGATAAACGATGCGGTGTAAGATAAAGCAAGAACCAACTTTAAACAAGCACAAGTTAACCTATAAATAAGATTATTGTTTTAAGTCTTGATTATAAGTTAGCATAATTAGTAAGTAAATTATTATATATAATATATTACCGAAAAAGCAGGGCAGAACAGGGAGGAAGACGGAGGCAGAGAGGAGGCGGTAGAGAGAGCAAGGAGGAGGTTAAATTAAGTGTTGGTGTGTGATGTGTTAGGAAAAATAATACTATTATTTATAGGGAAACCCTAGGAGAGATGAATCCAGAAAAAGGGGAAAAGATTCCAAGACAAACAGAACAAGACAAAACAAAAGATAACAAAAGATATCAAAAGCAAGTTCAGAAAAGTAAAAGATATCAAAAGATATGGCAGCAGGGAAAAAGAGAAAAAGGCTGACAGGGAACAGTAAAAAGGCATGGGAGGGTCAGATAAAGGTACTGGTCAAGCATGGAAAAAGCAGATCTCCAAAGATAATGTCAGTCACTTTTTCTGCCAACCAATGGGGTTGGTGCGCATGCTGCGCCGAAAGTAACTTTTCAGACATAAAGCAGATTAGGTCAACAGTACAGGAGATAAGACAACACAAAAGTAAACAGCAAGTTAAAACAGAAGAAAACTCAAAGGGTTTAGCGCGAGAAGGCTAAGGCGCGCCGCGGGAAGAATCACATTTCTTAGCGCGCCGCGGGAAGAACTATAATTCTTCGCGCGTCGAGGGATGAACTACGATTCTTAGCGCGCTGCGAGAAGAACTACAAATCCTTAGCGCGTCGCGGGAAGAACTACCGTTCTTCGCGCGCTGCGAGAAGAATTACAATTCTTAGCGCGCTGCGAGAAGAGTTCGTCTCGCGTATCGCTGGAACAGATGGTCTTCACGCAGGCTTCCTTGAAAGGAGTCTGGCGCGTGGAGCTGCGCAGACAACCTTAGGCGGGAAGGAACAAAGGACAAGCAAAGAGTTAGAAGAAAAAGAGGGAAACAAGGCTTAAGGGCGGGACGGCGACAAGAGGGAAAAGAAGGCGGAAAGAGAGAAGAGGGACGGGACGGCGGAAAGAAAGAGAGGAAGAGGCGGGAAGGAAAATATATTATTAAAAGTAAAATATAAGCATAAATAAATACTAAATCACAAAAGAAAGAGATCGGATCAGAGAAACGGGTACCTGGGTCGGGTCGGATCGGGTCAGATGTCACAGTCTCCCCTACTTTAAGAAATTTCGTCCCGAAATTTATCTCGAAGTAGGTTGCGCAGAGAACAGGTGCGGGTACTTGATCTTCATTTGATCTTCCCTTTCCCATGTAAACTCGGCTCCGCGCTTGGACTCCCAGCGAACTTTCACGATAGGGATGCGACTGCGCTTGGTTTGCTTAACCTCGCGATCCATAATCTCAGCAGGCTTCTCAACGAAATGCATAGATTCATCAACTTGAACTTCATCAAGTGGAATGTGAAGGTTCTCGTCAGCTAAACACTTCTTGAGATTGGATACATGGAACGTTGGATGCACATTACTGAGCGCGGGCGGCAGGTCAAGTCTGTAGGCAACTTTTCCTACACGCGCGAGAATCTTAAATGGTCCAACATATCGAGGAGCAAGCTTAACTTTCTTCCCAAAGCGGACAACACCCTTCCAGGGCGACACTTTGAGGAGAACAAGATCACCAACTTGAAATTCGAGAGGCTTTCGCCTGCGATCTGCGTAACTCTTCTGTCGGCTTCTGGCAGTCAGCAGATGATCACGGATCTTGGCGATTTTATCGGTTGTCTCTTGAACAAGTTTGGGTCCTGTGATTTGAGCTTCACCCACTTCGCTCCAACAAATCGGGGAGCGGCACTTACGACCGTAAAGTGCTTCAAATGGGGCCATACCGATACTGGAATGATAGCTGTTATTATAAGAGAACTCGATCAAAGGCAGGTGCGAATCCCAATTACCTCCAAAATCAAGAACACAAGATCGGAGCATATCCTCAAGAGTTCGAATAGTTCGCTCAGACTGACCGTCAGTCTGAGGATGATATGCCGTACTCATGTCCAGGCGAGTTCCTAGCGCAGATTGGAGAGATTTCCAAAAGCGAGATATAAAACGGCCATCGCGATCGGATATGATGCTCAAAGGAGTACCATGGCGGCAGACAATTTCCTTGACATAAAGCTGCGCGAGATGCTCAACACGGTAGTTTTCACGAATGGGCAAAAAGTGAGCAGACTTAGTCAAACGATCCACTATTACCCAAATGCTATCATGTTTGCTTGCTGTCAAAGGTAACTTGGTAATGAAGTCCATCGCTACACATTCCCATTTCCACGTAGGAATTTCTGGTTGTTCGAGCAAACCAGATGGGCGTTGATGTTCAGCTTTCACCTTAGAACAAGTCAGGCATTTAGCTACGAACACAGCAATATCCTTCTTCATACCGGGCCACCAATAAGTAATGCGCAAATCCTTGTACATCTTATCAGCGCCGGGATGAATAGAATACCGAGATTTGTGCGCTTCACTCAGGATATCAGCGCGAAGATTCTCATCAAAGGGAATCCAGATGCGTTTAAGATAGCAGAGAATCCCACTCAGATTGGGCACAAAATGCGCTTCCGCGCCACACGCTAACTCGGCGCGAAGGTTACCATTACTGATGGATGCGCGCTGCGCGTCACGAATACGCGATTCAAGGTTGCTTTGGATCGGCGCGAAGTGAAGCTGCGTGCGCGGCAAGATACAGTTAAGCTGGCTGGGTTTTCGGCTGAGCGCATCGGCTACCACATTAGCCTTACCAGGATGATACATGATCTCACAATCGTAATCGCTGATGAGTTCGTTCCATCGGCGTTGCCTCATGTTAAGTTCCTTCTGATCAAAGATATGCTGAAGGCTTTTATCGTCAGTGTAGAGGATACACTTAGTACCATAAAGGTAGTGTCTCCAGATCTTCAAGGCAAAAACAACTGCACCAAGTTCGAGATCGTGAGTCGTATAATTCTTTTCATGAACCTTAAGTTGCCTTGATGCGTAAGCGATAACCTTGCCTCGTTGCATAAGAACACAACCGAGACCTTGGTTGGATGCATCGCAATACACGACAAAATCATCATTACCCTCAGGTAGCGCAAGAACAGGAGCTTCACACAACAAACGCTTGAGCGTCAGAAAGGCTTCTTCTTGCTTCGAGCCCCAAATATACGGTTTACCTTTGTGCGTTAGAGCTGTTAAAGGCAAAGCATCTTCGAGAAGTTCGAAATCAAGCGCCGGTAATAACCAGCTAAGCCCAAAAAGGAACGGATTTCGGAAGGAGAGGATGGCGTAATCCAGTTCTTGATTGCTTCAATTTTGGATGGGTCGACATGAATACCCATCTTGTTCACAACATGGCCAAGAAACTGTACTTCATCAGACCAGAATTCACACTTGGAAAGCTTAGCATAGAGTTGCTCAGCTCTAAGCTTCTGCAACACCAACCGAAGATGTTGCTCATGCTCGGCCTTGGTCTTAGAATACACCAGAACATCATCGATAAACACAATCACGAATTTATCCAAGAAAGGTCTACACACCCGATTCATTAGATCCATGAAAACGGCGGGTGCGTTGGTTAGACCGAAGGACATGACCAAGAATTCAAAATGGCCATAACGAGTTCGAAAAGCAGTCTTCGGAACATCTTCATCGCGGATGCGCAACTGGTGATAGCCAGAGCGGAGATCGATCTTGGAAAAACAAGAGGCACCTTGGAGTTGATCAAAGAGGTCGTCAATACGCGGTAAGGGATACCGGTTTTTAATGGTGAGTTTGTTTAACTCGCGGTAATCAATACACATGCGAAACGATCCATCTTTCTTTTTAACGAACAACACCGGAGCACCCCAGGGCGAAGAGCTAGGGCGAATGAATCCTTTAGCAGTCAACTCTTGAAGTTGGCTTGCCAATTCTTGCATCTCAGCGGGCGCAAGACGGTAAGGAGATTTAGCTACGGGGGAAGCACCAGGGACAAGATCAATACGGAACTCGACTTCACGAGCGGGAGGGATACCAAGAAGATCATCAGGAAAAACTTCAGGGAAATCGCGCACAACAGGGATATCGCGAAGCTTCTTCTTTTCTTCAGCAGGTTTAACCACATGGGCTAGAAATGCAATACACTTCTTCCGCATGAGTCTTTGGGCTTCGGCGCAAGACATAAGTTTAAGACCGCGGGAGGGTTTCTCGCCGTAGATATGAAGATCACCATTTTCTCGAGGTATGCGAATCATCTTCTTGGCGCAAATAACTTCGGCGTGATTATGCGTAAGCCAGTCCATACCAATGATAACATCAAAGCTCCCAAGAGGCATGGGGATGAGGTCGATCAGAAAATCGTTTTCGTTAAGGTTAAGCGTGCAATCTTTAATCACTGAGTTAATTAAAACAGTTTCGCCATTAGCCAATTCAACTGAAAAATTCTCTTTTAAATCGTTGCGCGGTCGCGCAAGCTTCTGCTCAAACGCGCGAGAAATAAAACTTCGATCGGCGCCAGTATCAAAAAGTACAGAAGCATAGAATCCATTAAGCAAAAATGTACCATTAACTACGTCATTATTCGCTTGCGCTTGGTGCGCGGTTATGTTAAAAGCTCGTCCACGCGTCACTTGGTTTGAAATCTGGTTCACCGGATTCGCTTGCGTGATCTGAACTTGTAGCCTTGGGCACGCGTTCCGGAAATGACTGGGATCACCGCAGTTATAGCACGACCTGGGTCGTGGGTTTTGGTATGTTGGTTGTGGGTTCTGCGGGTAGGCTGGTGGTGTTGGCGCAATTGGATTGGCGGGAAGGATTCTACAGAACTCAGCAGAGTGACCAACGCGGCCACATCGGTTACATTGTCGACACGGGGTTTGGGTTGGGTGGTGAAGTCTACAGGTTGGGCAAAAGGGTTGATTTCCTGTGTAAGGTTTCTTAAGTGGCGGGGCAGGGAGTGCGGGATTGGTTAAGGCATAGTTATGGACTACAGGAGGTGTTGGGTAGGTTGACAGTGGGTTAGGTGCGTATACTAGAGGTTGGTAGGCGGGTTGCTGGACTATGGGCGGGTTGGTAAGCGCGTAAGCTTGTCTGCGCCTACGTTTCGGGTTGTTATGGTGTGAGGGTTCAGGTTTGGTTTCTGTTGGTTCAGGGGCAGTCTTGGTGGGTTTGGTCTTCTCAGATCCCCGCAGGGACAGGGTTCCTGCTCTGACATGGTTGTCGCTGAGCACAGCGGCCAACTCGATGGCGTCAGAGAGGGTTACTGGGTTTCTGGACCATACAAAATCTTGAAATTCCATGGGGAGACCCCCAAGGAATTTCTCTATGGCTCGGCGGGAAGGGGTAACAAGGTGAGGGACCAGCAAACTTAGTTCATGGAAGCGCGTCGCGTACTCGCGCGCTTCACCGCTGTATTGCTTCAAGTTCCAGAATTCCTCCTCCAGGCGCTTAACTTCGTTGGGAGGGCAGAATTCTCGCGTCAGAATTTCCTTGAATTCCTCCCATGTCATGCTAGAAGCAGCTTCTGCGCCACGCGCATGAGCTACTCCATTCCACCATGTAAGCGCCCTAGATTCCAGGACACTGGAAGCATATAGGGTTCGTCTGTCTGAGGGGCATTGGGTATGGAGGAAAGTGTTTTCAATCTTCTCGAGCCATTGGAGCATCACGGTGGCTCCTTCAAGACCTGTGAACTTTGGAGGGTTACCCGCGTTGAAGGATTTAATGTTGTAACCAGAGGTGTTGGTATTGTTTTGGTTTAAGGCTTGAGCTATTGCGGCGGCCATTTCCTGGGAACGTTGCAGCGAACGTCTGCGCGCGGCTTCTTTCTTCTTGAGATGGCGAGCTGATAGCGGAGGCATTCTATAAAAGTTTTAATTTTAGTTAATATCTTGGTTTTATCGCAAAGTATAACCTTATAAAGCTTGGTTTCGCGGAGTCAGTTACTGTCAAAAGTTAAAGTAAAATAAATGACCCTAAATGCAGACTTAATAAAGGTAACAAATTCGAATCAAGAATCGACAATTCATGTATCACCATGACTTTCCGAATTCCCAATTTAAAATATACGAGCAAACGAGTATTGGAGATTGACGATTCATGTATCACCATGACTTTTCAACCTTCAATATAAAATATACAAGAAAATGAGTATTGGAGGTTGACAATTCATGTATCACCATGATTTTTCAAGTCTCCAACCTCAGAACATAATCGTAAATGGAAATTGAAAATCCACTATTCATGTATCACCATGACTTTTCGGATTTTCAAATCCAACAAACGAATATGTAAGAAAAATCAATAAAAATCGAAATTCAACAAAAATCGAAATATCGCGGAATAAAACATAAAATCATATACTGCGCAAGCGCGAGCATATTCATAAATAACGAGTAATTAACAATAAGCGCGCAAACATGAGATTTCTCTCATGCGCGAGAAGGGACTCTTAGGTATTCTAGGCCGTTACGTCTAACCATCTATCCTAAAGTCAACGAGCTCTGATACCAATCTGTAACACCCCGACCAAAGGCGGATTATACATCGGGGCGCCACATATTGTTTCATTACTCGTGACACTATTGGGTGTCAATATTTAATAAATACATTCATTCGCGCACGCGCAAAGTAACCACAAGAACATAAAGCAACATAATTCAATATATTATAAGGCAAAATATTCGAACAACAATAACTTGTCTTGATACATTTTAATCTAGGTCCAAAATAAAGAAAACTTCCTACGTGTCCACAAGCTCCAAAACAGCTACTGCAAACCTGAACATGTGTTAAAATAAACGTCAAACACTTGCGTGTTGGTGAGAAATCAAGTTTAATATCATACATAGATAACAATAAATCTGCGCGCAACACGTGTATGTCTGGTGTTTAACAAGGGTGCAATCAGATTGTGATCAAGCCTAAATAGATCATAGCTCATAGTTCATAGTTCAATCCGTGCTCCCAAATGAGCACAAAAACGAGAAAACATCTGTGCAAGTGTAAACAAAGAAAACCGTAAACGATAGGTCTCCCGTGTTCATCTAATGGATCCATGAAAACTTCGGAATAGGTCGAACAAAGCGGTTAATGATACACACATACAAATAAACAGCCAAGTAAACGTCCTCAACACATGGGATACTGCGCGACTAAAGTTCATAAACAAGTTTAAGACTCAAGTTTGTACGAACACATGAACATCCCAAAACATTAAAAATAAAAAGGGATTAGGTACGAGATTACTCACATGATAAACGATGCGGTGTAAGATAAAGCAAGAACCAACTTTAAACAAGCACAAGTTAACCTATAAATAAGATTATTGTTTTAAGTCTTGATTATAAGTTAGCATAATTAGTAAGTAAATTATTATATATAATATATTACCGAAAAAGCAGGGCAGAACAGGGAGGAAGACGGAGGCAGAGAGGAGGCGGCAGAGAGAGCAAGGAGGAGGTTAAATTAAGTGTTGGTGTGTGATAGGAAAAATAATACTATTATTTATAGGGAAACCCTAGGAGAGATGAATCCAGAAAAAGGGGAAAAGATTCCAAGACAAACAGAACAAGACAAAACAAAAGATAACAAAAGATATCAAAAGCAAGTTCAGAAAAGTAAAAGATATCAAAAGATATGGCAGCAGGGAAAAAGAGAAAAAGGCTGACAGGGAACAGTAAAAAGGCATGGGAGGGTCAGATAAAGGTACTGGTCAAGCATGGAAAAAGCAGATCTCCAAAGATAATGTCAGTCACTTTTTCTGCCAACCAATGGGGTTGGTGCGCATGCTGCGCCGAAAGTAACTTTTCAGACATAAAGCAGATTAGGTCAACAGTACAGGAGATAAGACAACACAAAAGTAAACAGCAAGTTAAAACAGAAGAAAACTCAAAGGGTTTAGCGCGAGAAGGCTAAGGCGCGCCGCGGGAAGAATCACATTTCTTAGCGCGCCGCGGGAAGAATCACATTTCTTAGCGCGCCGCGGGAGGAACTATAATTCCTAGCGCGCCGCGGGAAGAACTATAATTCTTCGCGCGTCGAGGGATGAACTACGATTCTTAGCGCGCTGCGAGAAGAACTACAAATCCTTAGCGCGTCGCGGGAAGAACTACCGTTCTTCGCGCGCTGCGAGAAGAATTACAATTCTTAGCGCGCTGCGAGAAGAGTTCGTCTCGCTTATCGCTGGAACAGATGGTCTTCACGCAGGCTTCCTTGAAAGGAGTCTGGCGCGTGGAGCTGCGCAGACAACCTTAGGCGGGAAGGAACAAAGGACAAGCAAAGAGTTAGAAGAAAAAGAGGGAAACAAGGCTTAAGGGCGGGACGGCGACAAGAGGGAAAAGAAGGCGGAAAGAGAGAAAAGGGACGGGACGGCGGAAAGAAAGAGAGGAAGAGGCGGGAAGGAAAATTTATTATTAAAAGTAAAATATAAGCATAAATAAATACTAAATCACAAAAGAAAGAGATCGGATCAGAGAAACGGGTACCTGGGTCGGGTCGGATCGGGTCAGATGTCACAGAAGGGATGGCTATATTTCTAGGAGCGAAGATCGGGATAATATGAAGCGCATGGATACAAGTTAGGCCTTGGAATGAAAGACAATTCCGAATCCGTATTGTCTACGAACAAGGAAGCTATAAGTAATGCAACTATGAATATCATGGAGAGTTCGACCCTGGCTCAGGATGAACGTTGGTGGCAAGCTTAACACATGCAAGTCAGATAGGAAGTGGTGTTTCCAGTGGCGGGCGGGCGAGTAACGCGTAAGAACCTGCCCTTAGGAGGGGAACATTAGCTGGAAACGGCTGTTAATACCTCGTAAGCTGAGGAACAAAAGGAGGAATCCGCCTGAGGAGTGGCTCGCCTCTAGTTAGCTAGTTGGGGAGGTAATAGCTTACCAAGGCGATGATTAGTAGCTGGTCCGAGAGGATTATTAGCCACACTTGGACTAAGAAACGGCCCAGACTCCTACAGGAGGCAGTAGTGAGGAATTTCCACAATGAGGGAAAGCCTGATGGAGCAATGCCGTGTGAAGGGAGAAGGCCCAAGGTTCGTGAACTTTTTTTTTCATAGAAGAAGAAATGACGGTAAAAGGGGAATAAGCATCGGCTAACTCTGTTGTGACATCCCACATCGGTTGGGAAGAAGAACTAAGCCTTCTTTATAAGAAGGTGGATATCTTCCCCATCATAACACGTTTTGAGCGCTTAATGGTAGTGGATGAGAGGAGAATTCCACAGTTAAGCGTGCTCATGTGAGTGTAGTATGAGGATGGGTGACCACTTGGGCAACCAAAAGCAAATCCGTGAGACGAAGGTGGTACATCCCGGCCAAAGCGGACAATATTATGGTGCGGTGGTAACTGGGCTGTCGACACAACTAATTTGGAAAACGAGATCAATTTGATACGGATTTACAAAGATTAAAAAACTGTCTTTACCATAATAGGGTTATACCATATAGAGGTCATAAGAATCTCATTAAACTCGCCTGCACTTCCTATGTTACATCGTGAAGCTAAACCCTACAATTAATTGAATTATATCAACATGTAGATATGCGTTTCATGTTCGTGTTGAGCCGTCCACATGTTTATCAATTAGACCGTCAATTCATGATATTTCCAGGTAATTAAACAATGCATCATGATCGTTTTTAATCCAATTTAAATAACCTTAACACTAATTAAGCAATCATATAGCAGATTGGTCAATTACAGATTCTAGGGTTCATAGGCTAAATTGGGATTTTATTAGTTTAATATTTAAAGTTCTGTTTTCATGTTATAACCAACTGACACACCAGCCCAGTTGGCTGGCGTGTGTTCAACCATTGAACCGGCAGGGCGCGGGTTCGAGACTACTGGACGCGGTTTTATGTTTTGAATTTTTAAAAATCATATTTCTAATTATTTTGACTAATTTTAATTGACAATAAACACAAATAAATATTATTTTATTAAAAACCAACACCGTTATTGATGATTCATGTCGTTGAACGTGTATATATATACATATATATATATATGTGTATGTATGTATTATTTTTATACAAAAGTATGATAAACTTGTTAAATGTATTAAGTATGTTTTTACCGTTAGATTTTTGTTAAAGTTTCCAAAATATATATTTTATGTTAATTATTTATTTAAACGTTTGTATTATAATTAATTAGTATTATTATATATATATATTGGATGTTTTAATTATCTATGCAAATATTTATCTTATTATTACATATTATAATTAATTATTTAAACATTTACTTATATATTTAGATTATTCATGAATATATCTTATTAAAAATTTTATCAAGTATAAACAATGGTTATTTTATAAAAACTAATAAAAATAATCATCTTATAAATAAGTTAGAAACAATAATATAATGAATACAATAGAAATCAATCGTTCGATCAATAACAATCTAATCACCAACATAATTCAAATCACATCGAAACCTTAATTCCATTGTACATGTTATGTCGTTTACAAGTAACTTACATCATCATTATTAACTAGGTATCTTTGTCGGTGAATCCCGAAGGGTTTAACAGTTTACTTTCTCGCATCATCTTTTGACTTTTGTTCATCTAATCAGGTGAGTAATCACTCCCATATTTTACTTGTTTTCAAACGTTAACTGGACTTATGCGTACTTGTTAATTACTTGCATACTTTATCATATACTCATTAGCAAACTGTAATCTTTGTGTGTGTATCAATTGAATGACTATTTGTTGTTTGTTAACATGTTTATTTGTTTATTTTATCGCATTCGAAGAGGTCCATCATTATAATCATATCATGTCGTAATGGCCAGCGTCCGATTGTATGACAATGGTTTCACCAACAAAGTACTCAATTATTCTATCATGGTAATCAACACCGAATTCGCATGGCAACGGTTTAACCCACACATCATTATTTGTTTGTAATATTTACATGCTATGGTTTGATTGTTTATACGCACGAATAACATTTTTGTGGTTTTCTTATATATATTATCGTTAGTGTCAAAACTGGTGAATTTCTCACTCAACCTCGTGTTGACAAAGCTATTCTATTTTGTACGCATTTGCAGGTTATCAGGTCAGATTGTCTATTAAGGTGAAGAACACTTAGTGATGACCTTTAGGTTAAAATTTATACGAGATGGTTTAGAGTTGTTTAGTAATGTTCTATCAGTTGATGTACTTGTTTGTAAATTTTTTGTTTAAAATAATTAATAGATATTGCCACCTTTAATATTGAATGATAGTACCTTATGAGCTGTGAACAATCTGTTTGCGCCCTGAAATTTTCGCCTTAGGTTGGGGTGTGACTAATACTTGTAACATCTGGCCCTTCGCACCACAAATATTGTCCGCGTTGCCCACGAAGAGCTCACGGATTTGTTTTTTGTTGCCCAGGTTGAGACTTCCCAGGAGGTCACTCATCATGTTACTAATTTCACCTGAGCACGCTTAACTATAGAGCTCTCCTCTCGTCCACTACCGTTAAGCCCAAAACGCGTTGGTGATTTAAGAGACAGGTCATTTACTTATGAACCAAGGATCACTCTTTTCCACGACCGATGTGGGATTTACCAAGGATGTTACAAAGCCCATCAGCCTTAGGCACATTTGATCCCTTAGTCCATAATAAATTTCAAGTCTGTCTTTACTCTAAGCCCAAACCCATTTAGTTTTATTCCATTTAATCATAAATAAATAATAACACACAATAAAATAATAAAAGTTTCTTTATTTATTATTTTCGAAATTCGGATGTTACACATTAGAGTTATATTTCTTTGAATATGATTAACTAATGAGTTATTTGTTTTGGTTATTCTTATAAACACTTGAAGCTAAACTTGGTGTTCAAAGAATTTGCGATTGTATGTTATGAGGATCCATCAAAGCAGAAAGTGGTTTTGCTTACTCTAAGGATTAAATTTGCTGCAAATATTATGCGTTAAGAAAACCACATAGTGTGTGGATTTATGGGTGTATGTATAAAATGATAATTTGTTTGTTTAATATGTTGATCTATTTATCTATGTATAATGGTGTGTGTATATATCGTATGTATGTATAGGAATATGCTGACTTTGAAATTTGTTGAATATGAGAAAAAAAGTGACAGCCATATAAGGTGTAAAATAAATAATATATTTGAAAAAAAATTGAAAATCATATAAGGGAAAAAGATGTTCATAGAACAAACAATAGAAAGTTTACAAATTACTAGATTGTCAAAATCAGAATAGTTAACGGCTAAAAGAATATGAATTAATTTTGAAAAATAAACGTATGTAATTCTGATAAACTATAATTGGATTCATAAAATTAGTATTAATGTTTTTTTAATTTTTAAATTAACAAAGACAAAAAATAATTGATTAGTAAAATTTAAACTTCAAAAAAACCATTAATAGTTATCAAATAAAAGATATGATGTTTACCAATGTCCCTACATTTGTAAGGTCCCAGTTTCGGTGTTCTATTTTGACGTTGGATTTACTCATAAACACAGTTTTAAATATCATAGTTAATTAAAACTTTTCACGAAATATAAAACTTCAACCATATATTACATAATCATTCGAATCTTTTCATAACAATCAAACTCTTGTCTTTAACATAATATAAAAAGTCATAATTAAACATCACAACATTCTTTTAAAGATGTCAGCCTCTTTAGTCCAGTGTCATGCGTCTTCTATGTTAGTGAAACCCCTAGCTAACAGGGGACCGCCGACAGTGCCCCTAACAGCGGGGCCTAGTAGAGTAATTATATATAAAAGTAGAATAATTATGTAATTACTCTATGATATAATTACATAATTACTCTACTTGTATATAATTTCTCTACTTAATTCTCACAATTAGCACATTAATTTCATTTGTACGTTAACCTTCCCCTACACACACACACACACACATATATATATATATGGGAGGGATATTTTGAAAACTTGATGAGTTGAAAGAACTTTAAAAACTTTATATGGACCACACAATAATTTAGATACGTATTGAATATGTGGTTGAGATTAAATCTAATTACAAAATGAATTAGGAGATAGAATAAAGATGTATGATGATTACACTTGTGTAAACGTTAGTTACACTTATGTAAAAAGTCGATTCGGTGTGTAAAAAAATACTGTAATTTTTTACGTACATGTAACATACATATTACATATAAGTAAAAAAAAAAAAAAAAATTACGTTTAGTTTCTTTCAATTTCTTAATACTCAAAGTGGTTTTTAAAAGAAATCAACTATGTATATATATATATATATATATATATATATATATATATATATATATATATATAGAGAGAGAGAGAGAGAGAGAGAGAGAGAGAGAGAGCATGTATATAATGAAAACTCATTTGACTTGAAAAAACGCGTAAAAATTCTATGTAACATCATGTTTTTTGTGTTTTTCTTTTTTTACATATGTGATATATGTTGTTATATCTAATATGAAACATAAAAAAAAAATCCAAATAAATTGTTTTGTAGAATAACTTTTATCTTGCTAATCGGTCGAAGCTACCAAGACATGACATGTACCCATGGAGTGAGGGTAAAAATGTTGTATATATTATAAACTCATTCAAATAATTATAGTGTATTTGGTCACTGATATTTATAATTATGCAACCTATATTTATAATTATGAGAATCAAGAGTTACATAAATTATATCCACAATGTAATAACGCATGATTTACTAAAAATGCGAACATTATATTAAGAAGAGATAAAACAAAAAATTTATAGTCCAATCTCTTTTTTATAAAATAATACATTTTATAATGGTTTTTTACACTTCAAGAAGAAAAAAGAGAGAGAGAGAAAGAGACTATGACAAGTAATGTCATAGGAACGTGAATTAGAAAGAAAAAGTGGTAAATTATTGAGCATGAGAAATAGATAGAATTAGTATTTGGTCAACACAATATATCATATATCATACCAAATTTTCTCTGTATATAATAATGATGGGTGCATCTTTAACTGCCAAGCTCTTGGATTGAAGCGTAGTTATGACCGACGACTATAACATTTGTAGTTAGGACAAAACATTTGTAGATGGATGATTGTATAGAATAATAGAATAAAAGATCATTTCATTATTATGTTTAATAATTGAGTCTTCTGTCTACGAATAATAAACTTATCTTTGCTAAATAAAAAAGTTCATTGTGATTATTGGTTACTTTTTTTTGCAACATGAAACTTTAACAATTATCCAAACGTCTTATATTAGCACGCATAAAAAATATTGTGAACACAATTTAGCCCACCTTAGTGATCACCATCTATTCTTCTAGGGTTGAAGGAACAAGTTGCACGGTTATGGCCAGGTTGTCTGCAAATTCCACAAAGCATAGTCTTTTTTCCCTCTTTGATATCCATTCCATTTCTTAATCTTGTTGAACGAGGACGACCCCTTTTATCTCGTTTTAAATCTGAATTTGGGAGTAATTTTATAGTAAATGATGGTTGTGGCCAATATGCTTCATGAGGAAGTGGTGAAATCTTCATTCACATCATCGTTGTTTACAACAGCAGTTTGAGACATTAGGTTGAAATCTTCATTTTGAAGCATCTGTAATACCGCATTAATCCGATTCATTCTGTAAAACAAAAGCAAGCAAACACTTATAATACATTTTTTTCTGATTATATGTGAAATAAAAGAAAATGCAACATAGTTGCTGTAAGTTATAATATAATATGAATGCATATACAATCATTGATATCCTTGATTTCTTTTTCTATTATATGTGAACTAAAGATATGCAATACATACAGAAGTATTAAAAAAATAAAAAATATAGTTACATCCATAGATATCCTTACTTAATTCTTTAAATATAATATGTGCATACATGCTCCTTCTATCAAGAGATATCCTTACCAGGCAATTATTTTGACAGTCGATAACTATAATATTTTGATTATTGAAATTGAAATACATTATTTGCTTTATGAAATTGAACTACTCCAAATTGATTAAATACATGTTTCGATCGTCGATTCGAAGATGAGGATGGCGAAAATCCTTGAGAGGGATTCAATCAATTCGAAGAGGGAGATGGGTGTAGAACTGTAGATCGTCGAGGGGGATTGAGCCAAAACGGAATTCAATTTTGACGAACGGTTTCATCAAGTGAAGAACAGGGTACCTAGCTGTTGGTTTCTAAACAATTGAAACATCGGGGGAAAGGTTTAACTAGAAGGAATATCTTTTCTTTCTTTTTTTTCTAATTAATAAATAATATAAAAGAAAGATATAAAATAAATGAAAACACTGTTTTGGTAAATAGTTTTTGAGGAACACCATATTGGTAAATAGTTTTTCCACCAACACTAGTTTGGAAAAAAACTCTAGAAAGCTAGTCGAATGTTTAATAGTTAAGAAAAGTAGTATTTGAATGTTTAATAAGTATGTACAAAATAGAGTAAAATAATCTGGTAATAGTTTATGAAAATCACCTTGTGTTGATGAATGAATCTATACATATTAACAAAAAGCTGACAAAGTTAACATCAATTTATCCTTATTGAGTTGATAAGTTAGAAATATTTTGAAAAGAATGTTGTTACTTGTGAGTTCGATCTCCACCAACAATTTATTTTTCCTTACTTTCATTCCCGTACAAAACTAAGTACACGGATTTTGTCAAAACAATTAGATTGATCTTTGAGTCTCATTGTTTACTCCAGAATTTAAGCGTGAAGATGGAACTAGGATGAGCCATTTTTAAGGATTTTATAATAGAAGTTATTTTCGGAATCTCTTTCTTCACTTCGGATCATTTTGATCGGATTTAAGATCCTTACATTTATCCCACAAAACGAGAGACCATATTAATTTTTTTTTCTTTTATAAAAATTCGTAATTATGACAATACTTAAATATTTGCTTTGTTACAACCGGAAAAGAAAAACAATCAAGAAAACAAGTGTGAAAGTCTTCGATCTTACAATGATTTTGTCACCGAAAACATTTCATTTATATGGCGTACACGTATTCTTGCCATTTACCTACGGAACCAGTAAATTCCTTTCTTCTCGGGATCCTCTTCAATAAAGAGACACTCTTTTGTCTCTCTAATTACCGCCTTTAGAATCGGAGTATCATCGAAGTTGTAGTAGTCACCCAAAACAGGTTTGATATATTGTGTGGACTCAACTATATGATAGTGAGGGATGTTGGAGAACAAATGGTGAACCACATGAGCATTAGGTTCATCATGGAAGATTGTGCTCAAAATCCCGTAATCTCTGTCAACAGTCGCTAAAGCACCTCTCAACCAATCCCATTCCCTTGAATCGTAGTGAGCCACCGAAGGATGGTTGTGGTTTAGATATGTGAACAAGATGAAAAAAGCACACATAATCACCAAGGGGACCCCATACACATAAAGTAACCATTGAAAACCTGTTTTTGTACCGATTCGGTAGAGTCCATATAGGGCTGCAACAACTCCAAGATCTGAGAGGAACACTTGACCACGCTCGCTGTCGTTGAAGATAGGACCTAGGGGGTTGTAGTGGCTTGGGAGGCCTTTGTATATCCTGCCATGAAGATTGAAAAGGAAGTACCCAAAATAGCCAAACGCTAACCTAAATAGAAGCATCATCACGTTGCCTATCGGGTTGGCAATAATTTCAATAAACCATGTGTCGTTCTTGAGTTTGGGAACCCAATTCTCATCCTTTTCGAGTGAACTGGTGTTAGCATGGTGAGTTCGGTGGCTGTATTTAAAAGAGTGGTAGGGTGTGAGGACAAGTGAGTGTAGGATGAGGCCAATGGCATCATCAAGCAACGGGTATTCGCTAAAGCTGTGATGACCGCAATCGTGGACCACATTCCACAATCCCACCATGACACTACCTTGAAGGAACCAGTATAGTGGCCATGCTATGAAGGACAAGGGTTGAGGGAGGTAGTATATGTAATTGTTGGCAATATAGTATAATGAAAAGACCATGCACAAATCGCGGTAAAGATAATAGAAAGAGGTTTTAAGATCTTGCTTGAAACAGTGTGGCGGTATTGCCTTCTTCAGATCTGCAATTCCGAATGGTGGTTTGTCGACTGGAAGATGTTTAAAGACGTCTCTTTTCGTTGCGGTATCATTCATCCGGCCACCTCCTCCCATGGTTTCCAATGAAATCGAAGAACCTGCAAAAAGAAGAAAAGATCAGGACACATGTATATATATGGCTTCCAATATTTCTTAAAGATCAAATGCATACCACTGAGAGAATTAGCTCTAGTTAATTTGCTGTTTGGTAGCTTGTAGAATGGAGGAAACCACGTTCTATATATATATGTAGATGAAAATGGAAAAACGTACACCAAGGTGCGCATACGTTCAATTCTTGTGGGATTAACAACAATGTTTTAGTGATCAATGTCAAATATAAAAGCTTTTGTTGTTTTTCGAGGACAAAAGTATTCATTGGTGTTACAACTTATTTTAGTGTTCTCTCTTTTTTTAACTACTAATAATTTGTATCTACATAAAAAAAATATATCATTTTCGTGCGTTATTATTGAAAAAAATGGACTAAAATAGACCCTTTACCCCACGGTTGTTAAAATGATTATTAACATCTTTAAATATGGGGATGGATCATGCGGGAATTAATATTACAGCCAGAAGTGCGAGAAGTGAATCTCATCCATTGATTTTGTTTGATCAATGATCATTACTCAAAATGGCATACTAGTAATTTTAATTTCATCATTTTAATGAACTTTTAAATCAAAAGGTTATATTCGTAATTTTTGTTTACTATAACTAAAAAAAAACATGCTCATAATTAGTGAATTAAATCTTCCAATTTAAAGTTACATTAAAACTCCCTTTCTAAAACCATTTAGTATTTTTGTTGTAATGTCATTTTAAAGGTTTACAAATGCTTCATTCAATCTTATGAATGATAAATATTTTGTTATTTGCAAGAGTACAGTGGCTAAACTCGTAAAAACCTCTTGTATCTCTATGAAGTGTAGGTACATATTTACACACATACATACATACATACATACGCGGATACGTATGTACCTACGTCCCTACGTACGTACATACACACATAAATACGTCGGTAGGTACCTACCTATGTTCCTATGTGTGTACGTCCCTACATGCAGACATTCCTACGTGCCTACGTACGTACATGCCTATGTACATATCTACATACGTACATTCATAAAGTGTATGGTGCACGTATAAGTTTCAAATGTTCTTTAGTATGGGTTCTGATTTTTTTTTAATGTACATTTTTTTTTGTTTTGAGTTTGTTATGTTTGTAACGTTGAACAAATAAGAACATAATCCATAACTTATATCGAATTAATTTTGATATATTGTGTATTCCCAATTCAGCCGATGACATCAAATTTTCACATCATACACATACACATTAACATAAAAGTTAAATAAAAAAAAGTTAAGTTAATATAAATTAATATGTAACTTTTGAGTTATTACATGCCATAAATAAAACAACTCTTTTTTACTAGTATACCCCTATTTGATATATAAAACAAAAAATAAAAGAAAATTTATGATTGATCCAATTGACTTCTCGTAATAAGAAACAGTTCTGAAATGAATCAAATCCTATATATGTGTGTGTGTGTGTGTGTATATAGAGCAAGGTTAAAATAAGAAGTAAAACTATCCTAAGAAGTGTAAGAAGTGGTTTTTACCCTTAAAAAAATAAAACACACCGAACAAAAAATACACTAACAATATCCACCATCAGATGATCACATCCAACGCCCGATATTACTTCTCACACTTCTTACAAATAACTCACTTCTTATTCTAACCTCACCATATATATATATATATATATGAACACACACGTTAATAATCATTTTAACAACTGTGGGGTAAAGGGTCTATTTTAGTCCATTTTTCCAATAATAACGCGCGAATATGATACTTTTTATGTAGATACAAATAATTAGTTATTAGGGTGGAATGAGTGGTCGGTAGTGAAACTATCATTGGAAATGACTAATCATGCAATGTCACATCATATTTATCCTCAACTACCATGTACTACCTTAAGGGTTGACAATGGTACAACCAAACTATCCTCAAGAATTATATATTTTAAATTTAAAAAATAAAGCAAATTTTTTTTTAAAAATTATATATATATATAAGAACTTACATTTAATATATATAAAATTACAAACTAAAAAAAATTAAGAAACAACAAATAAGAAAATAAATATTACTCGTTGTCGAGGTAGGTTAGATTTAGATAGTCAATGATCTAAAAGATCCGATCGTAGTTGGAAATGAATCGTCGCATCTTGTAACCCATCCATCACATTATTGTCATAATATGGCTCGACTGGAGGATCTCTTATGTAGACAGAACTAAGATACTATTTGTCTCTTCAGTAACATCACTCAATGAATCTACCAAATCTCGTTACCAAACCTAAAAATAGAAGAACACCACGAACATGGAGTTACAAAGAAGAATTGGTGTTGTTTCGTATTTACTTCGTTCGTACAAAATAAACGTACTGAAGTACGTAATACACCGACTAATATCATATAGAAAGACATACACAGTTCTAATACTTATATAGAATATTAGCCCTACAATCTCCCTCTAGGATTGAGTATGTCCAGAAACCTTTATCAAGTTCTTTGTTTCGTTTTTATTTCTTGAAATTTGGTACGTGTCTTGATCCAAGAGCTTGAACGAGATTGGATCTTGGACAAATCTTTATTTTCCATTCTTGAAGACTTGAACTTCAATCTTATTTTCTGGGAATGATTGGCAACAGCAAATTTTAGAAACATCAGATGCGGGAGGGTCGAAATCTAATTTTCTTTTGTTGACTTTCTTGTGCCGACTTGTTTCTTTGCTTTGTTCTTCGACTGATCTTCAGACACGATCAACTCCTTTTTAGGTTCAACAGCCAATTGTTACGTTCTCGTTTTCTTTTAAGCGCTTCAGCATCTGCAACTTCAGTCTCTGCAGCCTAGGATACTTGATCTTGATCTACCTTTCCATGTACAGCTGCACAAAACTTAGATATAATAAGATTTGTTCACAGACCCTCTTGAGGGTCAAAGAAGAATTTTCTTTTTCAAAACATGTTCTTGGTTTGAAGTGTTTGCAAGAAGAACTATGAAATTTTATTTTATATAGACTTCTCATAAAATATCAATTTCAGTCCCTCAACTTGTAAATGGTTTGTTTAAGTCCTAGGTCTCCAACGAACTTTTCTTGAGTTACCTTGACAACAAAACACATGATTTTGAATAAAACAAAGGTTTAATAAAATATATACAAACACAATAAAACCATAAAATCTTCTTAGAATTTTCATATATAATAATATTTTCAAATATATATACATAATATTTTGAGATTGAAACACATAATAAAACAAGAAAAAAGAAAAAGATAGGAGTAAAGATGAAATTAATAATATATAACAATAATATTTACAGAATTTTCTAATAACTTTAATATTTTTGTGAGAAAGATCACAACATGGAATCACATTGATCGATAACGTCCTAGATCACACTTCTATTTGGATGCTATTATGCCAAGAACCCAAAGTTGATCGTAAATATATTTTGTCCACTTTACACTTAACAAGTATATTGTTGTCAACGTGATATGTTAATGTATGTATTAAGCACAATACTTGTGTGGTCCCCAATTAATTCAACATGTTACAAACTCCATCATACCTCGGGCATAGTTTGTGTCATCAGTATCACCCCGAATTGATTCACAACTTCCAGAGTCAATAAAAAAGGTGCAAACCTTCCCCAGGATAGTACACGTGGAGTGAAATATGTTATGCTTTAGCCAATCATCACCATCCGCCTTTACCAAGAACACCTAACCACCAAGTTCACTCCCACATCATCGATCACAACCTCTTCCTCGTACTCGGGTTCCTCATAATACTTTGGAGCTTTTTCATAATCTTCATACTGTTCATCCTCAGATTCAACAAAAAAATGTCTGTTACCAGCTTGTTTACAGTCAACTTGCCAATGGCCCGTCTCACCACACTTGAAACACTTCACCCCGCTGATGTGATGAAAACAGTCAATTAAATATTAACTAAACTAAGCAAGTAATAAAAACTAAACTTAAGACTCAACTACACAAAACACCGGCAAGTGAACCGGTCAATTGTACTAAAGCTAAGTAAGTCCGGAATATCGAACCCACAGGACTCTATAAATTACGTTAATTAGCTAATTAGACTCGACTTACGACACGACTATTTATCATTAATGTTTAAAGGGGGTTTTTAAACTAAGATTAAGCTAAGAAATTAAATAAACAAGTGAACGAGAAAATAAGCAATTAATCACGAGATCGAAACCAATCAGAGAAGGAATCTACCTAGGTAAGAATCCCATGTATCAACAATCATCAAGCAATGGACAAATAACATGATTATGGAAACTGATTTCTAAACGTATTCATCTAACAAACTGTAACGATTCCGACGAAACCAGGTATATCCTAACCGGTAGACGTTAGTTACGTCATATGTAATGTCGGGTACATGAGTTACCATGGTAATTATACGAGAATACATGGTTCATTGTATTGATTGTATGTGAATATATAATTCACCATATTGAATATGCGATCAAACGATCGATAATTATTGAAACCCGAATGAATCGAGGGTTCAATTATAGACGAGATATATGATATTTAGTGATGTTATGAAGTATTAAAGCTTCGGGGTAAGTGGATTAAAGCACAGAAAAAGGATTTCTATTTAATAGTACGTCGGTACGTTAAACGAAAACTTTAATACCAAACCGAGCAAGAGACGATCGATCAAGCCGAAAAAGATGCGTAATAACTAATACTATGATGTTTTAAGTTAATAAATGTCATGGTTTAAGTTTAAAAATCGGTTTTATATAAATTTAAATTTTAAGCCGAAAAAACGACCGTTTTGGCCTCGTTTTAAGCCGAATTAAACGTTTAACCGAAAAACAAACTGAACCAGATTATCCACAACATTATCCGGATTACACAATCCAAGTTTGTGGCCAAGAATGAAGATGTGGGTCCAACCCCACACCCTAACATGGACCGATCGGTCCACCCTATCCCCATTACGCATTCATTTTTCTTTTTTCTACATTCCAACTCTTCAAATCCTCTCAACCTTTCACTCATTCAACCAAAAACCTTTGATTTTTAAGAAGATCCACAAGGTATAAACATGATATTATGGTTTGATCTTACTTTTTAATTCCAAAATCTTGAGAAAATGAGGTTTCAAGTGAAAAATGGGTGAAAACCCAAGATGAAACCGATTCTTACATGATCAAGTGATGTATACGGGTTATACAAGGGATCTTGGTCCAAGAAATGAGTTAAACGAATCAAAAACGAATTTTTACGGTTAAATCTTTGTTTTTAGTATCATAACCGTAACCATGAAAGAAATGGCTTGATCGTGAGTGTAACTTGCTTGGTATTGTGGTATGTTGTTTGTAGGCTCTGTATTTAGTGGTAGATAAGGCGGAAAGATGAGTTTGTAGCTTGTAGTGGCGGAAAACGAAAGGTATATTCGGTTATGTTCGGTTTTGGGAAATGTGGACAGATTGTTGATGCTTTAGAGTTAGGTCATGAAATTTTACAGAGGTGTTAAACACATGAAAAGATGAGTTTTGTGAACTTTTGGTAATTTTTGGATAAAGGATGAATATTTGGTGAATTTAATGCTCGGTTTTTGGCTAAAAATGGTGAAAAATAGCTAAACATCATGAAAAATTCTGGAAAATTTAAGATAAGCTTTTTATAACATATAAAAGTCACACACAAAATTTGAGGTCCGTTGGAGAAGTCTAATTAGGCTTTTCGGTTAAACGAGTTCTAGGGATTTCTAGCTCGGTTTTGGTAAAAAGGGGATGTAAAAGAAGATTTTGGTTCTGAAAAAAATTACAGGGGACTATGTGGATGGCAGGGGACATCCAGGAAAAATTTGGGATTTTTCTAAGATTGTTTGGTATTTACGACATATTTAGTATTTAAATGGTGTTTAAAAAATAGATAAATAAATTTTAAATATCAGAATTAATTCTGGAAATATTTTTATAAAATTACCCACCGTTAAAAAGTGTTTTGGGCAAAATTTCAAGATCCGAGAGTAAACGGATAATTAATCGTGCTAATTATCAAACTTTTAAAGTTAAAACGCGTAAACCGGTAAAGTTCGCATAAGCGAGCTGATTGGTGTATAAAAACCTTAGAAATGGACTAATTTCATATAATTGAGTTAAACAAGTAAAAATGAATCATCCGAAAATAAGTCGGATGATTTGGGTATTTTTAACCGATTTTAACGGTTTCCGGTACGCCAAAGACGGAAACGAGTCCCGCGGCCAATCGGGACGTCTAAACCGAGCTATAATTTCACATTTTAAATCAAATTATCAGACAACCACTATTTTCGGGTCGTGTGTGACCAAACTCATTTTTGGAAACATAAAACGGATATTCATGCTAGGCACGCAAAACGAGAAAACGACTAATAGAAATTGTGACCATGGAACTCTAAACGACATCACAATCTGAGTCCAGAGAAGTATTTCTGGGTTAACATTGCCCCCGGAACAGGTACAGTACTGGGTTAACAGTGTCCCCAGATGTACCGATTGATAAGGTTAAAGATTATATAAACAATAATTGTATAATAACGATCGTAGGGATCATATTACAGATTGGACGTGTTAATTGATAATGATTGTCGTTACCTGCTTGCATGTGCTAAGGTGAGTTTCACGGGCCCCTTTTTACTGAAATGTTTTAAATATTTTCTGGGGCGGAAAGCATGTTTCTATCAAAATGTTTAAGTACATGCTGATCGCATGGAAATGAATGTATTTATATAATGTTTATTGTACGGGAATTGTACGGCAATGTATTAAAATGGTAATTGTCTGAGTTGTTAATATTGTAAGGTCCCGCAACAGTGTTCTGGGTTAACAGTGTCCCCAGAGGTTATTGGAAGTGTTCTGGGTTAACAGTGTCCCCAGAGGTTATTGGAAGTGTTCTGGGTTAACAGTGTCCCCAGAGGTTATTGGAAGTGTTCTGGGTTAACAGTGTCCCCAGAGGTTATTGGAAGTGTTCTGGGTTAACAGTGTCCCCAGAGGTTATTAAAGGTGTTTATGGGTTAACAGTGTCCCCAGATAATATTATATTATGATATAGATTTATCATGGTTTACTAAAATTGTAAAACTCACCAACTATTCGTAGTTGACCCGTTTTCTCACATGCTTTTCAGGTACAACTAAGATAAAGTGATTGATTACATGCTAAGTGCTTGATGTGTGTAAGGTTTGCGTGCTGGACGTTAGGATACATTATAACAGATAGAATTATGAACCGTTTTGTATGATGTGTGTATCACCTAGACGGTAATGAAAGACGAGATAATGTAATTTTGAAGTATATTAATGCATTCGGTTTTCTTTATAAACAATGTGGTTGATATCAGAGGTGTCTGTCGCATCCCGTTTACGTTTCCGCTGCGGTTACGGGGTGTTACAGAACTTGGTATCAGAGCCATTGGTTATAAAAGAATTAGGATGTCTTTAAAAGATACCTAAAATATAACCAGTAGCTCAAGTATTATAGGATCTGAATATCAACTAATAATTTATAGTGACGTGGTCTGGATGAACTTGGATGGACAAGTGAGTTGTTATGGTCCGGGACATAATAACAGACTTGTCCGCACGAGGGAATTCAGGGGAAGTCACGGGGTACATTAATAGGTAAAAATAGCAACATATGTGTAAAGTATATAATATTATTTATACGTGCTAATGTGTACATATATATATATGTGTACATATCTTGTGGGTACATGTATTGAGAAATGGGACCCGGATAAGGAACCGGGGGATGAAATAATAAAAGTACCGAGGATGCTGAAATTTCTAAGAGCATCGGTTGATGATGAGTCTGACTTATCGGGTCATAGTTATGGTAGTACCAAGTTAGATCTCCCGTTTGACATTAACCAGAAGTATCTAGTAACCGTCACTCCCAACCAAAATTGATAAGTTCCTTACCCTACCAACACCGGTACCGTATATTCTAATAACCCCAGATGTTCACCCGAACCGTCGACCCTCACGTACGGACGGATCCGTACCTGAACCCATTCTTATTCCATTAAGGTAAATAAATAAATAAATAATGATAATAATAAATTTGATAATTAATCAGCAGATAAAATATATATATATATATATATATATATATATATATATAGAAGTATATATATGTATTTCTCACTCTCAAACATATGAGACATACCACCTCCAGATCGAGAATTACCGATTTCAACGAACCTAGAACGCCTGAGGATATTGACTGAGCAAGTGTAGAATTTCCCATAATAGTAATTAATAATATTTGAAGGCAACCCATGTGGCGCGATTACCTTGAACCTTGCAACTTCCTATGTTATCCTTACATCCGTTAGATGTTTACACCCATGTATACTCGAATAGAATGATTACCTATACACAAAGAGGTGTTGGAATCATTATAGCGTTGTTGAATATTCGTTCGTAGGTAGTATGCCGTGTATGCCGAATATACGAATAGACACGGATATTATAACTCCGTGGTATGTAATCGTTTGGTGCTCACGGTGAGCATGTATCGGTTATGCTGACATGCAGACGGATATTGAAATCAAGCATATTAAACATTGATCTTTGTTGAAAAGATCTCTATGTCAGTTAGTGACAAGGGTTATGAAGCGTATTTAAAAGTTAACCGACGTCAGGTTAAGTCCGTATGTTATTATATTTGTGGGACATATATTTGTACTAGATGCCGGTGATAATGTTTGGTGTGTATGTGTACCTGCTGTTATGATTGAACTGGTAACGAGTTATACGGTGAGATTAGTATTGATTACTGCGTACGGGATGAGTACGGTAGAATGACATAAAAAGAGTTACTCCGATGATGGAGATTGATATGATTCAGTTGATTGCTCAAGGATAGCAGATGATGATACCGAATGTAGTATCACAGATCATTGCTAGTGTTGATGCAAATGTGAACGCAGAATTATAGATCGAGCAATCACATGATTATGAATATTTCAATCCTTAGTGGTATTACTAAGAGTGATAATGTCCCACCGAATTCTTTTATGACTACGAGTATTAGTTATAAACTAAACATGAATAGTAGTCGTAATGAATTAGATCCGGTATGAAGGATATATTGTTGTTTGTGGTAAGGAAATCATTAATAGTTACTGATGGTAAAGGGAGGGATAGATTAGCGAGTGGATAGAAAAGATCGAAATGGTTAAGGATATTGGTAAGAGTCTAAAACATTGTGTAGTGAAATATGCTACAGATATGTTGGTAGATTATGTTGTGTCGTGATGGAACACGATGGTACAAAATTATAGTTAGAAAATTTTTACTCAGATGATATGGTCAGAATTTAAAATTCTTGTGCTAGAGCACTTTTATTCGAGTAATTGAGTTCAGAGTTGGAAACTGAGCTATGGAAGATAGAAATGTTGTGTGCTGATCACTTAGAACACGCTAATCGTTTGAAGGAATTGTCATGTCTAATAACATGGCTAATGACTCCTGAAACTAAGCGAAGTGAGCGCTATATCGGGGACTAACTCCATCGATAACGAGTATAGTCAATCCTGTAAAACATACAACCTTCGGAAGGGTTGCGTCACAAGCCAGCATTGATATATTTGACACTATGGAAGCGGACTGGAAGGACGTTAGGTGAGACGTCGAGTGTTGAAGAAGAGAAATGATAAAGGTATAGTGCAAGATGGGCTTTTAAATAAGTAAGTATGTCCTACAACCCAGAATTATACTAAGACTAGTTCTGGTGTGAAAACATGAACCGCATGAAAGGTCCTTCCCTAAATGTGGAAAATATGGTTATCGGCAGAAAGAAGAATGTCGAGTGATAGTAGGCCACAGGAGTGGTAAAGATGGACGTAATGCCCCAATTGTAGAACCAATTGAAGCCATGTGAACCGGCGACCCCAACCCATTCGTGTACAACCACTCCGAACCCAACAGCTTCAATAACCATCCATCTAAAGAAATCAAAGAATGCCAAACAGTGGTACTTGCTATAAATGTGGCAGTACAGAACGTTTCAAGAGAAATTGCCCAAAGTTGAACCAATGTGTCATTGGAAGACGAACCTCATGACAAGCATCAACCTCTGATCAAGCAAGGAGCCGTGCTTTTGTGAGTAATTCAAATAAAGCACGTCATGATCCAAAAGTAGTATTAAGTACGTTGTAGTTTTAAATCAATAGGCTTCAGTGACATTTTTACGGTCGTCGATAGAAGTTAGTTCCTGCTAACCTCCTACCCTTTGGAAAGATACCGATTAGTGAAACTATAGAACCCTATACTGTAGAATCGCTAACGGTAAATCCCTAATGGTTAACTAAATTGACCGGAATTGTCCTATTATTCTGAACGATTAACCTTTCCTTATTGACCTACGACCAGTAAAGCAAAGAAGTTTTGACGTAATAGTTAGCATGGATTGGCTAACTCAACATGAAGCAGAAATCAAATATGAAAAGAAGATGATTAGAAGCTCTCTTTCGGACGATGAAGCGATTAAATACAGAGAAAAGTGTACGGTATTATGTTGCCACTCAAATCTCATCTTGAGATGTTATAATATTTACGACAAGAAGACGTGGTGTATTTAACAAACGTGATTGCCTAAGTATTTAAAAGAAAACATATAGAAGATATCCCGGTGGTGCGCAAATTTCCACAAGTTTTCCCAGAAGAACTCCCTGGATTACCGCCAGCCCGACAGGTCGAATTCAGAATCGATTTAATGTCTCAAGCTGGCCCTGTTGCTAAAGCATCCTGCCAACTTCACCGTCCGAGATGCAAGAATTATCCAATCGGTTACAAGAATTGCTGGATAAGATTTTATACGACCTAGTTAGTCACCATGGGGTGCACCAGTTTTAATTGGGAAATGAAGGACGGAAGTGTTAGGATATGTGTTGATTAGGGAGAATTGAATAAAATGACGATCAAGAGTAGGTGCTCACTTCTTCGAAGTGAATGATCTGTTTAACCAACTGCAAGGGACGATTTATTTTTAGAAAAATTGATCGTGGATATAGTTATCACCAAATGAGAGATCCAAGAGGAAGACGTAGCAACGACAGTGTTTCGGACTCGCTACGGCCATTATGAATTCTTAGTTATGCCTTTCGGGCTAACAAATGCGCCGGCAGCATTCATGGAACTCATGAACCGAGTCTGTAACTTTATTTTGACAAATTTGTCATAACATTCATTGATGATATTTTAATATATTCGCAACGTAAAGAAGAGCACGATCGACGGTTAAGGAAAATTATGGAAGTGTTAAAACAAAGGGAGTTGTACTCGAAGTTTTCAAAAGGTGATTTTGAATAAAGAATGCATAATCCCTTGGTCATGTTGTAAAGCAACAAGGATTTCACAAAGATCCAAATAAGATAGAAACCATTAAAGTTGTGCCAAGCGCCGATTTTAAGTCTCCCCGATGGAGACGATGGTTTTGTCGCATATTGTTACGCATCGCGTAAAGGGTTAGGATGCGTGTTGACGCAGTATATTAAGGTTATAGCCTATGCTTCCCGACAGTTAAAAGTACACGAGTAAAATTACACTCCTCACGACTTAGAACTGGGAGGGGTTATCTATGCACTTAAAATGTGGAGACATTGCCTCTACGATACGAAGTGCACCATCTTCACCGATCATAAAAGTTTGCATCACATATTCGATCAGAAAGAACTAAATATGAGGCAACGAAGATGGGTTGAGTTGTTAAAAAAAAAATTATGACTGTGACATACGTTACCACCCGGCAAGGCTAACGTCGTAACCGATGCCTTGAGTAGGAAAGATCGGGTTAAGCCATTGCGAATGAGGGCGTTGGGAATGATAGTCCAGTCGAACTTATCGGATCTGATTCGAGTCGCTCAACGTGAGGCGTTGAAAGAGGGACAATTGGAAAAGGAGGAACTTTACGGAAATGAGAAGAATTTCGAACAGCGCGTGGACTAAATTCTCTACTTCAAAAATCGGGTTTGAATCCCGACCCTCCATGACCTTCGTGAATTAATCATTGACGAAGCGCATAGATCGAAATAATCCATACATCCGGGATCGGATTTGACTATTGAGGATACAGATATCTGAAAGGATTTTTATTAATGGCCGAGTTTGGAGAAAGATATGGTTACGTGTGTTGGTGAATATTGAGTTATGCCAGAGATAAGGCTGCACACCGAAAACCCTAGGGAACGCCACGACGACAGAAAATTCGCCAATGATAGTGGGAATATATTACAATGAATTCTTGCCCAAATTCCTGATGGTGAAATGGTATCTCGTCGTGGAGTACCATTTTCAATGATCTCAGATCAAAATAGTCATCCTACTTCCATTATTGGAAGGCGGGGAAGGAAGCATCGAGAGCTTGAAGCTTTCTATGGGTGAAGTAATTATCACCAATTTGTAAATTGAAAATGGGCGTCAGGATTAAGCCATAAGATTTGAATTGATTCGAGAAACAACCAATCGGATTTATAATATTTAAGTTGAGTTGAAAGCATCGCGAGATTGGCAAAGGATTTATGCCAACATTCATAGGAAACCATTGTCATTGGAAAGAGGTGACAAGGCATTTTTAAAGGCATCACCTTAGAAAGGTGATATGAGGTTTGCCAAAACAGAAAATAGCTCCTTAATATATTAGGCCTCATGAGATTATCTCCATGATTGGTCACTTAGTTTATTGATTAAAGTATTCCAGGGGCTAAGTACTATACATGATATTTTGCCATGTATACGGATTGAAAAGTGCCTAAGCGATGAGGCAACGAAAGTACTAGTAATAGAGGTACTCATAGAAGACATGTTTGATATCATAACTAATTCCGTAGAGATAGTAGACGGGAAAAACAAAACAGTTTGGACATACCAAGCGTTATTAATTAAGATTAAGTGGAAATTCACAGCGAGGACCAGATTATACTTGGTAACGCGAGGGTGAATTCTGAAGGAAAACCCCCCCCACCTTTCTCTCGAAAGGAGATTGTGGGCGTGTAAAATTTCGAGGACGAAATTTCTTAACGGGGGGAGAATGTAACGATTCCGACGAAACCAGGTATACCCTAACCGGTAGACGTTAGTTACGTCATATGTAATGTCGGGTACATGAGTTACCATGGTAATTATACGAGAATACATGGTTCATTGTATTGATTGTATGTGAATATATAATTCACCGTATTGAATATGCGATCAAACGATCGATAGTTATTGAAACCCGAATGAATCGAGGGTTCAATTATAGACGAGATATATGATATTTAGTGATGTTATGAAGTATTAAAGCTTCGGGGTAAGTGAATTAAAGCACAGAAAAAGGATTTCGATTTAATAGTACATCGGTACGTTAAACGAAACCTTTAATACCAAACCAAGCAAGAGACGATCGATCAAGCCGAAAAAGATGCGTAATAACTAATACTATGATGTTTTAAGTTAATAAATGTCATGGTTTAAGTTTTAAAATCGGTTTTATATAAATTTAAATTTAAGCCGAAAAACGACCGTTTTGGCCTCGTTTTAAGCCGAATTAAACGTTTAACCGAAAAACGAACTGAACCAGATTATCCACAACATTATCCGGATTACACAATCCAAGTTTGTGGCCAAGAATGAAGATGTGGGTCCCACCCCACACCCTAACATGGACCGATCGGTCCACCCTATCCCCATTACACATTCATTTTTCTTTTTTCTGCATTCCAACTCTTCAAATCCTCTCAACCTTTCACTCATTCAACCAAAAACCTTTGATTTTTAAGAAGATCCACAAGGTATAAACATGATATTATGGTTTGATCTTACTTTTTAATTCCAAAATCTTGAGAAAATGAGGTTTCAAGTGAAAAATGGGTGAAAACCCGAGATGAAACCGATTCTTACATGATCAAGTGATGTATACGGGTTATACAAGGGATCTTGGTCCAAGAAATGAGTTAAACGAATCAAAAACGAATTTTTACGGTTAAATATTTGTTTTTAGTATCATAACCGTAACCATGAAAGAAATGGCTTGATCGTGAGTGTAACTTGCTTGGTATTGTGGTATGTTGTTTGTAGGCTCTGTATTTAGTGGTAGATAAGGCGGAAAGATGAGTTTGTAGCTTGTAGTGGCGGAAAACGAAAGGTATATTCGGTTATGTTCGGTTTTGGGAAATGTGGACAGATTGTTGATGCTTTAGAGTTAGGTCATGAAATTTTACAGAGGTGTTAATCACAAGAAAAGATGAGTTCTGTGAAGTTTTGGTAATTTTTGGATAAAGGATGAATATTTGGTGAATTTAATGCTCGGTTTTGGCTAAAAATGGTGAAAAATAGCTAAACATCATGAAAAATTCTGGAAAATTTAAGATAAGCTTTTTATAACATATAAAAGTCACACACAAAATTTGAGGTCCGTTGGAGAAGTCTAATTAGGCTTTTCGGTTAAACGAGTTCTAGGGATTTCTAGCTCGGTTTTGGTAAAAAGGGGATGTAAAAGAAGATTTTGGTTCTGAAAAAAATTACAGGGGACTATGTGGATGGCAGGGGACATCCAGGAAAAATTTGGGATTTTTCTAAGATCGTTTGGTATTTACGACATATTTAGTGTTTAAATGGTGTTTAAAAAATAGATAAATAAATTTTAAATATCAGAATTAATTCTGGAAATATTTTTATAAAATTACCCACTGTTAAAAAGTGTTTTGGGCAAAATTTCAAGATCCGAGAGTAAACGGATAATTAATCGTGCTAATTATCAAACTTTTAAAGTTAAAACGCGTAAACCGGTAAAGTTCGCATAAGCGAGCTGACTGGTGTATAAAAACCTTAAAAATGGACTAATTTCATATAATTGAGTTAAACAAGTAAAAATGAATCATCCGAAAATAAGTCGGATGATTTGGGTATTTTTAACCGATTTTAACGGTTTCCGGTACGCCAAAGACGGAAACGAGTCCCGCGGCCAATCGAGACGTCTAAACCGAGCTATAATTTCACATTTTAAATCAAATTATCAGACAACCACTATTTTCGGGTCGTGTGTGACCAAACTCATTTTTGGAAACATAAAACGGATATTCGTGCTAGGCACGCAAAACGAGAAAACGACTAATAGAAATTGTGACCATGGAACTCTAAACGACATCACAATCTGAGTCCGGATAAGTATTTCTGGGTTAACATTGCCCCCGGAACAGGTACAGTACTGGGTTAACAGTGTGCCCAGATGTACCGATTGATAAGGTTAAAGATTATATAAACAATAATTGTATAATAACGATCGTAGGGATCATATTACAGATTGGACGTGTTAATTGATAATGATTGTCGTTACCTGCTTGCATGTGCTAAGGTGAGTTTCACGGGCCCCTTTTTACTGAAATGTTTTAAATATTTTCCCGGGGCGGAAAGCATGTTTCTATCAAAATGTTTAAGTACATGCTGATCGCATGAAAATGAATGTATTTATATAATGTTTATTGTACGGGAATTGTACGGCAATGTATTAAAATGGTAATTGTCTGAGTTGTTAATATTGTAAGGTCCCGCAACAGTGTTCTGGGTTAACAGTGTCCCCAGAGGTTATTGGAAGTGTTCTGGGTTAACAGTGTTCCCAGAGGTTATTGGAAGTGTTCTGGGTTAACAGTGTCCCCAGAGGTTATTGGAAGTGTTCTGGGTTAACAGTGTCCCCAGAGGTTATTGGAAGTGTTCTGGGTTAACAGTGTCCCCAGAGGTTATTGGAAGTGTTCTGGGTTAACAGTGTCCCCAGAGGTTATTAAAGGTGTTTATGGGTTAACAGTGTCCCCAGATAATATTATATTATGATATGGATTTATCATGGTTTACTAAAATTGTGAAACTCACCAATTATTCGTAGTTGACCCGTTTTCTCACATGCTTTTCAGGTACAACTAAGATAAAGTGATTGATTACATGCTAAGTGCTTGATGTGTGTAAGGTTTGCGTGCTGGACGTTAGGATACAACATAACAGATAGAATTATGAACCGTTTTGTATGATGTGTGTATCACCTAGACGGTAATGAAAGACGAGATAATGTAATTTTGAAGTATATTAATGCATTCGGTTTTCTTTATAAACAATGTGGTTGATATCAGAGGTGTCTGTCGCATCCCGTTTACGTTTCCGCTGCGGTTACGGGGTGTTACACAAACCCTAAAGAGCCCTTGACTGAATCAAACGAAATCCCAAAGAATGAATATTAGATTATTAAGCAATCAGTTAAATTGACTTCCTTACGGTTATCAAATAGGGTTAATTAATAGTATCTAAAGCAAGCAATCTTACGAAACACAAAACTCTAGATAACTTGATAAACTAACATGACATCATGAACAAGGATCAACACATTAAGCAAGAATATTGTCACCTCTATCCTAGCATGCAATTGACCATGACACATGAACAACTGCTCACCTTACAGCTATTGGAATTTAGCAAAGCATTCAAAATTCTAACCAACTATCAACAAGCTTCTATGATCTAATAGGAATATTCAACCATAATTATCAAAACACCAAGTAATTGATTAATCATGAACCCTAATATCTAAAGAACACAATCAACAGAAAACAAGATCCATGTGAAGCAATAGTTAATAATCAATCAAGATAATAAACACTCATACGCATCATGTAAACAAAATCAAGTATTTTACTATTAAATCAACAAAACCATAATCAAAACATTATCCAAAGCAAGAATCATGCATCAAACATGTTCATCAAACCTAGGTAGACATGGAGTCTAGCCTAACATAGTTATTGAAAACAATCCTAAACAAGTATTAAAAACAAAGAGGAATGGCATGATAAATAATGAACAAGGAACAAAAATTAGAGCGATAAAACCCTTTGCGATTGATCCTTGAACACCCGGATGAAAGCTTGATGATCCTCCTTGATTCCTAGCCTCAAAACCTTCACACACCCTTGGAAAATTGGCTCCAAGAATGCTTAACTCGGCTAGGTTTGCAAGAGATGTTTATATAAGCGAGTAACGGGCTTGGACTTGCAATGATGGCTGACCAGAAGGCCTAGGCGCCCCTCGAAGGCATATTGCCTTCTACCTTAGCGCGGCGCGGCACCCCTTTGGGGTGGCTTCCGGATTTTGTTGTTAATTCTTGTTAAATCTTTGCCAAATCTTGATAATTAGCTCCCTTGATCTCCAAGTAATGATGAGAAACTTCTAGAACTTGCTTTCATTGTTTCTCCAAGCCACCATATATATAAAAATATAACTAAACATTAGTGAAGCAATCACGTAACCGTTTGACGAACAAAACTAACATAAGCTTTGCATGAAATGATAGAAATAATTAGATTTAACATGCAAGACACCAAAAGATATAAAAACACGATAAATATAATATAAACTTGACTCAAAACTTAAATTAATAAAAGATTAACAAAACTTGAACTAAAACGAACTCAAAATATTAAAGAAACACAACTTTACAAGGGATCCGAGATGTATAAATAGATGTATATCACCCGCTACTAATAGCCCCCTTAGAAGATGAACCGGCATTGTTAAACCCCGGCCTCTGCTGAGTAGGCACGACATGAGGTCCTCTACCACCCGACCCCGAACCTCCTCCAGTAGGGGCTGGTGAATATGAACCGCCCGCCGACGGTTTGTTTTTCAAAAGCCAATGCTCGTTGGTGTGCCTCGGGGATTGTTAACAGATCAAAAATATTTACCGAGTCCAATATATGAACCCTTAAACCCCCAATATACCGAGCAACGAGTTCTTCATCTGTTTCTTGAATATCGTTACAAGCCACCAATTGGTAAAACTCGGTTATATAATCATCAACTGATCTGGATCCCTGCTTCAGATTCTGCAAACGTTGATACATCAACCGTTGAAAGTTGTGAGGCAAAAAGCCAGACCGCAAACTGTCACACCCTCACTTAGGGCCTAGGCGTGTGACCAATAGTTGGTACCTGTTTTGTAAATAAATCAGAGTTGCGGTTTTTCATTTTAGCGGAAGTCTTTAATTAAATATATTTATATTGAGAACTTCTAAAAACTCGGGTTTATATACCCGTTTGATATTTCAAATACATTTCTTTATAAAACATAACTCTTTATAATATTTTGAAATAAAATATCTGAGCCATCAGATAGCAACTAATGACTATAACTCCAATCTTCTATTCCTTCTTGCTTGTTTGTTCTAACCTTTCTTGTTTCCCTGTAACATGGGTGGGAAAATACGTCAGCACAAAGCTGGTGAATAACGCTGACTCTAAAAATATCTTTTCAATACCTTTGATTAACCAACAATAATACCTTTGTGACTACTCATTAGGCACCTAACTACATTGGGATCAAGTTACCCTAAGTACAATGTACAATTAATTATATAGACAATATCATTTCTCTGAACAGTCCCGTAGACCTTCAGAGGCATGTTGATGATATGCATGGCCTCGGGGAAATGCCGAGTCACCATGTATGAATGGATCCAGACACATATATACTCTTAATCAGAGTGTCCGTTTCTTATTATTGTACACAAAGTTTTTAAGGATTCGTAAATCCCATGCAAACATTCTGACTCATAAAAAGTTTAGGGCGTATTCACCTTTTCTGTTTATAATCAGTTTCTGTTACTAATTCATGTTTTCTGATTCTTCTTCTTGTTCTGTTACCTCGGACCTATAGTACGAGAATAACATTTGTATAAATAACTAGATCAACGATCTAACTTCATACCTTTAGTCCGTTTTGTATAGCTTTAACCTTGATAAAATCATTTATTTATATAAAACATTTGGACCTTTAGTCCCTTTCTTTATTTACCAATTATATGTTCGTTTCTTTTTCAGGAAGAAACATCTATACTGAGTTTCTTCTTCAAGAAGAAACATTAATTTCATAACTATAACCTCTTGTATTATATTTATTAGTCATAAAGAAATACTATTTTGACTATAACCTTTGCTTAAGAAAAGTTATATTATACTTATTCGTAATCAAGGTTCGGCTATAACTCTGACTATGGTCTTAAGCCATTTATAATAATAAAATAATAACTTAGGCAGAACCTTTACCTCGCACGGGTATTCGGAGTTAGATATTCCTAAGTTTATACGGGCAACACTTCTACTTTATATGCACGTTTATCGAGGCGTTCTTGATCCACCTTCCTTGGCACGCAAATCGAGGTGATGTTCACGTGTCGTCGGGTCGTGCACGTACTTCGAGGCGGATGTCGGGTTACTTTTGGTTGGCACGCACTTCGAGGAAAACACCGGGTATTTGGCACGGATTACGAGGTGATATTTGTCGGGTCGATGGCACGCAAAATGATGTTCGACACGCAAACCGAGGTAGAGAGAGTGTAATTTCTAGAGAGAGAGTATGGGAGGTGTGTGGGGAATGAGCCCATGGCCTCCCCTTTATAGCTGATTTTGGATCCCATCGCGGTACGCGATGGGTCGCTTCTTCAACGCCGTCGCGAATCGTGACAGGTGCCTTTTTGAGGTCATGCCACGTGGCCTAACACGTCTGCCACGTGTCATGCCCGGCTGCCACGTGTCACCAGAGTGTGACACGTGTGTGGTGCGTCATCATGGGTCATCGCGGTATGCGATGGCCGTATCCTTGGACTCATCGCGTAGCGCGATGGGTCCCTGAATAATATTTTTCATTTTCAGTCCTTCATCTTTTGTATCTTGTCACTTCTGGTCTAATTCTCGTTGTCCAAAAATACTAAGGCGGCTCGCGGCGATGCGAGCGTGCGAAGTGCAAAGTGCGCCACAAAGCGCCACATTGCGCCTAACGCCGTCGTCTTCGTCTTCTCCTTCGCCATCGGCCTCGTCCTCGCCCAACCCCAAGCCCGTGCGCGTGCACGTCGGGTGCTACGCACCCTCTGCTAGGACCACTAGTTGCATGCTTAGCATAAAAGAATATTACTATGGAAATTCTCTCTCTTATAAAGAGCTTTCATTTCTTTACCACTTTCCATGTGGGATGTATTTCATTTCCTTATTTATACACATGTGGAACACTTTCTTACATCTTTTAATGTGGGATGGGTTTCCTTATTTCTTTCTTATGGAAATACTTTAGGAAATATTTTTATTTCCTTATTTTTCCTTATTTAATATTTTCTCATGACTTGTCTTGATATTATTTTTGATCCCTCAACTTTCCTAAGTTGTCAAATTTGGATCGAAATTTTGGGGATGTTACACAAACATTTTTTCATCTTGGCCCATGTCACAATCCTCGACTTTCCAAGCCTATTTCGTGTCACCTTTAATTGTTGCCACCATGCTGAGGCCCTCCCACGTAGCCTGGTAGCGATCAAAGGCACCCGCTTATTTTCAGACACCTCTTTGAATTTAAACACCTCCTCTATCGTGGCCAGCCAATCAATGAACCCTTTCAGATCCAAACTAGTCCCATCAAATTCTGGAATATCGATTCATATCCCAGCATCCCAACGCCGGTTATCTCCATGTTCTTGCCTTGGTTCCCTCTCGTGAACCTCATCGGAAAATGAACCATCATCACCAAAAAAGGATTACCAAAGGCACGCCGATCCCTGTTTTCAGGTGCCTGCCTTCTACGATTCATCAAGTCAGCCATTTGATCAGTCAGTTGATCGACCACTTGATCCAATCGTTGCTCCACCCGTGCCGTAAACCGTTGTTCCAACTCTCGTTCATAAACTTCATCGATTGGTGGCCTGTTTCTCCTTGGAGGCATTTTGAGCAAGGAATTCGCTTTGATACCAACTGATGCAACGGTAAAATGATAACGAAGATCAAATCACGTTGATTCTACGAATTCCCATGATGAACTTCCGAAAACCCCCAAATCTCACCCAAAGGTCAGGGAAAATGAAGAGAAAAATGTTTATTAATCAAATTCAAGTTTGCCCCTCTTCAGATTACGTAAGAAACATATAAATAGACTTTCTAATACGAAATGGGCAAAAAAAAGGCCATGGGCCAAACACAAACCCAAAAAGAAAAACGTAAAAGCTGACGAAAAACATAAAAAGACCCATAACTTTATTTATTGGATTAAAATAATCTCACCTTTAATGTGTTGGCCAATAAATCTCACCTCAGTTATTTCCCTCTGGTAGTCCCGCCTTTTTCATTTTTTTTGTTTTATGATCCCCGTTTAAAAAATTAACGGGGTTAAGTTTTGCTGATGTGGCTAATGACTTGGCATTTTTAATATCCTACATGGCTTTTACTTATTTTTTTCCCCTCTCTGAATAATTTAAATACACCCTGTCCATTCAAACCTCTCAAAAACTAGGGTTTACTGGTTCCGTCAAGTTAGGGTTTGACAATTCATTCTCGTTTTCGACTTCATTGTTTAACAATTCAGGACTCTTAGGGTTAACCAATTCAGGCTTATTATCAGAATTCAACAATGCAGGCAAGTTAGGGTTTGACAATACGACATCGTTTTCGGCTTCAGTTGGAGCCAAACCTTCAGCATTCGATTGAAACAATTCACTCAACAACGAACTGATCTGCGAATTCTCCGCTTGTTCAGGATCATCAACAACGTTGGAGGCGAGTGTACGGCGTCGAGGCGTGCAGCGGTGGATTGTGGATGAGTCCGCCGGAGCGAGATGGAGGAGCGAGTAGGTCTGTTTGCGGCTACCGGCGGACTTGTTGAAAACGAAACGATCGATTTTGGGGATAACGACGTCGTGACAGCCCAAGGAGGAATTGGTGCATTTGGAGAGAGAGTGGAGGTCGGATTGTGACATGTGGCGGAGATCCATGGCCGGAAGAGAGTCAGGGTTGACGGTGGTGGTTGCCGGAGTAACGGTGGACATAATAATAATAATAATTGTGGACGGAAGGAAGGGTAATTTTGGAGGGAAACGAGTTTCAATAACATAGCTAGTGGAATTCCACGTAATTAATCTCAGAGGGGGAAAAATAAGTAAAAGCCATGTTGGATATTAAAAATGCCAAGTCACTAGCCACATCAGCAAAAACTTAACCGCGTTAATTTTTTTTTAACGGGGAATCATAAAACAAAAAACATGGAAAATGTGGGACTGCGAGAGAAATAACTGAGGTGAGATTATTATTGGCCAACACATTTAAGATGAGATTATTTTAATCTAATAATCCTATTAAATTAAAGGACTTTAAATTACAGTAAATCAAATATATTAGTACTTGATCTTATTATCCTCATAAGAATTTGATGAGCTAGTGAATTACCAATTCAGTCGGCATCTACAAATAATTAAGTTTGATCGATTATGTATTCATGATGAACACGATTTGTTTTAGTGATTATGCTTGACCTGAAATCGAATTGCAAGATATAGGATTCATACTATTGGGGAATATAAAGAAGGAAGACAAATAACATACATTAACAAAATCGAGCAATCATGATTGGCTAGATGGTGATTTAAATCGTCTATGATGAATTCCTTGAGAATTAATTGCGGCGATGAAGCGATGCAATCTTAGTCGTATTCTTGTCACTTTTCTAATTTAAAAATACATTTTGCAACAAATATAATTACAAAAACAGAATGACATGGTCATACAGAACAGAACACTAGAATAATATGAAGCAAAAACAGAAGGAAACCTATATCAAAGGTTACCCCGGTAGTACAATTTGTCTTTATTAGAAAAAAAGGTTCAATATTAGAATATTATCATTATTATACATGCATTAAACAAAACAAGTACATGCATTAAACAAAACAAGTACAACACGAGTGCAAATCCTTATAGAATAGGTATCAGCTAGTCGTTTGGTTTGAATAGTTACTTCCGAAACCAGTAAACACCACTATCCTCAGCACCTTCATCCGGTTCTACGTAAATACAATCCTTTGTTTCTCTCCAGAAAGCCTTTAGGATTGGGGTGTCATCGTACTTGTAGTAATCACCTAAGATGGGCTTGATAGCTTTGGTGGCCTCAACGGTATGATAATGTGGAATTGTCGAGATCAAATGGTGCACTACATGAGCACACGTTACGTCGTGAAAAATAGTGTTGAAGATTCCGTAGTCTCTGTCAACAGTTGATAGAGCACCTCTTATCCAATCCCACTCTCTTGAATCGTAGTGAGCTATTGAAGGATGGCTATGATGCAAAAAGGTGAAGAAGATGAAATGGGCGTTCATAACCAACAACGGACCTCCATAGATGCAAAATAACCATGATGCACCTGTAACAGCTGCGATTCTGTAAAGACCATAGAAAGCTGCAAGCATTCCAACATCAGAAAGCCACACTAGTTTGCGCTCGCTATCGTTGAACATAGGACTCTGTGGGTAAAAGTGACTTACAAACCCATCGTATTCCCTGCCGTGAATATTGACAGTAAAGTAAGCGGGGAAGCTAAAAAGTAACCTAACGACAGTCATAACCAAGTTTCCGATTGGGTTGTTAAGCACTTCTGAATACAAGGTATCGGCCTTTCGTTTTGGGATCCAAACCTCATCATACTCCATTGAATTGGTGTGGGCATGGTGGCTACGGTGACTGAATTTAAACGAAAAGTATGGAGTGAGGAAGCACGAGTGTAGGATAAAACCAAGCGCATCATCAAGCCACTGGTATTCGCTGAAGGCATGATGTCCCAAATCATGACCAATGCTCCAAATACCCATAAAGGCGCTACCTTGGCAGAACCAATAAATCGGCCATGCTATGTACCTGAGGGGTGCAGGTAGAAGCGGAATGTAAGCTGACGCAAGACAGTAGATAGTGTAAACCACGGCGATGTCACGATAGAGATAATAGAAGGAGGTTGCTAGATCTCGCTTAAAACAGTGTGGTGGTATCGCTTTCTTGAGATCACTAATTTCGAATGGAGTTTTTGTTGTGGGAACACGTTTCATAACTTCTTTCTCAGTGCCAGCTTCATTCATACGGCCGCCTGCACCCATTTCTCTTATTTCCAAAGCCAAAAACCTGCAAAAGAAGATGAATTAATCAGCCAAGATCATCATTCAATCATATCATATACATGAATGAGTACGCCAATAGATTAGATACCTCTTAGGGAAGTGATTAGCTTTGTTTCCGTAGTGCCTTTCAGATTGCTAAATGCCCCTTTTATAGTTGCAGTTTGGGACTCCAGTCCACAAAATGACATGTGAATAATAATACTATGTGTCGCATGTAGGACAAATAGACATCAGTTTAATGTTGAAATTATTAGTCATGTTTGGTGTGCCCTATAGCCGCTTCTAGTTAACTACCAATTATTTGTTTTAATTGAAATATAGTCTCTGTGCTTTAGCGGCTCACCCATGCCCCGACGGAACTTCGTTAGTTATTATGTATTAAAACATTAAAAAGAGCATGTTTTCCACGGATAGCATTGTTATATATCATATCTATGTAGTAGCTTTTTTACCCGATTTTTTTTAATCTGTCATTGACTAAGTGGATCAAGCTCCAAATAATACAATATGGAAGAAGACTAGAAACCAAAGTCAATTTCCTTCATATTTTTCTTCATGTTAAAACAATAACAATCATGCCTAATAGGCTTACAATGAAAACTAAAATAATAAGAAACTTCCCTAAATATGCACTAACCCACTAACATAAAAATAACAGCCACTAATGAAAACATGAGTTAAAGAATACGAAAGAAGTGTGACATGTCCGCACCACGTGTAGATGATGTGGGAACGTGGAGCCATGGAGGCAGTAGACACGTTATATTATGTTGTGGTTAGCCATTAATAGTAAGTGTTTAAATCGAACTTCTAAGACTGTTCTAGGTAATCATGAGACGGAAGGGCATGTGTGAGATCGAATCTGGATCAAAAATCTATCATTTACCTCTACTCCCCGTCACACACAAATGGAGTTTTTTTAACGAAAAAAGTATGTACCAAAATAGGGATTTTGAAAAGTATCTACCAAAGTACGTCTTTTTTGAAAACTTGACTTTTCTCACTCCTCGTTTTATTATTATTTTTTATTTCATAAAAAAAATTAGTTCAAGTGATATATACAAGAAAATAAATAAGCTGAAAATAAAAATCTCACATTTTTATCGTTTATCTCATTTTCTTTAAATAATGCAACAAAATAAAAATAAAAATTGTTTATTTGAATTAAAATTTCATTGCTGATACAACTGTATTTAAATAAAAAATTTATATTGTTATTAGTATTTGTTTTTTTAATTACTTTATCACTCTTTTTCTTTGAATCTGTTCAATTAATATATTTTATATCACAGTTATGTTTAAATCACACTATAAATATTTAAAAGAAATGGCCAACTTTATCATCTAAACATAACAAGCATCTTCTTCCTTGAATGAATGTAAACAAGCTAAACTATGATGCTATTTATTTAGGTAGTAGTGGGGAGTGCCGCCCTTTTTAGAGGGTTAAGCCGACACGAGGGCCTCCCCGAGGACAACGGAGCTAGATGACAACACATTAGAGACAAGTGTGGGGTCTATTTATAGGCCCCATGTGGTAGAAAAGCATGGCCATGCTTGAGAAATTACGGTCACACTTGTCCTATTGATCGGGAGCGTTTCTCAACAGAATCTTTAGTATGTGTCCTCGTTTCGTCTGTCATCAAGCACGCATGTGCATGGGTAATGCGCATGTGCTTTATAACAATCCAAAGATGTGAACTATGGAAAATGGTTTTGTCACACACTGGATAATGGAAAATCGACTTGCAACTTATGAGCTCCTTATAAGGAGTAGGGCTCACAAGATAATATTCTTCTATGATAAGACACATTCAGTGGTCTTAGGGGGGTACGAATCATCGACGCGCACTCACAAAATGAGGGAAAGACATACACATACTCACTTTTGCTGATAATAAGAAAAAGACCCGACCATTATGTTTACATGAGTTAGTGTTTGGATCCGAACAGTCCTCGTATCGCTTATTTATAACCATTAGCTTGTATTAGTCTGAGATTCTATGAATAGTACTATTAAGAATGGCCCCTCTAGTCATGATTAGTCGCTCTAACTACCGATCCACATTGTCGAATGTCTACATCGTGTCTACTCGCTTGCTCGTGAGGAGCAAAACACATGTGTCCTAGTTTAGTTATGCCTATAGTTCATATTTATCGTATTCTTTGGTAGCTTACGATGGGTCAATCGCTACTTGTTATTGCTTATCGTATGCGTGAAATTGTTTTCATACTAAAATGTTATAAAAAATCGTTAAACGCTAAAACATGTGAGCTCACTAACATTACGTTGACATTTTAAAGTATGTTTTTAGGTACTTAAGGCACAACCATTCAAGTGGAAAACGTCACTTGAAACAAGCACACAATAGTCAGATACACATTTCGGAAGATTTTACTTGTATAACCTAACGTGTTGGGTCATATGTGTGAAATATTATAAACAATCTCTTTTCATAAATGTTATAATACTTAAACATTGATTTTCGGATGTAAACTCTGATTTTAACTATGTATCCAATTTTGTGTTTGTGTTTGCGCTAAACATATGCCTTGACAAACGTCTTCGCCGCCCCTTGTAATTCCATTGAGGCTGGTGTGAAAAGGCAGTCCTATGTTTCTCTACAGGAAGCTTTTATGATTGGGGTTCATCGTATTTGTAGTAACCTAAGATGGGCTTGATATCCTTGGTGGCCTTAATGGTATGTTAATGCAAAATTGTTGAGGTGAAATAGCCACATGAGCGCACATTAAATTGTGAAAAATAGTGTTAACTATTTCGTAGTCTCTGTCAACAGTTGACGAAGCACCTCTTATCCAATAAGGATGGCTATGATGCCAAAAACGGAAGAAGATGAAATGGTCGTTCATAACCAGCAAAGGACCTCCATATATGAAAAATAAGCATGTAGCACTTGTGGTAGCTGCAATCTCGAAAGACCATAGAAAGTTGCAAGCATTCCAACATCAGAGAGCCAAACCAGTTTACGCTCGCTATCGTTGAACAAAGGACTCTAGGGGTAAAAGTGACTTACAAACCCGTTGTGTTCCCCACCGTGATTAATATTGAAGGTAAATTACATGGGGAAGCTAAAAGGTAACCCCAACGATAGTCATGAGTAGGTTTCCCAGTGGATTGTTAAGCACTGCTTAATACAATCTATCAGCCTTTCTTTGGGGATCCACACCTCATCGTACTCCATTGGATTGATGTGGGCATGGTTGCTACGATGATTGAATTTAAATGGAAAGTACGAAATGAGTAAGCAAGAGTGGAGCACAAGACCAAGTGCATCATCAAGCCGATGGTATTCGCTCAAGGCATGATACCCCAAATCAAGAACAAGCTCCAAATACCCCTAAAGGAGCTACCTTGGCAAAAGCAAGAAATCAACCATGTTATGTACCTAAGGATTGTAGCTGGAAGAGGAATGTAAGTTGTCGCAAGATGGTAGATGCTAGATAGTGATGACACGATAAAGATACTAGGAAGAAGTTGCAAGGGATCGCTTAAAACAATCGGGTGGTATAGCTTTCTTGAGATCACTTATTTCGAATGAAGTTTTTTATATGGGAACATGTTTCAAAACATCTTTCTCGATGGCAGTTTCATTCATACGGCCCGCCTGCACCCATATTTATTATTTTCAAACTATAAAAAAAAGTCATTTAGTGGCACACAATTTTAATGACATATACCTTTTGTGCCACTATTATAGGTTTTAATGACACTTTGTGTATGCTACATTTTTTGGCACACTTTTAGTGGCATTTAGCATTTGTGTCACTAAAATTTAGGTTTTAATGGTACTTTGTGTATGTCATATTTGTTTGACACACACTTTTACTGGCATTTAGTATTCGTGTCACTAAATTTTTAGTATTTAACGATACCTTGCGTATGTCGTATTTTCTTAGGAAAATTTACGGTGTCATTTAGCATTTGTGTCATGTAAATTTAGGTTTTTAATGTCACTTTATATGTGCCACATATGCTTGGCACGCATTTCAAATGACCCATGGAATTTATTAGTTTCGTCAAGTACTACATACCGTTATAAATATGTCATTAATTTAAGACAAAATGGCAAAACGCGTCCTATATGTTTGAACGTTTTTTCAGTTAACGTCCTTTAGCAAAAGTAATGGCAGAAGACGTCCTTTACATTACAATTTTGTAACAGTTTTTGTCCTTTCGACTAACTGGCGTTAAATTTTTCTGTTAAGTTCAGTCATGTGCTTTACACACAAGGGTAGTTCGGTCATCTTAGCCTAATGGACTATTTATGTAATTAATACAATTACAAAAACAAAACCTCAATATTTTATAATATATCACTTTAAACCATCATCTTCTTCAAATCTTGTCTTCATCAATTTCCTCTGCTCTGGCTCCAACCACGATCACAATCTCCGGCCAGATACCAGCCTACCTCACCATCGTTTAAAACCATATCGATTAGGGTTCTATCATTATCAGATTTTGGGGTATTCGTACGAACCGATTTGGGTATTTTTGCGTAGATCGATTAGGGTTCCATGGTGGATGTGATAGAGAAGCGGTTGTGTCGGCAGAGATCGATAAAGTGATTGATGGTGTCGTGCGAGGGCGGCAGTTGGGGCTTTGGGGTTTCGGGTTTTTTGGAAAAACTTGAAAACAACGTGAAAACAACGGTGGTCAACAGCTATGGCAAAGGTAGATGACGGTGGAGACGCGGTGGTTGGTGGCGGCTATGGCAAAAGTAGGTGACGGTGGTGGTGGTGGTGGATGGCAGGAGAGGGAGAGATATGTATACAAGAGAGAGAGATTTATATAACTTTATTATTTAGTTAAAATTATTATATAAATTGTAAAATTACAAAACTACCCTCATGTGCCTTGCACATGATTAGATTTAACAGAAAAATTTAACTGGGTTACGGCTAAAGGACTTAACGTGAAAGGATTTGAAACATGAGATATGTTTTCTGCTATTTGTTTGGCTAAAGGACGTCCATTGAGAAACCGTTTAAACATAAAGGACGTCTTTTGTCATTTTGTCTTAATTTAACATATATCCATTAAAGTATAAGTAGAAAACTCAAAGAAAAAGATTAGCATATTAGAAAATGGTTTACAATTTTGTGTTCTCGATGACTCTAGCTTGAAATTCGGAAAAACAATTGCTTGCATACTTATATAACTATTTGCCTACCGATATGGATTATAGATGTACTCTTTACGACATGATTACATACCATTATTAAGGTACCTGGCCATTTCTTACCAACCCCCTTATTAGCAGTTAGCAATCTTGAAACTCCTCCAAATAGTGCCCAATGCAATAGTTCTAATCTCGTTGTCGGGTTTTAAGAGCGGTGTAAGAGGAGAAAACACAGCAAATCCTACCGTACTCGACATGCACCTCCCCATAACCACAAATTAACCACTACAGTGGTAACACACAAGATCAGTGACAACAACAGACCATCACCACATAAAGCATATAAAATGTCTTTTGCACTCATACCGTCTCTCTCACACGAAGTTCCTCTAGGAAACGATTTAATGTATCCATGGACACAATCAACCTCCACAACAAGAGGATGCTTTGATTATATAGATAACTAGATTTTATCCCCCGTATTACGGGGGCTGTTATACATTTTTTTTCATTTTCAATATTTATATATTTTTTTAGATTTTAATTTTGTTTATTGTAATAAAGTTAATAATATATACTTAGGGTTTGATAATGAAAGGGTTTTACAAATAAATGATATGTTATAACTCATTTAAAAGTTATCTGCGTTTGGTGACCTATGACCCGCTTAGATTCTTTTACTATAAAATTATTTCTTAATTATAAATAATATCTTTAAAAAAAAAACAATGAATATAATTTTTAGTATATCCTTATTTTAGAGGGGTTCATATAAAATATTTGGTAAGATCAATTTTTAATTTAAGAAGATGCTATAACCCGTTTAAGAGGTATCTGAGTTTGGTGAGACTCATACCCGTGAATTTGGGTCAAATGCATGAGAAGTATTTGTGATCACAGTATTGGTATCAAGATTTGCGACGGCGAAATTGTCGGAGCATTTGGTCGCAAATGTAAAGTCGGTCGAAATATGGTCACATCAGAGCAATTGCGACCAACGTTTTTCCCAGCGCTTTTTTGGTAGAAAAATGGTCGCAACAGGGCAATTGCGGCTTTTTTGCGACCAAAAAATGTGGTTCTTTAGATACCCATAATGGCAGTGCCTACAGCTTTGCTTGAAATTTCTCTAGCTCCCCTCCTGTAATTCTTTTTTTTCTTTTTCTTTTTTGCATTTTTAAGTTTAGTGTAGAGAGTTACACATGAATCCATTTCCTTGTAGCTAAATAAAGAGTAAAGTGCTATTTTCGTTCTTGTGGTTTGGCAAATAATGCGAAATTAGCCCAAAAAGTTTATTTTATGCATATGGACCCTCCACGTTTCCCAGTTCCTGCCAATTACATCCAAATCATTAACCCCGTTAAATTTGATCGTTAAGTAAGGGTAGACATGTATTTTCACTCTTTCTTTATTAAGATACGTATTAAAGTAAATTGCGGTTTTCGTCCCTCTGGTTTGTCCAAATCTGCAGTTTTAGTCTAGTAGTTTCAAATTTGCAATTTTCTTACATATGGTTTCATTTCACTTGAAATAAAACCCGAATTCCCTAATCTCGCTAAGTCTTGTCGTTAAACCCTACACGTGAGGGGCAATTTTGTTTCTTTTTTTTCCCCTATTTCCCCAAATACACCCAAGCCCCTCACGTGAGGGGGGGGGGGGAGGTTGTGAATTAGGTCTGTGGTTTATATGTGGAGAAAACGACAAAACTGATCGTCACATGAGAGGCACGCATATGGTTTAACGACCAGACTTAACGAGATTTGAGAATTCAGGTTTAAATGCAAGTGAAATAAAATCATAGGGAAGAAAATTGAAAATTTGAAACTACTGGACTAGAACTGCAAATTTGGACAAACCAGAGAGAGGAAAACCGCAACTCACTTAAATAACTATTATAATAAAGAAAGAGTGAAAATACATGTTTACCACTGACTTAACGATAAAATTTAACGGGGTTAATGATTTGGATGTAATTGGTAAGAATTGGAAACGTGGAGGGTCCATATGAAAAAAATAAACTTTTTTTTGACTAAATTCGAATTATTTGCCAAACCACAAGGACGAAAATGACACTTCAATCGCTAAATAAATTAAGGGTAAAGCAAATTAATAATTTTTGGTAAACCAAAAGAACATAATCACTTGCTATTCAATCATAGAAATATAAGTTAACACATGACATACTACACAACACATTATCTTCAATTTATTTTATATATTCCACTCTTCAATTTATCTCATAATGATGTTAAAAATGTTGAGGTCCCACATCTTAACCCCTACTAGAGTATACATGTATTTTGTTTTCATAAAATTGTATTTTAATTTTTACGTATTACTTTGCTAGCAACAAAACCACACATCAACTCAAAATAATTGGATCATAGTGTATGCCTTTCTTTAAATTAGTTGTACATATAACTAAATAATGAGTTAAAACTAGGGGGGCGTGAAACCGCTAATTTGTTAACCAGATTTTGACTTTTTGTTCAGTTTTGGCCAGAAAAGTAAACATTTGCCAAGAATTTAAAAAATCAAATATATTGAGGGAAAATTACTAATAAATGCTAATTAAAAACATATAAATATTTATAATTTTTAATAATGTATTTACTCAGTTTAAAATAAATGGCATGTCCATTCACCAAAACCATTTCCATGGACCATATTTGATCTAGGGTTTTCAAGTCCATTTGTTGCGTCAATCGAATAATACAATACGAATCTTGATAGTAATAATAATATTTTGTTAAATCAAATTGGTTGAGTAACAAACTTATTAAAAAAATTAAATTTAAAGACAAAAAATACATGAAAAAATAATTATAACATAGTATGTCAAATTTACCCGGAAATGTTATCGGATGAAACAAATGGACATGGCAATATTGATTACAAAAAGAGACTACATAACACTCCAAGGTTGATAGGCTTTCAATGATGTCACTTCAACAATAACTATTAACCTAATCAAATATTTTAGGAGACACAAATAAAAAGGTTTAAACAATAATGAAAGCTAATTTATTAATGTTAAAGCAAATTAAAGGATAACCAATGACCAGTTTGACAAATAACTTCAAACCTAATATCCTAATTCATCGGATGAGATGCATAAGTTCACTCGTTGTGATATAATCCACCAAAACAACAATCAAGTACTTTAATATGCCTACAAAGCAATCAATAACATATTGTAAACACCCAAGGTAACAAAATTTGCCAAGACAACAATCGAGTACTACAAAAACATATTTGAACCACAAATGGGAAAACTACCAATTAGTACATTTGACCATCACTTTTAAAAAAAATACATGGAAAAAATAAAGTTACAGTTTTATTTGACCAATAGAAGCCTCCAAATGTTCATTTCTCGCTGACATGGCGAGAAAAAAATTTCAAATTCTCAGCAACATTTAAAAGAAAAACAACATTAATAATATGATTCTCGCCTAAAAAGGTGCTTTCTCCACTTGAAAGAAAATGAAAAATTATATTCTTTTTCAGAAATAAAAAAGAGAGAAAATAACCAAAATTTAGAATAATGCACAAAAAAAGTTTTAAATAATGCAATTTTTAAATTAAAAAAAATTTATAAAACATTTAAAAGTATTAAAATTTTTACAAAGTTTAAATAATGCAAATAAATTTTTAGAACTTTTTAAATAAATTCGAGAATTAATTAATTGTTTTTAACACAAAGTTTAGATTACTGACGGGCCACTGCCACCCGCTCAAATCCATTCCCAAGTATCGGTGACAAACCTTAGGAGTAATTAAACCCACCATAAGGTTCACCGATGTCTATCGGTGGGGGTTGCCCACTGGTCATACGTGGTCGCCACGTCCCTCATATGAGACCACTAGACCACCGCCCCGGGCCCCATCATGCTACGCGTGACCTAACCTGACTAGACTGACCTTCTTCATTCATGTCATTCACCTATCATCATTTTTTTTATCTGTTTTTGGCTAGAAAGGTTGAGTCTTGGAGGAAGAAGGGATTTGGTTTGGATATGAAGATGAAGCTTAAAAAAAGCTATGGAGATGGAGCTTTGAAAAATCTATGGAGATTGATATGGTGAGCAGAAATGAAGGCAAGGAGATGGGGAGAAGAAGATTAATAAGGTTTTTGTTTATTAAGGTTTTGTGTTATAAATAGTGATTTTTTTAAAATTGGTTAATATGGGTTTATAAATACTTGGTATTTAATATGGATAGTTCATACGTTGTTTAATATTGTTTTTTAAGTTTTTATTTTATAAATAATAGTATTAAGTTTCATTTTATTTTTAGTAAAAAGTTAAATTGTACTAAATACAAAGAAAGAAAGAAAATGTAATATCTAGTTTTAAAGATATACATTAAATATAAAAATTCTATTAAAATAAAAAAAGATAGAAAATGGAGAATGATAGAGAATGAGGAAATAGTGTAAACCCATATGTTAAAGTGAGTTGAATGGTGATGTTGAATAATAATGGGAAAGCTTATGTGGTGCATACATGACGAGGGAAGAAAATGGAGTTGAGGGTGTATACCCCGTAGCCTAAGTGAGAAACCCTCATGACCAAGATGAAAATCCTATTTTTTGTAACATCTTGGAATTTTCAAAAATAATATTTTAATATTATTATTATTTATGATGGAAAAGTTTACTTGAAGTAGTTGAGTATTAATAAAATAATAATATTAGTTATTATGAGATTGGCTTGTGTTGCGATAAATAAATATGTGTAATGGACTTGGGTTAAAGGAAGGAAAAAGATCATGGGCTTAATCCCATGACCCATGGTATATAAACTATAATTATTCATTAATTCATTCATTCTTATCCATTCCATACACCACTCAAAACACACATTTAAGCTCTCTTTCATCTTTCTTTCTCTCCCTAACCAAAACCAAGAAGAAAGACCGGTCCCGATCTGAGGTAATGATAGTATGATATTATATTGATTCAAACCCGCTAGATCTAGTCGTGAAGCGACGAGCCGACACCCTCAAACGTTAAATTCACAAGATCCGGATGGAATCGGGTATAAACCGATCAAAAGACGAGCTTAGGGATCACCCTAGCTCGGATCCGGATCGATCTGGGTGAAAAACGATGTAAAAACACGTTTTTCCAAGCTGATCTGGCAGCTTAAACCCAGCCAGGGGCTCTGCCCTTGGACCCCGCTAGGGGTTGCCGCCCCTAGAACCCCGCTGCCAGGGGCGCTGCCTCGACCCCTGGAACGTGATAGTTAATTGAGGGGTTATAATTATACTAGAAACGTGATATAGGTAGTGATAGTTAATTGATACGCATAATTGTTATACAGTTAGTCGCACACAGCTAAAGAAAGAATTACCGTTAACTCTGAACGTAACCGCATTCAGGTGAGTTTCTAGCCCCATTTACTTGTTATGTTTTCGGGGCTGTGTGCATACTCGATGTGAATGTTAATACACTTAACTTAAGTGGTAAGTGTATGCTATATATGATATATGTGATACAATGTATGAATGTAATGAACGAATGCATGTCGGTGCGTGAACGATCTTCGGATATTGCACGTATCGTCAAGGAGTATGATTGTTAGATGAATGATGTAACGAACGCTTAGAGTGTTCGTATGCTATGATGTAATTATTGTATATGCGAGGTATCTGTAAGCAGGTACAAGAATGGTATGTGAAATCTACGCCCGACATAGTAAGTTAGGATGACAAATCCCTCTAAACTACTATTAGACCTAGACTCGATATGTGATAGCGTAAATAAGGACTGTGAACCTTATTACCGTTCCTTATACGGTTATTATATAATTGAGTATGTGTTCCTTCTATGGTGTACCTTCTATGGACAATATATATGGTTCCTTCTATGGATCAAGTATAGGCTCCTTCTATAGGTAATATGTAATGGTCCTTCTATGAAAAGTATATAGGGTCCCTTTTATGGGTAATGTTTAAGGATCCTTCTATGGATAATATCTAGGGATCCTTCTATGGATAGTTTATATGAATCCTTCTATGGATGACACAAGTTGTTACTTCTATGGATAATAGTAATTGTTCTTCTAATAAATATTATTCAATGGTCCCATTACGGATAATTATAAAGTGTCACGAACGAAGTTCATTTAAGTATGAAAACGTATATTCGGATACGTATACGTGAATGTATGAGAATGTATTGTACGTTGCCTGATTAACTAGAACTCACTCAGCGTGACTGACTTTTAGTATGCACGCAGGTAAATATGTTTAATGAGCTAGCATGAGGAGGGTACATGGCATGGATGAACGGCTGTCATCTGAAGATGAAACAAAATGATGTTCAAAATATGATGTTTTATGTTATGTATTAAAGACAAGTTTGAATGTTTTTGTAACGAATGATTGAAGTCAACGTTTCTGCGAAAGTTTTTAATTAACTCTGATGTGTAGAACTGTGTTTATGAGTAAATCCAACGCTAACGAAGGCACCGGGACTGGGGCCTTACAAGTTGGTATTAGAGCATAAGTTCGAGAGAATTAAGCACCCTGCATGCTTAGACTCGAACAGAGAATGAGATTTAAGTAAGAAAAGAAAGTAGATGCTAGTTAAAGAAAGCCATGTGTTACCCAAGCAAGCTAAGTAAAGATAAAGTATGTGATTAATTTCATATGTAATGTAAGAATGTGTGATTAATTTCACACGATATATGTATTTTAATACATATATCTTATTAGGTTTTAATTTATTTTATAAAATTTATTAAAAACTAATAAAAATGTTTATTTTTTTTAACAATATTATTTTAAGTAGAAAAAATTATTAAAAAAAGATAATATCATATTTCTATTAAAAAAAATCTTGAATTTTTACAAGTATTAACAAAACAAATTTTACATATAACAATATAAAAATATATATTTTTAAAAGCGCTCTATTTTTAATAAATATTATATCGAGATGTTCTTAAAAATAAACTAAATAAGATTGTTTTTAAATTTATAAAATAAGTTAAATAATATAAATTATTAAATAAAAATCAAATTATATAAAAATAAATAAATTGTTTAAAAGAAAGAGAGAAAAAAAAGAATGTTTAATTAAAAAGTGGGTGTGGCCATTTTTATAAGTATGCCAATAAACTTAGTCTTAGATGGCTTGCAAATGTGTATTTATATAATAATTAAATTTGGTAGTCAATGTTCATTTTTGTAAGGTGGTCAAATGACCATTTTCATAATTTTCCCATCATATAAAACAGATGTACTTAACTTTTAATCTTACATCCAAGAGGTATAATATGTAGTATAAAAAAGAAAAAAAAAGAATGTTTAATAAAAAGTGAGTGTGACCATTTTCATAAGTACACCAATAAACTTAGTCTTAGATGGCTTGCAAATGTGTATTTAGGTAATGATTAAATTTGGTAGTCGGTGTTCATTTTTGTAAGGTGGTCAAACGACCATTTTCATAATTTTCTAATCATATAAAACAGATGTATCTAACTTTTAATCCTACATCTAATAGATATAATATGTAGTATATATATATATATATATAAATATATATATATATTTAATTCAACTGCTAGTGTTTTGTCTTTCCTTATGGGACCAGCCATCGTTTATGAAAAGGACTCACTCCTCTCCACAAATTATGGTTAAAATTGTGAAGTCTAGTTATGGTAGATAGACCGAGTGTTTTTTTTTTCTTTGAACGTCATATATAAACCCAGTTATGCAGACGTTTGTATTATTTAACTAGTTTTTGAGGGTTTTTTCTATAGTTGTTTTAATAAAAGCCTGTTGTTAGAGTTATCCGATCATAATTCTGATGCACTTGACTTAAATTGGTATCATAGTCATTCAAGCATCTCCTATCAAGTTTGCTACAAGACTTATGTTTGTTGAAGACCAAATTAGAATTCTATATCAATTCGAAATTTAAGTTTGATCGATCTGAAGGACTAGAAGGAATGATGTCTCTTTCGTGATAATAACATAAGTTAACTTGAGGACATTGCTACTTGTTATATGTGATAGGACATTGCTAGTTGTTAAATTAAATAATAATAATTTCTTTAAAAGGGTTTTCTTACGTTCTAGAGTTTGTTAAAAACATAACTAACGTAAATATAACTTAAAATAAATACAAACTGTATTCCTAACACCTAAGTTTTTAAACTATATCATAGTGTAGATACAAATTTTAGAGATTATTAATAATAAAACTTTAGTAAAGGATAGTTTAATAACAAGTTTTTATTTAATAAATAATTTACTTATATTATTGTGTAGATACAAAATTCTAAAAGTTTTAAAATATTCTATGCTTTTAATTAATGACAAAGTTCAAAATTACATACAAAATATCATAGGTGAGACTTGAGGACATGGTCAAGATTGAGAGTGTCACACCCTCAAAATCCACTAACGGAGTTTTACCTTCAGAGGGTGTGAACTAACAGGATCGGATTCATTAGTTATAATCAAACCATAAAACAAAGTTTCAAAACCATGAAAACGTTTACGAGTATTTAAATGCGGAAGCGTAAAAACCATAAAATAAATGTTGCGTCACGCAGGACGACTTAAACCCAAAGATAACAGTTTTAAAATAGTTTGCATATCAAAAGCGTTTTCAAGCAATGCATGATCCTATACCGCGCGCCCGCCTCGGCTACCTGAGAATAACATACTAAAAGTGTCAACACGGGGTTGGTGAGTTCACAAGTTTATATCAATAAAGCGTTACGTTTGCGTTCAGTGTTCTGCGTTTAGCGTTTTGCGTTCAGCGTTTAGCGTTCAGCGCTTAGCGTTCAGCGTTTTGCGTTACCAGATAGTGTTATGTCAATTATATATCTATAGATAGCTAGCCTGTAAAACAAGTATTACTAAGTGTTCGACACCGAAGCTGACTGTTTATCATTTGCCTTGCCACCAGGTCTATCCCGACCATGGTATGTGTTTAGCCAAGATTACACCCACTCGACCTCCAGTCGAGTTTAGCGTTGGGTGGGTTTTGTCAAACCCAGTAGTACTACTCAACAATGACTCGCTATTATCCAATATTAAACGGTTCGATGTGAATGAAGGACTTTAGTTATTGCGTTTTCCACTTAGTCTTTACAAGTGATATATAATTTATATTAACAAAATCTTAAATGCGTTTTCGGAGTATGTTATCTCCCCAAGTGAAAAGCATTTGAAAACAGTTTAAAGGGGTAAGTGAACTCACTGTTTGCGAAGAATTCTCAAAATAAATCACCAAAGGATGCGCGTCACAGAAAAACTCTCTCTAGCGTTCTAAAACAACAAAGAGATTTTTCTAAGTGTCAGAACTATTATCGAGTCTCTAGACTCGGCACATAATACCTATGCACACAATATGTTTCGTGTTTCGTTTGTGAATCGTGTGTGACTTTAACAAGTACATTTGTGATACATTACATGTGTGAGCAATTATTTATGTGTCATGCATTAATAATGTACATCACTTGCAATTACTCCCCGTGAGGGCAATTTGGTCAACACATAACAATTAACTAGCAATTATTCCCCGCAAGGGCAATTTGGTCAAAACACGACAATTAATTAGCAATCATTCCCCTCAAGGGCAATTTGGTCAAACATGACAATTAATTAGCAATCATTCCCCTCAAGGGCAATTTGGTCAAAACACGACAATTAATTAGCAATTACAATGTTTCATGTAACTTTTACAAAATTCAGCAACTAGTTTATTAACGACAGAATTCTACTTGTAAAACTAGTCTATTCCACCGATCATAGCATCTCAATTAATTTACCAAAAATCATCACAAAAGCATATATGTGTTAAGTTTCCAGAACATATTTTGTTATATTTTTATTCCATATATATTTCTCATAATGATCAATTTACCACAGCAAACTCACAACAGTCAAATTTATGCGCAACAGAAAGTTATTTGCAATTCCCGTTAAATGAAAAATCCAACAAATGCAAGACCACTTGGGTTAGGTTCCTAAATCAACAAGTCAACTTCCAGAAGTGGAACCAACCCAATTGGTCTCGTAGTTCATGAGATATAATATTTACAAAACAACCTAACAGCAGGTCTAACAACTCAGCTTTGCACAACGTTTTTGTAAAATCATAAAAGTTAACTTTTACACGTTCAAAAATTGCAAATTTATATTCTTTAGAAACTAGACTCAACCTAGTTTACTGTAGTATCAATAATCTCAACCAATTTTCACATTTACACCCTGATACAGTCAATTGAACATCAACAACACAATCTGTCCAGAAACTGTTTGCATCCAAACTCAACATATTAACTATCTATGGACCACAAATCATTCATATAACATTCTAGACATTATAACCACTATCCATGCATATCAATTACACCATACATACATGGTTAGGGTTTTATTTGATCTCAAACTCAAAGACACAACAATTAACATGTAATAATATCAATACTAGTTATCAAATCATCATCAATACATCATCAAATCAAACAAAACATTTGAACACAACTTATATACAAAAATCGGCCCTAGGGTTTTTAATTAACCCATTAAAAATCGAAATTAAGTATAAAGGATGCAAAGGATAGTCGTTTATACCTTCCTAGCACCTTAATCTTCAATCAAAAGCTTGAAAATTGATTGTATGTGTGTGTGTGATGGCCGACGGCTGCCAAGGGGGTGAGAGGGAGGGCCGATCGGTGTAGGAGGAGAAAGAGTGTTAGGGTTTTAGGTTTATGTTATTATTTATAATAACATATTACACTTTAGTCCCTCAACTTCCAAATGTTACTTTTCTAGCTTAAATAACTAGTTCTAGCACGTTGAGTTAACGTTTATACAATGTTATCACATAACACATAAGTCTAACACATAATTATCACAAAATTATTGTTTTGACTTTTTTCGTTTATTCACCAATTGTTTGCGTCAACTCGTTTGCGTTTCGGTGCAAATTCCCGAAAGACTACACATGTAGTAAGTGTCAAGCGTCATTTAAACCCTAGTTTAAATGTAATGAGGTGTGTGTTATAGATTCAATGATCTTAAGTTTGAATTGACGGAGTTGAGTTAACGGAGTTAACCTGAAATTGACGATTGTCACAGAGAGCATGTATGAAAGTTTATAAATATAAACTAGTGTTTTACCCGGCACGTTGCGCCGGGGCAGGACAGTAAAACCCGGACAATGGTAGAACCCAAGTGTTGTCGGTCGCAAGTGTTAAGGCGGTAAGTCGACACAAAGTCGGTCGGTTTCGTTTCCGTGTGTTATTGTACCGGAACTAAAACCAAAATAATAAAAAATAAAATATAATTTGAGGTGGACCAATGGGGTGGTGTCGGCCGGTAAAACTTGGGCGCTGGTAAAACACGACTGTTGTCGATCCCGGGCGGTGAGTCTACACAAATTTGGTTGGAATATGTCACGTTCTTTAGGGTACCAGGACTAAAAAATAAACAAAATTGGCATTCGGTCGGATTTCATCAGTTTTGTTATGGTACTAAAAACAAAACGCTTTGAGTCTACTCGAATTCAGTTGATTTCTGTCACGTTCGTTACGGTACCGGAACTAAAACAAAACAAAAAACAAAATTGACATTCGGTCAGCCGAAACTAAAACAAACAAAAAATGATCGGCCGGGCCCAATCAAAACTTTGTGGCATCAAACTTTTTAATTGTATATATAATAATAATGAACTAGTTTTTTTCCAACGCGTTGTGTCAGGGCAGTTGAAATTTAGTTATGCACCCTTGTGAATTTGGTCGGGTTCGGATACGTTTATTATGCTACATAAATTAAAAAAACTCGTATACTTATAATACAAATAATAACATGTTTAAAATGACGTTTATACGGGTTGTAAACCCGGATGTTGCGGTGGCGACTCGACACAAATTCGATCAATCTCGGTTACGACACATTTCATACGACATTAATTCGGTCGGTAAAACCTAGACATTGTGGTGTGGTGGTGACTTGACACGAATTCGGTCGGCCTTAGTTACAACACATTTCAAACTACGTTTATTCGATTGGTATAACCTAGGCGCTGCGAGAGTGCTCGACGCGAATTCGATCGGTTTTGTTTACGTCTGTTATGGTACTCAAACTAAAAAACAAAAAAATTTTACATATTAAAAGCCAAAAAAGAGATTAAATTCAATGCAAATAAAAAGTTAAATGTAACATCAAAGAGGATTCGAACATGCAACATGGAAGTGAATAAATGCTCAAAGAAATGGAAGAATAGCCATCAAGTCACATATATACCATCTGTTTCAATGTCAATTGAATTACCTAAATATACAATTTAATTATAGCTTTCAAAATTTTGTGACACCAACATCCAATATTTATCTTATATATATAATATAAAGAAAGGTATGGTATGGTTGTATGGAAAGAAAGGAACCGGACCCTAATAATATCTGAGGCAGATGGGAACCGGGCCCTAATAATACTCGAGGAAGAAGGGAACCGGACCATAATAATATCCAAGATAGAAAGGGAACCGAGCCTAATAATACTCTAGGAAGTAGTGCGAAATGCTTCTTAAAACGTAGAGATATGTATGTATGTATTAGTAAGATAAAACAAGAAAGAAGTAAAGTATGAAAGTAATAAAGTAAGAATGCAAAAGTGTATCAATGAAAGGTAAGTTAAGTATACGTACGTGTCTTCGGATACAAATATATGTGAATGAATGTATGTTGTCTGATTAACAAGAACTCACTCAGCGTAGCTGATTTTTAGTATGCACGCAGGTGAGTATGATGAGACAGCTAGCTTGAAGAGGGTCACATGGCAGAAGAATAACGAAGCTGGCATCTGAAGACTCAGTTTATGATGTTTGAACTTAAAGACTTATTTTATATTATTTAAACCTTAAGACTTATGTAACGAATGGATGACATTTATCTATTCCGCGGAAAGTTTAAATTAACTCTGATATGTAGAACTGTGTTTATGAGTAAATCCAACGTTCAAAGTAGGGTATCGGACTGGGGCCTTACATTTTAAAATGCAGTTTTTATGTGGTTTAAAATGTAGTAGTAGAGCTGCCAAAAATAAAGTTCTAGAGTTGCCTAAAATGCACTTATATTCTGACTAAATTTTAGTTTTAATGCTGTAAAAATTGCAGCATTGAAAGCAGCTTAAAAATGCTGTTTTATGCCGATGAAAAATGCAGTTTTATGCTCCTGGAAAAATCGTATTTGCGACAGCCTTATTTTGGGGCGAAGTTGGAAATCAAATTACGAAGTGACAATAGTAAGTTAATAAATAGTAGCTGAAATAAAATGTTATATTGATGAGCTCTATTAAGTGTATAAATTGTATGTTATGCTTTACAACATTATAATTATATAAACATAAGAAGTATGCTTAGGGTATATATAATAACATCCCAGTTTTTTCGTAAATTATTTTAATGTTATATACATGGAGATATTTAGATATGCACAAAGACTTTTGAATAAACAATCATTTTGCATTATTATAATGCTTATGTATTAAGTTGTTATGATTTTTTGTGTTTTTAAATAATTATCATTTTTTGCATGTGTATATTATTTTATTGATATTGTATCTTCTACTTAGTCCGTGTAGTGCATAGATTACTAACATAGAAAAATCTATTTACCATGGTACAAAATCAAAGTAAACAATTATGAAGATCTTTAGGTAAGCAATTTGAACCAATGGCCAGGCCATGTTAATGTAACATCTCGAAATTTATAAGAATAATATTTAATATATTATTTAATTATGGTGAAAAAGTTTACTTGAGTTAGTAGAGAAATAATAAAATAATAAATATTAAAGGATAGCATGCTAATTAAATGTAATTAATTATGGACTAAAAAGGAACGATGGGCCTAAGGTCCATTGGCTTAAGGCAGTACAAATACCCCTTAAAACTCTAATTCTTTCCATTTTCATACATCTCTGCACCACAGCCTACACCATAAAAAACACACACTTCTCCAATTCCCGTTTTTTAGAAAACCACCCACAAAAACACAAAAATTCCCAGAGATCTAACCGTCAGATCGGTCTCAAATTTTATCCGAATGTTCATGGTAAATAAATGAAGTTTTCCACCGATTAGATCTTCGATCAGATGTCGGGAAGTCCGGTTTTTATCGACAAAACCATAGCATGTCAAAAGTGAAGATTCCGGCGACTGTTCAGCTGTTCCGGCGACTGTAGCGGCGGTTTCCAGTGAAGACAAGCTGATGGGTTTGTAGATCGGGACAAGGAGATTCTGTGGCCGCTTGAATCACTCAAATTGGAGTTCGTTGGATATAGTTTTGGGCCTCTCGAGTGATTTCAGACAAAAACCTCAAAGATACGTTTTTGTTAAAAATGCTTACTGTTCATGAATGGATTTTCATGAAAATTGGTAGGATGATAGATCGGGTCGTGATTATTGATAAAGTAATGAACTTGATAGTAAACGGGTTAGTTGGTTCTTTTCGGGTAAAACGAGTAGCGTTCGGTTTGAGAAAAGAACGGGTAAGCGAAGTCAGTTTTGCATGAAACTTAGTAAGGTAGTAAATCGGACCTTATTATGTAATAAAGTTGCAAATTTGATGTTTAAAATGGACTTAACGAACTCATGGATATATATGGCTCATAAAGAAACCCTAGATCTAGCCCTTGAACGTTTTGGACCATAAAGGTTCAAGCTTTATGGTCACTCGGGTCAAGTTTTGGCCGAAAACGGTTAAGGGAACATCAATGGACTAATACGAACCATAATAATGTATAAGGCCACGGGATGTATGTTATTGATGATAAAATGAGCCAAAGACAACAAGTCGTTCGAATACAGCGAGAACCTACAACACGTTCGATTACGTTGTAATCAATTACAATTAAAGGTTCGATTACACTGTTGTGTTCGAATACATGGACACAACTCGCATACAATAGACTCGATTACAACTACTTAGTTTGAATACAAGTGGGACAGTCAATTACTCATTAAACTTGCATACATTATGTACATTCGAATGCATCCATAGACTCGAATACATGTGGTCTGCAGCTCATTCGATTACATGTTATATTCAATTACAATTATGGATATCGATTACATCTTATACTCGATTACATGGATTAAAGTCGCATACAATATGATTTTCGATTACAATATGGATACTCGATCACATTGTATATTTGAATACAATGGAATACTCGATTACAATATTCGTATTCGATCACATGCCCTTACCCGATTACAATGATCAAGTACGATTACAACGGGCTAGTTCGCATACATTGGAGCTAGTCGCGTACATGGTCTAAGCTCGCTTACAATGGACTAAGTTCCGATACTTATGCAAATCGCATACATCATAGTGACCCGATTATATTGTAAATTTGTATACGAACTAAATTCTAAGTAAAATGTAATCTAAAAAAGACCATTAGATTAGACCAGGCTTAGCCATTTTGGCTGAAATTGAATAATGTGATTAGGACAAGTATTGATACACGTGATTAATATACAGTTAGCAGAACTCAGTTAAAGAAATGAATAACAGTGGACAGAGAACGTAACAGAATCCAGGTGAGTTTCTAGCCCCATTTCCTTGTTATGTTTTCGAGGCTATGTGCATACTCGATGTGAATGTTAATACACTTACCTTAAATGGTAAGTGTATGCTATGATTATTGATGTGATAGTATGTATGAATGTTATGAATGAATGATTGTCGGTGCGTGAACAATCTTCGGATATTGCACGTATCGTCAGGGAAAGTAATGTGTAGTATGTCTAGTATGAAATATGTATGTATGAAGGTAAGTAATGAAATGAGTATGTACGAAAGTATGTTATATAAGGAAAAGGTATGTATGATTAAAGGATGGATTAAATGTATGGTTAAAGGGTTGCAGGCCCTAATAATATCTGCGAAGGTTAAAGGGTTGCATACCTAAAAATATTTGCGAAGGTTAAAGGGTTGTAGACTCTTCTAAACTCTGCGAAGGTTAAAGGGTTGCAAACCCTAATAATATCTGCGAAGGTTATAGGGCGAAATGCTCTTTAAAACGAATAGTTAGTTATGTATGAGTGCACATGCTAAAAGAATGAAAGTATGAACGAAAGAATGAAAGTATGTATAAATAAAGGTAACAGGTTAAGAATGGGATATGTATCTTCGGATACGTATTTATAAGTAAGTATGTGTATGTATTGTATGTTGCCTGATTAACTAGAACTCACTCAGCGTAGCTGACTTTTAGTATGCACGCAGACAAATAGGATGAAGGAGCTGGCTTGAGAGGCACACATGGCATGGACTGAGCTGACTGACATCTAGCGAAGGAAAGTTATGATGTTTTATCTTAAGACAATTAGAATGTTTTAAACAAGAATGTTATGATTTTGTAAAATATGTTTGATGTTTTTGTATTCCGCGAAAAGTTTTAATTAACTCTGATATTTAGAACTGTGTTTATGAGAAAATCCAACGCCAAAGCAGGCACCGGGAACGGGGCCTTACAATATATCTCAAATCAACTGCCTGCAATACTTGGAATCCTGTTAGAAAGCATATCTTGTGGTAACTGTTAGTAAGTCTAACCCCCTTCACAACTCAACCTAACTTATTATTAAAAAATTAATTTCTCTCTTTTCCATCTACACAACCCAATCAAACTTAAGTTTTCACTCTCTTTCACAACCAAACCAACCTATTTTTTTATTGTGTAATATATATATATATATATATATATATATATATATATATTATGATTAACTTTCATTGTATTAAAAATAACTTTTGTTTGACAAAACCTATTTTAAATATAAAAGAAATTCTCTATGTTGTGAGCGGAGAATTTTTATTGATAAATTTTGTTTTTTTACTTATATTTTCTTGAATAACATTAAAATATTTTTTATTGATAAGTTTTATTAACAAAAATACAGTTTAAATTTGAATGGCTCAGACTTTCATTTGATAATATTTTTTTTGGAAAGGCGGTATTCTATATAAATAAAGAAAACAGTCATAGCAAGTAACTAGAACAAAAAAACACATAACATTATAAATACAATAGATGGTTCTTAAGCCACTCGAATCTAGAAATTGTACACTTACGATTTCTGCTACTATACCACAAGAACGAGAAATGTAAAATTTCATCAAATAGCGTTTGTTATGCCGAGTCTTCTCAAATACCAAGTCATTTCTAAATCTTCAAATAATCCACCAAGTGACAAAAATAATCATCTCAATCAAATCTTTCATATGAGTTTGAACTCCCAACGTGTCCCACCAAGACATCAGCTCAATCGGAACCAAAGAGGAAGACGATGGAAGGCCAAGCCAAGAAGCAATAAGACTCCAAATCCAATTAGCCACCGAGCACATACCGAAAACATGGTCAATAGACTCCTCACGATCATTACAGACAGGACATAAACAGCTCAGAATGTCTATAACCTTACTCACGAAATTGACTCTCGTAGGAAGTCTCTTAAGCAACACCCTCCAAGCACAAATATTAACTCTTCTAGGAAGAAATTTGAACCATATTGTCTTTCGAGCCCACGACTGAAGAATAATGTCATCAATAACCTTCCGAACACCTTAACCGTGAAGTTTGTCATATCCCCAAAACTCCAAACCCATCTAACTTGAGAATCCGTTAAACTTACATGTCCTAACTCAACCATCAAATTGTTCACTTTCTCTTCCCGTCTAATCTCTCTTCTCCAATTCCAAGAAACACCATCTGCCCTTTGATTAACAAAACATTGTTTGTCCATTTCAAAGACATAAGGGCGAGGATACTTGACAATATCCGATAGTTAGGATTCATTTCAACTCCATATATGACTTTGATCAACTTAACCCACAAACAATTACTATCCAAAACAAACATCCAACGCCACTTTTGTAAAAGAGCCTTGTTAAATGCCTCCAAGGAACCAATCTCGATACCTCTTTTCTCTTTAGATGCCAACAGTTTTTTCCAAGACACCAAATGAATTCTTCTTTCATCATTTTTAAAACCCTAAAAGAACCGAGACCTAATTCTTTCCGAAACCTTCAAAACACTTGAGGCACAAGAACAAAAATAAATTCCCAAACACTCCAAGGACCGAAGTGTTTAAAAGAGCTCAAGCTCCAATAGATAATAAATTTGACTTCCAAACGAAAGACGAGTTTTGAATTTATCTATGATAACCTTCCAATCTTCAACCCTTTTGATACTCGAACCAACAGGTAAACCCAAATAGGTGAAGGGAATTTTAGCCGGAAGACATCCTGTCGAAGAAGCACATAAAACCACCTTCTCATACGGAACTCCACTCCCTATAAATTAGATTTGAATAAATTTAACTTTAAACCTGAAGCCAGATAAAAACAATTCAAGATCTGAACATACCATTTATATTTGCCTCCGGCCATTCCCCCAAACATATAGCGTTGTCTGCATAAAATAGATGAGAGATACGCCCTCCGTTTCTACCAATCCGAGCTCCTTTAAAAATACCTGCATCAATAGCATCCTCCATGGCCACATGTAGCCCTTCCATAGTTATTAAAAAGAGAAACGGAGACAAAGGATCACCTTGACGTAAACCTCGATGCATCTCGAATACCAAAGTCGGACTTCCATTAACAAGAATTGACATACGAGGCGATCCCAAACACACTCTAATCCAAGAAATCCATTTCATTGGAAAGCCCATGTGTTCCATCATCTTAAACAAAAAAATCCACGATAAAGAGTCATACGCTTTTTCGAATCAATTTTGAATGTCATCAATTTTTTATTCCTATTTTTGAACCACTTAACCACTTCATTCATAATTAAAGAACCATCCAAAATTTGCCTTCCTTTTATAAAAGCGGTTTGTTCCGGGCTAGTAACTGAATGAATGATCTTACTATCTCGATTTGCCAGAATTTTAGCTAACACTTTGTAAACAACTCCGATTAGGCTAATAGGACGAAAATCTTTGACAAGCACCGGACTTTGCACGTTAGGAATTAAAGTAACAAAAGCGGAGTTACAACCTTTTGGAAAGGAAGCTTCCAAAAAAAATTGTTGAACCGCCTCAAAAAAATCCTCCTTCATAATGTCCCAAACTTTTTAAATAAAAGCAAAAGAGAAACCGTCCGGTCCCAACGACTTATCTGAACCACATCCCCAAACCGCCAACTTCACTTCCAACATAGTTACCCCAGAAACTAAAAAATCACTATCACCCGGTGATAAAAACTATAATTTATTACTTCTTCGAACAACCTCCACCCCATCAAAAGTTTAAATATCTTTGAGTAAAAATCGAAAAAGACCTGTTTTACTCGAAGAGGATCTATAAACCACTCCCCTTTATCTTTAACTCCTGAAATGTTCATTTGTTTCCGCCTTTGCTTAAATAAAGCATTAAAAAATTTTGAGTTTTCATCACCTTCCAAAGACCATTTATATTTAAGTTTAATCGCCATTTCTTTGTTCTCAAGATGATTCAACTTCTCCAACTCGACAAGCAAATCATTTCTCTCCTCAAACACCCCTTCGTCTATCAAGCCTGTTTCAATCTTATATTCATTATCAATCAACTTAGATTCCAACCTCACCTTATCTTTTGAAGATATTTCTTTGTTTACTTTCACCCAACCTTTTATTCTTTTCTTGAGCAACTTCAGTTTGTTCTTAACCTTAACGATACCTCTACCAACAACTTCCTCTTTCCAAGCATCTTCCACCACCTTATCCAGGCCATTCAAACCATGAATTAAAAAATTTTAATGGAATACGACCAAAGTTTACCTCCTTCATTTGAATCATGATGGGTCTATAATCCGAACAACCCAATGGCAGAATCGTAGCCGCCAAAAGCAGCATCGCATCCAATAATTCTTCAGAAATTAAAACTCTGTCAAGTTTACTTAACTTTTTACCCGAGAAGGCAACCCGAGTAAATTTAAAACATCCTGAAGGCATATCGAATAAACCAATCCGATCAATAATTTTAATATTCTTTTTAAGATAATGCTTCGTTTTTCATTTGATAGTTATATATAAAAATAGATACTGCCAAAGCAATAAATAGTTCAGATGAGGCAATATAATTTAATTAACTTATTGAAGGCTTTGCTACTATAAATTGGACGTGACTTAATGGTAAAGCACTCACTTTACTAGTGAGAGGTAGGAGTTCAAACGTCACTATCACCAATTTATATGGGGATGCCCTTGACTTGCCAGGGTTCGAGTTCTGATCTCACCCGGTTTTACCGGCCCCTCGTTGTCGTGCCTTTGGTGGGCGTGGGGGTCGGGTTTTATCCGGGGAATCCCTCAATAGGTGGACCGCTAGGGGCTCCGTCCGTCCGAACTAGTGGCCGGCTCGGGCTACCTTTAGCCAATGAGGGTCGCGTACGGAGTGCCCGACGGTACTAAGTTGATCGTTTAAAAAAGAAGATGGCTTTGCAACTTTTTGACAACTATAAGTCGGTGTACCGACTTGGTTGCCTAATTTAATTGATTTTTTGATTTTCTTAAGGGAATCTTAGCCGACCGACCGACTCACACTCCCCGATGGGGGTAGTCTAAGAGAAGAGAGCATATGAGATAAGAAATTAAAAGACGGTAAAATGAAAAATACTTTTGACTCAATCGATACGTAGTTATATAAGCAACACTGCTACAGCCCGTTAAAACACAAAACATACATGCAAGTATACATTAAGCTTTGATAATATGCTTAACGCAAAATCTTAAAAATAAAATGATCAAATATTTCAAAGCTAAACAAAAAATAAATCAAGCAGATAGGTAAAAGAAATGGGAATGAAAAATATAAAAACTAATCAAGTAGATCAAGAATCGGTATGCATAATATAATGTATAGGTCAAATCTACAGTTGATCATTAATCAAATATGGATAAAAACTAATGAATAGAATAGGAGGAATGATCAACATTAAGCTCCATAATCATGTATTAGATCGATGTATAAAATGAGCAACAAAAATTTAAGATGGACAATGGATAGATTAATGGATCAAATCAAATCCAATACAATTAGGGATTTCGTATGTGGCTGAAATCATAACCTAAAATCTCTGATTCTTAGTTACTGTGAGAATGATTTTACAAAAATAAATCTTATGCAGAGTAGATCCTGAAAATAAAAATACATACAAAATCGTATGCAAACGAATAGCATAAAATCAAATTGAATGTAGCGTAAACATCAATGTTGGTTGCATCATAAACATGTACTATCTATAGGGTTAGAATATATCAAAGAAAAAGTGCATGGTCTTTTCTATCGGTACTAAATAACAAATCATGAATACATCCAGGGGTGGCTGGTGGGACAGCGAAAACAAGTTAGGGCTTTAGGCCTACACTTAATTAAGGTCTCCAAGTTTAAAAAACGTTACATATAGATATATTATAATGGGTAAAGTAAACTCAAAAGTAATATATATTTGTGGTGGTAGGCTTGATTATTACTAAAGTATATGTTATTAGTTCAAAACTTGTAATAAGCAAAAAGAAAATTTCTTAACAATTTTCATGAAAATGCCCCAAAATCTTGTTTTGATTTAGGCCTTCACATTCGTTGAGCACGGCCCTGAGTACATCGTCAAGCATATTAATTAAAGGACTTCAAATTAAAGGAAATCAAATATATTAGTACTTGATCTTATTATCCTCATAAGATTTTGATGAACTAATGAATTACCAATTCAGTCGGCATCTACAAACAATTAAGTTTGATCGATTAAGTATTCATGATGAACACGATTTCTCTTAGTGATTATACTTAACCTGAAATCGAATTGCAAGATATAGGATTCATACTATTGGGGAATATTAAGAATGAAGACAAATAGCATACCTTAACAAAATCGAGCAATCATGATTGGCTAGATGGTGATTCAAATCGTCTATGATGAATTCCTTGAAAATTTATTGCGGCGATGAAACGATGCAATCTTAGTCGTATTCTTGTCACTTCTCTATTTTATAATACCTTTGGCAACAAATATAATTACAAAAACAGAATGATACGGTCATACAGAACAGAACACTAGAGTGATATGAACCAAAACAGAAGGAAACCTATATCAAAGGTTACCCCGGTAGTAAACAGAATGAAGAGGTAGGTCTCAGCAGAGCCCAGTTGGACCCGCAAGACTCACCTTGAAGAGGGACGTCTGCGCAGAAACCAACTGGATCCGCAGGACCCACCATGCTCAGAGACGTGACGTCCTTACGCGCAGTACGCAAGCTGTTCCCGCAGGAAATGCCTCCCAATGGTGAAGGACTCTGCCTGTTCCCGCAGCTGCGGATACAAGCCATCAGGGAAGGCCACCCGCGCAGCAAGGCTACACGCACAAGGCACTTAGCTCTCAATCACTCAGTGTCACCTGAATGAATGAGCAAAGCCGGGAACAATCCCGAACAAAGGCGGGAGGGGGAATACTCCCGTCCAAAAGCCAGTCCGTACGATACGGGAAGATCTTCTGTACTGTACCTGACGAGGTATGAGCAAAAGATCTGACTAAAGATACGACAGCTTATTGACAACAGTATGGCGAGCAGCATGCTCCTGTACTGTATGTCACTATTAGCCGCTGCCTACTCACCAACTCCTGTCATACCACGTGCATAGCCGGCAGTTGGTGGAAAAGGAATAGTACACAGCAGGCCTGGTCATTGTCAGCCGCTGCCTACCCACCAACTACCAGCAGGGCACGTGCGTAGGCCACAGTTGGTAGAACAGGAATACTATTCAGCCGGCCACACCTCCTTGGAAACCTACCTTCGGCTATAAATACCTCAAATGGTATGATCATATCTTATCACATTATCATCATATTATACCTGATATCTGCTCTAGCAATCTCTTAATATACATTTATATTTAAAGAGCAATCGATTCTCACGCCGGAGGGTGGTCACAAGGAGGAACCCCCCTTCTCAGTGACAAGCTCACGGTGTCTGTTTTGCAGGTTATCAGAAGAACCATCTTTGCCGGGTCTAACCCCTCGTGGGAAACATCTATCTAACCCCCAGGTTACCCGTAATCTGCCCGGGGTCCGGTTAGTGTTTCTTCATTGGCGCCATCCGTGCATAAAAGCTAGAACTTCATTTTTCTTCAGTTTTTTCAAACTTCTGGAAAGATGGTTAAAGAAACTCCGGTAACCACAACCCCAGCTACTGGGGGGAATACCGGCTACACAGTCTTTACAAACACTACCCCGGTTACCCAAGCCGGGGCAAGTAAAGTAAATTTTACGAACACTACCCCAGTTACCCAAGCTGGGGCAAGTGCAGTAAATAATCGCTCACTGGGATTCACCGATACCCAGTTAGAGAAACGAACAAGACTCCCCCGCCAAACACTCGATGAAGTTAAGGCATGGGCGGAGGCACGACAGAAGGAATTCCAAGCTGAGTTGGACGAACGCTTGCGTTCCGTCCAAAAGGCTGACGAATTCGAAGAATACTTGGACGATGACTCGGAGGAATCCGACACCGACGCGAACCCTCGCCATAGGGCAAAACGGAAGCGTAAGGAAACGGACTCCCAACCGAGAAGGCGTTTTGGAGAAGCCTTTAAACCAAAAAACACAGGTGGAAATCCACGTGACTTCTCCAAAACATTCAGACCAACTGTGGCAAATGCGGGAACGTCCAAATTTGCAAGGGACATTGCGGAAGCAATTGCCCCAAAAAGTGCCAAACAAATGTCCAACATAGGCACATATGATGGTATATCTGACCCAGATGATCATTTGAACAGATTCATAGTGGGGGCAACCGTCAGCAATTGGACGGAACCTACGTGGTGTTACATGTTCCAAATGACGCTTGTTGGGCCAGCTAGAGCGTGGTTTGATCGTCTACCGGTCAACCACATATACGATTGGGCAGACTTCCAACAAAAGTTTAGCCAACACTTCAGCCAGCAAAGAAAGTATACCGAGGAGCAATGGACAATCCTCAAGTGCATTAGAGAAAAAGATGAATCTTTGCCAGATTTCATCACTCGCTTCAACTCAAAGAAGCTAAGCCTGGGTAACATTAGCGAAGATCTTGTTCGCGCTGCTTTTATTCAGGGCGCGAACGACCCAGAGCTCATCCGCACCTTAACGGGTAAAGATAGCATGCCATCCACATGGGATGCCATCAAGACAGCAGCTAAACGCTTTGCGGAAACTGAGAAGCAACTGGGTAGAGATCTCCCCCAGAGCACAAACCTCTACACCCAGAGAACAAGAGAAGACAACGTCCTTACCGCCCGACTAAACAAAAAGCGAAAGCTAGGCATTTGGCAGTCAAGGGTAAACTTTGACACCTCATCCGGCTTGCAACATCGGTTAGGCGGAAGGGATAACGTACAGTCAAGCCAGAACTCTAGATGGACGCCACTCACCAAAAGCGTCACCGAGATATTTGCCACTGAGGAGCTCCCATGGCCAAAGGCTCCAATAATCCGACATCGTCACAATGCTGATCGGAGCAAATACTGTGACTTTCACAGGACAAAAGGCCACAACACTGAAGAATGCATAGACGTAAAGGACATGGTCGAAGCATTTGTCAGAGATGGGACGCTCGCGCACCTCGTGGCGCAATGAACGCTGAGCAGGCCGATGCGTGTAGAACCCCACTTGGGGAAAACACGAATAAAATTGCAGCTTCAATGTTGGAGACTACATACTGCGCAAACAACGAGATCCCGAACCAGGTGCATATCGGCTCGATGGCACTCCCATCCCAACAACATGGAAGGGAGCGCAATTACACAGTTTGCATGTAGATCAATTCCAAATTTGTAAAGAAAAGGCCTAGAGCCACTTCTAATGGAAATGATTCTCCTTAGAACATCGACGCTGATGATTTTATATTTATACTTTATGAACTATCAACACTGATGCCGGTCTTCACCGCATACATAAGTGTGAAAGTCGTTGCATGGGGAAGGCGGCAAAACCCGCATAAACCCAAAAAACGACAAACCTTCACGCAGGTCAGTTGAAGGGTAAAGTTCAGTCATCCTACTAAATGAAAGTGCCGGTCTATCCGCATGAATCATGATAGAGGAAACTGAACACTAACCTATTAACAACCGCGCGTCGAACGGTTAATTTATTCAACACGGATATGCCGGTTTTCACCGCATAATTACGTGGAAAGTCGTTGCGTGGGGAAGGCGGCAAAACCCGCATAAACCCAAAAAACGGCAAACCTTCACGCAGGTCAGTCATAGGTAAACTTTGGTCAACTAAATGAAAGTGCCGGTCCTTACCGCACAAATCATGAGAGGAAACCGAACCTATTGACAACCGCGCGTCGAACGGTTAACTTATTCAAAACAGAGAATTTCTAACAAAAGGATGAGGAAAACCTACACGCAGGTCAGATATAGGTAAAGTTTAGCCATCCTACTAAGTGCAAGTGACGGTCCTACCCGCACAATCACGAAAGAGGAAGCAAAACTTCAACCTATTATCTACCACGTTCAAAGGTTAACTTATCCTAAACACTTAGAAAATTTCTAAAAAGATGAGGAAAACCTACACGCAGGTCAGATATAGGTAAAGTTTAGCCATCCTACTAAGTGCAAGTGACGGTCCTACCCGCACAATCACGAAAGAGGAAGCAAAACTTCAACCTATTATCTACCACGTTCAAAGGTTAACTTATTCTAAACACTTGGAAAATTGCTAATTTAAACTAAAGTATGCAAGTCATATAACTTTTATAAAGCAAGGAATCCAGTGAAAATAGCGGTCTTACCCGCACAAAGATTTATATTTCATAATATTCATTACAAGAATGGCCGGGTAACTACCCGCCTACAAGAAAATAAATCTATACAAGCTAAAACTATCCTAGCAGTGGGAAGGGATCTTCAGGATCAAGCTTCAGGGCCGCTCCCACTTGGACCAGCACCATCAGTAGAGCGTGGCAGTTCAAGGAAAGCTTTAAGGATAGCTAGCCCATCATCAGCAGCAGCAACTTCGTTTACCTTCTCCACCACCGGATGCGGGAAGGCGGCATACTGATTCACTGCTTGGTCATAAATAGCTTCAGTATCAACATTATACAAAGGGAAGTTGGAAGGCGGGATGCCTTTCTCAACGAACCCTAGACCAAGCAGGAAGCCGGCCTTTTCCCCATCCTCGTGAGAAGCGTTGTGAGCTGCGCTCATAGCATTGTCATAAGACGTCTCCGTGAAGACTCGATGCACAACCTACAAAAAAAAAAAGAAAATACAAGTATTAGAACCTTTTCTATTTACAAAGAAAAGCGTAAAGACATGAAAAGCTTACCTGAGACAACGCTTCTCGAAGAAGCCATTCCTTGGCAACCAGAGCTTCTTGGAGGGCGGCTTGAGCTTGGGTACAGGCGCGTTCGGCTTCACTTTTATTAAGGTTGGCAAGCAACACTTCCTTTGCAGCAGCCTCTTCGACGCCCTTTAGCTTCCGCTCGGTGTGGTCAAGCACGCCCCTCTGGTCCAGGATCTCTTGGAGCTTCTTCGCGTCCTCCATCGCCAAGGCATCATGAGCCTGCTGGAGAGCCTCTAATTTGGCTTTAAGCTCTTCATTCTCCACGCGTAGAGGCTCAACAACAGCTTCAGCCTTGGTGGCCCTTTCAGTTGCGTTCCTAGCAGTTTCCTTAGCCAGCCGAAGCTGTTCATTAACAGCTTGGGCAGCCTTGGAACGGGCCTCGAGACGGGCCTGAACCTCAACTTCAAGGGCCTTGAACGCCTTCTCCTTCTCCGCAGCAGCTGCGGAGAGCCTCCTATTCTCCTCCCGGACAGCCCGCGCCTGAGCTACTTCCTGAAGGCGAGCTGCTTTTAACTTGTCGTTTTCACGACAAAGCAGCTCGACGCGCGGCTGCATCCGGGCCAGGAGAACCCGAAGCTCATTGCTTAGCCTACCCTCCTGGTAGCTAGACATGGCTTCCCCCAACGCACCACTGGGAGCAGCGTGACGAGCCCACTCCACGCACTCCACAGGTGTGCGAAGGGTTGTTCCTCGGCGGATGTTCCATCGTGGAACATACACTTCATTGGAATCCGACACTGCAAAAAACATAAAGCAGTTAGGAAAAGATGATAAAAAAATATATAAAATAGGCCAAAAGAACCCTACGCACCTGTAGGGTCAATAACAGGCCGATAGCCGCCAAACCCATCACCTGAACCCAAGGGAAATCCATCCAAGAGGTCAGGCAGATGGGAAGGAGGCAGAGGTTGGCGATAAGCCCCATGCATACCTGAAGGATCTGCCGTCGTTGCCGATGACGGAGGAGGCATGGTAACAGCCGCTGCGGTCGCCGCTGCGGAATCCGCAGCAAAAGTAACCGCCGGCTCAGTGAAAGATGCGGTAAAAATGGCACTGACAGCCGGCGGTGACGTCATCACAGCTGGAACAGTCGGCTCAAAGGAGTGAGCAACTGAACCAGCGGAAGCAGGCGCAGGCGCAGCCGCCTGGGTCGTCGCCTCAGGTAGGCTGACCAAGCCTACCGTCATGGGCGGAGGGGTACTCTGCGCTCCACCCTGGAATGCGTCAACATCCACGCCTGCACAAAGAAGATAAGTATTAATGATGGAAAACTATGAAGTTAAAGATAAAGGAAGTTTGTACTTACGGGTTTTCTTGAGCCTGAAAGTGCGGACGGGCGGGGATGAACCCGATGGAGCCGGCCTCTTCACACCGGTCACCGTTGTCATCCTGGGCTCTCCGGAGGTGACAATCGTCGCAGCCTCCGGAGCGGTGGTCTTATCACCACCGGGATTCCCCGCCACCTCTTCGCTCTCGGTCTCCGAATCAGACCGAGGCACCGGATCGGCAGTAGAGGCCACCTTCTCCTTCCCCTTCCCGCCGGCAGCCTTCTTCATCCGCACCAACGGAGGACCATCTACGGATTCCTCATCAGAACATAAGATTAGAGGAATTCCAGCAGAGGTTTCAACATTGAGGGGTCGAGGGTTGAATAGCGCCTTACCTGGCCGCCTGGCGCTAAGGATCTCGCGGCCTAACGGGTAGACCTCCACGAACCGATCCGCCGTTTGTTCTAGGATGGGCAACTCGTTCTCGTCTAGAGCGCGAGTACCCATCCGAGCGGGACCGTCAGCCTCCCGCGGGTACATGAGCGACTGCAAGTCGTTCCCCTCTGAAATAAACAGGAAAGAAGTTAGAAGAGATTCTAAATCAACAAAAAGAGACAAAGCATACCGTAAGGAACAGAGTTCGAACCGTATTCGAGGACGATCGGGATCTTTCGCGCATCCGCATCTTTCCACACCCGGCTCATCCCGAGCATCACCATCCCGGACTCCGCAAACCGGTAAACCGGGGATTGGACTCGGGATATCTTTGAGAACCATTCCGCCTCCTGGTAGTTGGAGGCGTGAAGGCTGGGAAGTGCTTGCCCATTCTTGAATTTCATGGCAAGGGGGATGGCGCGAGCGGAGATGTAGAAGAACTCCCGCTTCCACGAGCGAAGACTGCGCTCGGTTGCGCAAATCTTCAAACCCTTAATCCGGGTTATCAGAGTATACCACCCCTGGATGCACCTCCAGGAGTAGAAGGTCATCAGGCGGTCAACATAGGGCTCAATGCCCAGAATCCGGCACACCCACTCGAAGTGCCGAATCTTGGCAATCGCCATCGGGTGCACCTTGGTCAGGTGCACACCGTGCCTCTCCAGGACACGGTACACAAACTTTGTCAATGCGAACCTAAGATTCCCATAAACAAAGAATGCAGCGTATACCCCGATCTTGCCTCTGGGGGCATCATACACCGTCTGATGGGGTTCAGGAAACTCAGGCTCGAGAGACTCGAGCATGAACTTCCTGACGATGTACTGATACAGATCGACAGGCAGAGCACACTGGCATTCGCCAGCAGTACTCTTGTCATCGGCAGCCTCCTGGGCTGTAGATTCGAGATCACGAGAAGACATCTTGCAGATGAAAGAAGAAAACGATTTCAAGGGAATGACTCGACAGAAAAGACGAGTATTCGCCGGAAATCGTTAAAGATGAAGAGAAAAGTGAAAGTGTGAATTACAAAGGACCCTCTCCCCCTTTATATACTAATCGCAATTAATGCGATGAATTTAATGCGGAAGAGAGAGAAATCGAAGGTGCAATGAAACTATGACACGTGGCAAAAAGCAAGCTGGCAACAGCTGTTGAAAGGACGCGTACCATTAATTTCGCGGCCACGCGCCCGAAAAATCGCGCCCACGCGCCTGAAAAAGCGTCTGGAATGACCATGTACTGTCACGTCACCATAACTTCCTGCACGTCCTGACACAGTCAGAAGAAACCGTCGCACGACGTTTCAGAGGTTTGGACTGTTCTTATCCTTTCACCAACTCTTCGAATTTCAAAATTCAAAAAAAGATTCAAAAGTAAGCGGGAAAATACCCCTTACCTTGGCAACCAAGTAACCATAAGACGGGTGCGGGTACAGTGTTAAGGCAAAACCCTTCACATACTTAGCACCTGCAGGGAATTGAAGCCAAGAATACCTCGGCAACAAAGTAACTATAAGACGGGTGCGGGTACAGTGTCAAGGCAAAACCCTTCACATACCTAGCACCCGCAGGGAATTGACGCCAGGAATACCTTGGAAGTAAAGTAACCGTAAGACGAGCGCGGGTACAGTGTTAAGGCAAAACCCTTCACACACCTAGCGCTCCGCAGGGAATTGAAACCAAGAAGGATCTTCTGGGCAATGCTTGCGGGAACGGAAATAACATCCCCGCATAGCGGGAACGTCGAGAACTACATTGTTTGAAGCTCCAGGATGGAATTGGTGGTTTTAACATAATTGATCACTATGTTTAAAACTACCAAAACCTCATGGAGAATCCACACAAATGGGACTCAACGCTCCTGACTTGCGAGGAGGTTACAGACCTACCCACATCATACCCAAAGATCAAGCAGGAAAGTCGGGAATTTCTGCAAGTGACAAGGACTTCCGCGGGAAGAATCCCCATGGAAAACCTTAAAACTAAACCCTTTTCAAAACCCTTTGCTTAAGTCCAAAAGTTCACCTCACTTTATTAAACACTCATGAGAAGAACATTGGACTGGGGGGACTTGAAGAGGTAGGTCCCAGCAGAGCCCAGTTGGACCCGCAAGACTCACCTTGAACAGGGACGTCTGCGCAGAAACCAACTGGATCCGCAGGACCCACCATGCTCAGAGACGTGACGTCCTTACGCGCAGTACGCAAGCTGTTCCCGCAGGAAATGCCTCCCAATGGTGAAGGACTCTGCCTGTTCCCGCAGCTGCGGATACAAGCCATCAAGGAAGGCCACCCGCGCAGCAAGGCTACACGCACAAGGCACTTAGCTCTCAATCACTCAGTGTCACCTGAAGGAATGAGCAAAGCCGGGAACAATCCCGCACAAAGGCGGGAGGGGGAATACTCCCGCCCAAAAGCCAGTCCGTACGATACGGGAAGATCTTCTGTACTGTACCTGACGAGGTATGGGCAAAAGATCTGACTAAAGATACGACAACTTATTGACAACAGTATGGCGAGCAGCATGCTCCTGTACTGTATGTCACTATTAGCCGCTGCCTACTCACCAACTCCTGTCATACCACGTGCATAGCCGGCAGTTGGTGGAAAAGGATAGTACACAGCAGGCCTGGTCATTGTCAGCCGCTGCCTACCCACCAACTACCAGCAGGGCACGTGCGTAGGCCACAGTTGGTGGAACAGGAATACTATTCAGCTGGCCACACCTCCTTGGAAACCTACCTTCGGCTATAAATGCCTCAAATGGTATGATCATATCTTATCACATTATCATCATATTATACCTGATATCTGCTCTAGCAATCTCTTAATATATATTTATATTTAAAGAGCAATCTAGTCTGATTCTCACGCCGGAGGGTGGTCACAAGGAGGAACCCCCCCTTCTCAGTGACAAGCTCACGGTGTCTGTTTTGCAGGTTATCAGAAGAACCATCTTTGCCGGGTCTAACCCCTCGTGGGAAACATCTATCTAACCCCCAGGTTACCCGTAATCTGCCCGGGGTCCGGTTAGTGTTTCTTCAGTATTCATGATGAACACGATTTCTCTTAGTGATTATACTTAACCTGAAATCGAATTGCAAGATATAGGATTCATACTATTGGGGAATATTAAGAATGAAGACAAATAGCATACCTTAACAAAATCGAGCAATCATGATTGGCTAGATGGTGATTCAAATAGTCTATGATGAATTCCTTGAAAATTTATTGCGGCGACGAAACGATGCAATCTTAGTCGTATTCTTGTCACTTCTCTATTTTATAATACCTTTGGCAACAAATATAATTACAAAAACAGAATGATACGGTCATACAGAACAGAACACTAGAGTGATATGAACCAAAACAGAAGGAAACCTATATCAAAGGTTACCCCGGTAGTAAATTTGTCTTTATTAGAAAAAAGAAGGTTCAATATTAGAATATTATACATGCATTAAACAAAACAAGTACAACACCAGTGCAAATCCTTATAGAATAGGTATCAGCAAGTCGTTTGGTTTAAATAGTTACTTCCGAAACCAGTAAACACCACTATCCTCAGCACCTTCATCCGGTTCTACGTAAATACAATCCTTTTTTTCTCTCCAGAAAGCCTTTAGGATTGGGGTGTCATCGTACTTGTAGTAATCACCTAAGATGGGCTTGATAGCTTTGGTGGCCTCAACGGTATGATAATGTGGAATTGTCGAGATCAAATGGTGCACTACATGAGCACACGTTACGTCGTGAAAAATAGTGTTGAAGATTCCGTAGTCTCTGTCAACAGTTGATAGAGCACCTCTTATCCAATCCCACTCTCTTGAATCGTAGTGAGCTATTGAAGGATGGCTATGATGCAAAAAGGTGAAGAAGATGAAATGGGCGTTCATAACCAACAACGGACCTCCATAGATGCAAAATAACCATGATGCACCTGTAACAGCTGCGATTCTGTAAAGACCATAGAAAGCTGCAAGCATTCCAACATCAGAGAGCCACACCAGTTTGCGCTCGCTATCGTTGAACATAGGACTCTGTGGGTAAAAGTGACTTACAAACCCATCGTATTCCCTGCCGTGAATATTGACGGTAAAGTAAGCGGGGAAGCTAAAAAGTAACCTAACGACAGTCATGACCAAGTTTCCGATTGGGTTGTTAAGCACTTCTGAATACAAGGTATCGGCTTTTCGTTTTGGGATCCAAACCTCATCATACTCCATCGAATTGGTGTGGGCATGGTGGCTACGGTGACTGAATTTGAACGCAAAGTACGGAGTGAGGAAACACTAGTGTAGGACAAAACCAAGCACATCATCAAGCCACTGGTATTCGCTGAAGGCATGATGTCCCAAATCATGACCAATGCTTCAAATACCCATAAAGGCGCTACCTTGGCAGAACCAATAAATCGGCCATGCTATGTACCTGAGGGGTGTAGGTAGAAGCGGAATGTAAGCTAACGCAAGACAGTAGATAGTGTAGACCACGGCGATGTCACGATAAAGATAATAGAAGGAGGTTGCTAGATCTCGCTTAAAACAGTGTGGTGGTATGACTTTCTTGAGATCACTAATTTCAAATGGAGTTTTTGTTGTGGGAACACGTTTCACAACATCTTTCTCAGTGTCAGCTTCATTCATACGACCGCCTGCACCCATTTCTCTTATTTCCAAAGCCAAAAACCTGCAAAAGAAAAATTAATTAATCATGCATCATCAATCATATCAGGAGTATGCATAAATACCCTCAATAGAATACATACACCTAAGGGAAATAATTAGCTTTGCAGTTGGACTCCTTCAGATTGCAAAGTGCTAACCATTTTATAATGGGTGGTGTTGGGTAGTGGTGTGTTTTTTATCCGTACCCGAATAAGAAACCCGAACCGAAGCGGCCCGAGACCCGAATAACCCGATCCGAATTCACCCGAACCAATTAACCTTCTAACCCGAACCCGAGATAAAATATTCGGGTCGGATTTGGGTTGAAATACCCTTATTCGGGTTGACCCGAATAACCCGAAGTATGATACATCGATGTATGTATCCTAATTTTTATAGGGTAGTTTAGCGGTGAAGTAACATAGTGACCATATATATTCTTGTTCGGCTGTTCTTAATACTCCAATTAATATTTGGATCTATCAGATTGGATCCCAATGTATTAATTACCATAAATCATCTTGAGAATGTATATTCAATTCAAAAACTTAAATAGTATAGTATTTAAACCAATATGTGTTGGGCATGTTTTTTCAATCTACACAAGTATTTATCCACATGCTACAACACTTCATCCCGTCTAATGAATGCTTGTATGATAAATTTCAGGTTTTGCTAAATATTATAAATCATTATTGAATATGGTTGTATATTACGGTTTTATAACGGCTTAAAAATATGTTTTATTTTTTTTTATATTGTTAAAGGTGGATATTTTTTTTAATTTGCTGAACCCGAAACCCGACCCGAATTAACCCGACCCGTTTAACCCGAAACCCGAATAAACCGAACTTATTTGGGTCGGTTCTTGGGTCAATTTGTTTTGAGCTCAAACCCGAACAACCCGATCCGAACAAACCTAAACCCGAATAAATAACCCGAAGAACACCCCTAGTGTTTGGGACCTCCGTTCACAAATTGTGACTTGTGAATGGACACTAAGACTAAGAGGACTAACATGGTTAAAATATATGTGCCACGTGTTCGATAAATGAACATGATCATTTTATTTAATGTTGGAACTTGCACGTTTAACTACCAAGTATTTGGAACCATATGTTTGAAGAAGAAACTTAACACTAAACTTAACACTAGCCCGACTCATAATAAATTATCATTTTATTAATCGAAACTAGAAAACGGGATGTTACAAAGCTCACACTTTATTATTTTATTTAACTTAACTAAATAATAGCACACCCTTAAGTAAACAAAATTTCTTTTATTTGTTATTATTAAAAGTAGGATGTTACATAAAAAGCTTAAAAACTGTGACATGTTAAAACTAAAAATTTAAAAAGCATAAAAATGTAGTTTATTATTATTATTATTGTAATGCGGAATAGTGCCTTAGTAAAACTCTATTAATTTACTTTCACACCGAGTAAAGGTCAGAGTTCCTTCATAGACTATGTGTTATGGGGGCTTCGTTGACAAAAAAGTGTTGCCACGTTGACGTACTTTTTTTAAAAAAATCATCCATAGATACCTAAAAACGGTGTAATGAGAGGGACTTCGTTGGGATCTTGGTTGGTGAGTAGTAATCATTGCTTAATTATTATTATTCGAGTTATGTGAATTTATTAATTTAAATATAAAAATACAACTAAAATAGAGAAGAAGGAAAAGCTCACACATACATAAAATACAATTTATCCCCCACTTGTGGTCCAGCGGTAGGAGGGTTATGTTTTCCAGTGGAAACTCAAGTTCAAATCCCACATGTGCTATATTTGGGTGGATATTGAAAATGAAGAATTTGAGCTAGGCTTGTGCAAAGGTTGTCCCACCGTGTGTTACGCTAGTGAGTTTTGATCTTGTGGTGGCACAACGGCTGTCAGGTGTCACTCGGCGGTATGGTTGATTGGTTTCCAGGGGAACGCCCAAACCAAACTCTAAAGTAAGTGTGGGCCGGGTTAAGACAACATAGTCGGGCCAAGGTGGGGCATCGGGGCTCTCCAAATTTGGAGAGTGCGGTAGCAAAAGTACCAAAAATTTTTCGTTCTAAAATAAATACTTATTCATTAATTAGAAAAAAATATATGAAAATGCTATATCTAATTCTATCGGCTTTTTAACTTTCGGTTTTACTTCTAGCGTGTGTTTATCACGTGTGTTTATCACGTGTGTTAATTTTTGTCATCATACTTTGCCATTTCGAACACATTTGGTCTTAGTTACGATCTTGTAATCCTTTCTCTTGCTCAAAATAGTCGAAAACTTGTTGCCAAAAATCCGAAATCCGTTGGTCCGCGGGATCCATGTCTTCAGAAATATAGACCCAACAAGGACGAACCTAGTTCACAACTATGGGTAACCTCCGCTTACCCTCAACTTGTCACACCCCAACCTAGTCTTCAGTTGCTTGTTTCTAATGTTTTCACATGTTAGTCACGGGCTCAGCTGGCCAGTGCAACTAAGGTTGAGACTCGGAGGATGGCAGGTGGCTTGGTCTCAAACCCGTGACCTGCCATCCTCTGAGTCTCAACCTTAGTCGCACTGGCCAGCTGAGCCAGTGACTAACATGTGAAAACATTAGAAACATAAGTTTAAATATTAACAGATCAAAATCCCCAAAACTTCATAAACCCCAAAATTCTCAATTGATCAAATCCGCTGTTGTTTAACAAAGTTATGTTAGGGTTTTTGTTGTTGGATTATAAACGAACACACATTATCAAACAATTACCTCTAATCAAGTTATATAACGGGTTAATCTTGACGAACAGTGGCCGGCCTATTTGATGATAAACGGAAAACCAAACAACAATGATACTCTAATTGGGTTGAGGATTATGGACGGAGAGGGTTAAAAGGTTGTATCTGGAAGTTTAATTGCATTATTATAAACGATTGCTTGTATAACAAGCTCGTGTTATTGTTGGCAAGGTTTATAAGGAAGAGCATATGAATTTGATTGAATTAACATAATTACATTGTCAGTTTGGCCTAAATAAGCATGTATAACATAATCTTTGATTCAATTTCCATAAGGGTGACGGGAATTGAGGTCCAAGACATGCTAATAATAATCGGGTTTGTGAATACGGGTATGGATTTGGGGTGGAGTCTTGGGTTAACCAGATTTGGGGAATAATAATAATAATATATAATTTACACTTTAGACCTTGGAGTATGAAGATGGAAACATAAAGGGATAAAAGTTGGGTTTAGGGTAACTTTTGCAACATTTTGAAAGTTATAAATATATATTATATAAATAATTAAAATAATAATAATAATTAATCTTCTCGATAAATGCGATATTTTTTATTTAATAAAATAACCCAAACATCAAAACAGGTCGGGTATTTAATAAAAATATTAACTCGAAAAACCGAGTTGTTACAATAAGCCTTCTCATCTTCAAGCATCAGTTTCTTATCTTCTTCAACATTGCCTTCAAGAAAGGTATCAACGGGTCCATCAGGTGTTCAGTCATAGGCTTGTGAGATCCACGTTCAATGGATCTATGAAGAGCAAAGTCCGTCATTCTTATGAAGTTCTTAAACCTCCACTTGAAATCATCAAAGTTACTTTCAAAAGACATAAGTTTTAGAGGTTTTGTTGGTTCCAGCCTCATTTTCAAGCATTAGGCAGTTTCTTCAACAGCTCAGGATCGTGTGAGATATTGTTTATCAAATTAGGAAAACCAAACAGTCTTGAAAGTTCAATAGTTTCTGTCCAAGTATAAACTAATCGAATCGCCAATAATGAAACAAATTGTAATTGAATCAAATATAGGAAATTCGATTCAGTTGGTTTAAAGAACTCAATTTGACTGAAAAGCAAAATCGATTTGATTAGTTTGTAATTCAATTCAATTAGATTGAAAGTTCGACTCAACTGATTTCTAGAAAGTCGATTCGATTGGTTTCTAGAATTCGACTCGATTGGTTTCAAAACACGACTCGATTTGAATTTCAAAACACGATTCTATTCAAATTCTTAAAACTCAATTTGATTCGAATTTCCAGAAAGTATTTTTATCACTTTTCACATACAAATCTTGACTAAGTACACTTTTAACCACTTTTGAACCTTCTAACAACACAAGAAACACGAAACACTTTAAACCACACTCAAACACAGCTTTGAATCCATTTTCAGGATTGCACAACCACCTTGTAAGCCTGAAACCCACTTACTACACTTAAACACACTTTTGTCTTGCAAGAACACACGTCTCAAACACCCAAAAATGACCAAAATCCTAGGTTGTGACCCAAGAACCTCAACTAGTAGAGTCGAAAGTTCTGATACCAATTGTAGGTCTAATATGATGGATCTCACAACTTTATTCGGATCAATCTGTGTTGTTAGTTAGCGAAAATCACTAACGACACTCGGATCTCGGATCTTAGTTTTGCAAATACAAAAAAGAGAAAAAGGTGAAGTTTTGTAAAAAGTTATATGGAGAAATGAGTGAAAGTGACCCTTTTATAGGTCCCCATTTCTCCAAAGTTTTCATTTCATGGGCCAAAGTGGGCTTGTCCAATGGGCTTTTACCATACAAAATAAGTGTATAGAGTACGCAATACACAGGTTGTAAGCAAATAAAAAGTCATACACAATCCTAACAATAATATTGAGTATTAGCCCTACAATTAATATTGCTCATAAATAATGATTGTATACATTGTTTTCTTTAACTTCATGGATTAATTTTCATATTGTGTTTCCCCACTTCATGGAATTTATTTGAGCATTTAATTATAAGGTAATTCAGAAAGAAAAGAATTCGGATATCCGTTTCACTATCCAAACGGTTTCGAACTTCGGATATCCAAAATTTTGGATACGGATTCGGATAGTGAAATCCACTATCTGAAATGTTTGAACATCTGAAACTTTGAATATTCGGTTTTGAACACCCCTAATACCAACACAACAATCAATAACATATTAAAAACACCAAGGTAACATAATTTGCCAGGACAACAATCAAGTACAACAAAAACATACTCAGAACACAAATGGGAAAATTACCAATTAATAAATTTGACCACCACTTCTTAAAAAAAATAAACATGGAAAACATAAAGTTAAAATTTTATTTGACCAATAGGAGGCCTCCAAATGTTCATTTCTCGCTTACGTGACGAGAAAAAAACATCAAATTCTCACCGAAATTTAAAAGACAATCATTAATAATATGATTCTCGCTAAGTCAGTGAAAAAATGTGGTCTTTTCTCGTTCAAAAAGGTGTTTTCTTGCCAAAAAGGAGCTTTCCCGTCACTTGAAAGAAAATGAAAAATTTTATTCATTTTTAGAAATAAAAAGGAGAAAATTTACCAAAAATTAGAATAATGCAACAAATGTTTTAAATAATGCAATTTTTAATATTAAAAAAAATTATAAAACATTTTAAAAGTATTAAAATTTTTAAAAAAGTATAAATAATGCAAATAAAATTTAGATTGTTTTTTAAAATTATTTAATTGTTTTTTAACAGCTAATTTGGATTACCAATGGACCACTGCCAACCCGCTCAAATCCAATCCCCTGGTATCGGAGGCCAACCTTAGGAGAAAACCCACCATAATTGTAACACCCCGGCCCGGTTAGGGCTGACGTGTCACTCGATACGGTCAATCAATTTCATTAATAACGATTTAATTAAAGTTTCAAACCCTAAAACACATTTAAACCTTACAACGATCTAAACAATTCAATGCTCAAATATCGTTTACTCCATTATCTCCATAATATAAACTTTTATTAGATCTCATCACACATTTTCCCCAATTTGCATGTGTACATGTTTAAAACAAATAAAAGAAAACACTAAAAAGACATTACGGTAAGGCAAAAAAAGTTGGTCGGTAACGGAAGAACAATGACAATAACAACGACAATAACAATATAACAATAAGAACGATGACGTGCGCTGAACAATAAAGGTAAGACGATAACATACGGTGAACGACCAATGGCGAATCAATATTGTGTTCGATATGACGACACCATACGTTGAACGATCAATAACGAATCACTAACTGACAATAGGACAATACCATGCACTGCCAATGTCACAATAAGACAACTATACAATAACAATTTAAATTGGAAATACCCATTTAAGCCAATTAACAATAATCTGATAACTATGTGTATATTAGCTGCAGACTAATGCACCAATATGCAGAGAAGATGTGGGCACTCACACATATCCCTCTACCAATAACAATGCAATAACAATGTTCCTAGGATCGATTCATATGCCTCTATAACAGTACTCAATAAGTTCTATCACTTAGCACGCAATAACAATGTAGAGACGTTGTGGACTAATCACTCCGCCACAGATAGAACACGTCAGTGGTGCCTCAATTGATGCCCTATGTCCCCATACGTGGATGTGCTCAGGTATTGAGGTCAATAAAACAATATACTTAACTAAATAAGTGGCAATACGCTAACAGAAAGACATACACAATCTTAGGAACATGAGATAATGAGCATAAGGAATTAACCTATCGCATGCGAAACAATGACTCAATACGATTCTTGTAAAAATAATTCACGGGATGTTGATGACCAATAAATGAAGTACGAATAAGATGACTACGATGTCATAATTAGCCAATGAACAAATAAAAATCTCGCTATGAGTGTCAGACCCAAAATCCGTACGTACACTATGAGAAAAATGAAAACAATATTAAGCTAAAAGAAGAGGACCACGGAATCCGTACATTATAAGCTAGCGAAATAGCATTAACCGTAACAAAACAATAAGCATGAAATAAACGTCGCGAAACCTTTCAAATTCGATCAAACGTCGTTTGGTTTTGGCGGTTATGTGGCGGTGGCGGTTCTATGTCAGGCAGTGGTGTTGGCGGTCCTTCAATCACATATACGGCGGTGGTACATCAGTGACGTCGGTGACCACATTTCTTACAATTCATGCTATTACAGTGGCAGCGGCGACAGTCCTTCAATTGGAGAAAAGGGGGGGGGGGTGTTAACAAAGACTACAAGATTTCTAGAGATCCAAAGATTTAATGATCCTTTAAAATTAATTACTTTAGTCTGTTTAGTATTTTTGGATAGTTATTGTTGCCAATAAATAAAATTGCAATGCTATTAACTTTTTGTTACTCCGTCTTCCTCGTTTCCAATTTGAAGAAACACTAATTGACCCCGGGCAGATTACGGATAATCTGGGGGTTAAATAGATGTTTCCCACGAGGGGTTAGATCCGGCAAAGATGGTTCTTCTGATAACCTGCATAACAGACACCGTGAGCTCGTCACTGAGAAGGGGGGGTACCTCCTTGTGACCACCCTCCGGCGTGAGAATCAGACTAGATTGCTCTTGAATATAAGTGTATATTAAGAGATTGCTAGAGCAGATATCAGGTATAAGATATAAGATACAAGATAAGATGAGATGATCATACCATTTGGGGTATTTATAGCCGAAGGTAGGTTTTCAAGAAGGTATAGCCGGCTGAATAGTATTCCTGTTCTACCAACTGTGGCCTACGCACGTGCCATGCTGGTAGTTGGTGGGTAGGCAGCGGCTGACAGTGACCAGGCCTGCTGTGTACTATTCCTTTTCCACCAACTGCAGGCTATGCACGTGGTATGACAGGAGTTGGTGAGTAGGCAGCGGCTAATAGTGACATACAGTACAAGAGCATGCTGCTCGCCATACTGTTGTCAATGAGCTGTCGTATCTCTGGTCAGATCTTTTGCCCATACCTCGTCAGGTACAGTACAAAAGATCCTCCAGTATCGTACGGACTGGCTCATTTGGGCGGGAGTATTCCCCCTCCCGCCTTTGTGCGGGATTGTTCCCGGCTTTGCTCATTCCTTCTTCACGTGACATTACTGAATTATTTTGAGAGCTAAGTGCCTTGTGCGTGTAGCCTTGCTGCGCGGGTGGCCTTCCCTGATGGCTTGTATCCGCAGCTGCGGGAACAGGCGGAGTACTTCACCATTGGGAGGCATTTCCTGCGGGAACAGCTTGCGTACTGCGCGTAAGGACGTCACATCTCTGAGCATGGTGGGTTCTGCGGATCCAGTTGGTTTCCGCGCAGACGCCTCTCTTCAAGGTGAGTCCTGCGGGTCCAACTGGGCTCTGCTGGGACCTACCTCTTCAAGTCCCCCCAGTCCAATGTTCTTCTCATGAATGTTTAATAAGTGAGGTGAACTTTTGGACTTAAGCAAAGGGTTTTGAAAAGGGTTTAGTTTTAAGGTTTTCCATGGGGATTCTTCCCGCGGAAGTCCTAATGTCACTTGCAGAAATTCCCGACTTTCCTGCTTGATCTTTGGGTATGATGCGGGTAGGTCTGTAACCTCCTCGCAAGTCAGGAGCGTTGAGTCCCACTTGTGTAGATTCTCCATGAGGTTTTGGTAGTTTTGAACATAGTGATCAATTATGTTAAAACCACCAATTCCATCTTGGAGCTTCAAACAATGTAGTTCTCGACGTTCCCGCTATGCGGGGATGTTATTCCCGTTTCCGCAAGCATTGCCCAGAAGATCCTTCTTGGTTTCAATTCCCTGCGGAGCGCTAGGTATGTGAAGGGTTTTGCCTTGACACTGTACCCGCACTCGTCTTATGGTTACTTTACTTCCAAGGTATTCCTGGCGTCAATTCCCTGCGGGTGCTCAGTATGTGAAGGGTTTTGCCTTGACACTGTACCCGCACCCGTCTTATGGTTACTTGGTTGCCGAGGTATTATTGGCTTCAATTCCCTGCAGGTGCTAAGTATGTGAAGGGTTTTGCCTTACACTGTACTCGCACCTGTCTTATAGTTACTTGGTTGCCAAGGTAAGGGGTATATTCCCACTTACTTTTGAATCTTTTTGAATTTTTTTGAAATTCGAAGAGTTGGTGAAAGGATAAGAACAGTCTGACCTGTTGAAGGGACGTCAGCGTGTTCTGACGGTTTCTTCTGACAGTTTCAGGACGTGCAAGAAGTTATGGCGACGTGACAGTATATGGTCATTCCAGACGCTTTTTCGGGCGCGTGAGCGCGAGTTTTCGGGCGCGTGGCCGCGAAATTTATGGCACGCGTCTTTTCAACAGCTGTTGCCAGCCTGTTCTTTGCCACGTGTCATAGTTTCATTGCCCCTGCGATTTCTCTCTCTTCCGCATTAAATTCATCGCATTAATTGCGATGAGTATATAAAGGGGGAGAGGGTGCATCTTAATCCACACTTTCACCTTCCTCTTCTTCTTCTAAACGATTTCCGGCGAATACTAACTTTCTGCCAAGCATTCTCCTGAAATCGTTCTTCTTTACCTCCAAACCATGTCTTCTTTTGCCGAGGAGTCTGACGTGTTCGTCGAGAATCCGTCGTCCACTTCCGATAAGGACGACAATAGCACTGCTGGCGAGTGCCAGTGCGCTCTTCCTACCGAGCTTTTTCAGTATATCGTCCCGAAGTTCATGCTCGAGCCGTTCGAGCCTGAGTTTCCGGAGCCACACCAGACGGTGTACGTTGCCCCCAAGGGCAAGATAGGGGTGTACGCCGCATTCTTCGTTTATGGGAATCTCAGGTTCCCATTGACGAAGTTTGTATACCGTGTATTGGAGAGGCACGGTGTGCATCAGACGGAGGTACACCCGATGGCGATCGCCAAGATCCGCCACTTTGAGTGGGTGTGCCTCATTCTGGGCGTGGAGCCCCATGTTGACCGCCTGATGACCTTCTATTCTTGGAGGTGCATCCAGGGGTGGTACACCTTGGTCAATCGGATCAAGGGGTTGAAGATCTGCGCAACCGAGCGCAGTCATCGTTCGTGGAAGCGGGAGTTCTTTTATATCTCCGCTCGCGTCGTCCCGATAGCGATGACGTTTAAGAATGGGAGAGCACTCCCCGCCCTTCACGCCCCAAACTACCAGGAGGCGGAATGGTTTGCTAAGATCTCTCGGATCCAGACTCCGGTGTACCGCTTTGCGTAGTCTGGGATGGTGATGCTTGGGATGAGCCGGGTGTGGAAGGAGGCGTCCCAGATTCCCATCTTCCTCGAATACGGTTTGAACTCTGTCCCTTACGGTATGCTCTGTCTTCTTTGTGCAGGCGTGGATGCTACCGCATTCCAGGATAGAGCTGGGAGGAGCACCTCCGGACCCATGACGGTAGGCTTGGTCAACCTACTTGAGGCGATGACCCAGGCGGCTGCGCCTGCTTCAGTTGTTGGTTCAGTTGCTCACCCAGTTGAGCCAACTGTTCCAACTGTGATGACATCTCTGCCGGCTGTCAGTGCCATATTTACTGAATCTTTCACTGAGCCGGCGGTGACTATTTCTGCGGGTACTTCTGCAGCTGCGACCACAGTTGTGAGTTCACCTCCGGTGAGTTCACCTCCGTTGGTTTCTGCCGCGGCGGCCTCCATGCCTCCTCCGACGTCGGCAGCTACGGCCGATCCTTCAGGTATGCTTGGGGTTTCTCGCCAACCTCTGCCTCCTTCCCATCTGCTTGACCTCTTGGATGGATTTCCCTTGGGTTCAGGTGATGGGTTTGGCGGCTATCGGCCTGTTGTCGACCCTACAGGTGCGTAGGGTTCTTTTGGCCTTTTTTTTTATATATATATCATCTTTTCCTAACTGCTTTTTGTTTTTTGCAGTGTCGGATTCCAATGAAGTGTATGTTCCACGATGGAACATCCGCCGAGAAACAACCCTTCACACGCCTGTGGAGTGCGTGGAGTGGGCTCGTCACGCAGCTCCCAGTGTTGCGTTGGGAGAAGCAATGGCTATCTACCAGGAGGGTAGGCTAACCAACGAGCTTCGGATTCTCCTGGCCCGGATGCAGCCGCGCGTCGAGCTGCTCTGTCGTGAAAACGACAAGTTAAAAGCAGCTCGTATTCAAGAAGTAGCTCAGGCGCGGGCTGTCCGGGAGGAGAACAAGAGGCTTACCGCCGTGGCTGCGGAAAAGGAGAAGGCCTTCAAGGCCCTCGAGGTTGAAGTTCAGGCCCGGCTCGAGGCCCGTTCCAAGGCTGCCCAAGCTGTTAACGAACAGCTTCGGCTGGCTAAGGAAACTGCACGGAACGCAACTGAGAGGGCCACCAAGGCTGAAGCTGTTGCGGAGCCTCTACGCCTCGAGAATGAGAAACTTAAAGCCAAACTAGAGGCGCTCCAACAGGATCATGATGCCTTGGCGATGGAAGACGCCAAGAAGCTCCAAGAGATCTTGGACCAGAGGGGGGTGCTTGACCACACTGAGCGGAAGCTAAAGGGCGTTGAAGAGGCTGCGGCTAAAGAAGTGTTGCTTGCCAACCTCAACAAAAGTGAAGCCGAACGCGCCCGTAACCAAGCTCAAGCTGCCCTCCAGGAAGCTCTGGTTACCAAGGAATGGCTTCTTCGAGAAGCGTTGTCGCAGGTAAGCTTAGCTTCATAATGTCTTCACGCTTTTCTTTGTAAATAGAAAAGGTTTTGATACTTGTATTTTTTCTTGTGGGTTGTGCATCGAGTCTTCACGGACACATCATACGACGATGCCATGAGCGCAGCCCTCAACGCTTCTCACGAGGATGGGGAAAAGGCCGGCTTCCTGCTTGGTCTAGGGTTCGTTGAGAAAGGCATCCCGCCTTCCAACTTCCCTTTATATGATGTTGATACTGAAGCTGTATATGACCAAGCAGTGAATCAGTATGTCGCCTTCCCGCATCCGGTGGTGGAGAAGGTGAACGAAGTTGCTGCTGCTGATGATGGGCTAGCCATTCTAAAGACCTTCCTTGAACCGCCACAGCCAACTGATGGTGCGGGTACAAGTGGGTTTGGAGGGAGTGGTCCTGAAGCTTGAACCTTAAGATCCCTTCCCACTGTTAGGATAGGTTTAGCTTGTATAGATTTATATTCTTGTAGGCGGGTAGTTACCCGGCCATTCTTGTAATGAATAATTATGAAATATAAATCTTTGTGCGGGTAAGACCGCTACTTTCACTGGATGACTTGCTTTATAAACGTTATATGACTTGCTCATGCATACTTTAGTTTAAATTAGCAATTTTCCAAGTTTTTAGAATAAGTTAACCTTTGAACGTGGTAGATAATAGGTTGAAGTTTTGCTTCCTCCTTCGTGATTGTGCGGGTAGGACCGTCACTTGCACTTAGTAGGATGGCTAAACTTTACCTATATCTGACCTGCGTGGAGGTTTTCCTCATCTTTTTGTTAGAACTTTTCTAAGTGTTTAGAATAAGTTAACCTTTGAGCGATGTAGATAATAGGTTGAAGTTTTGCTTCCCCCTTCGTGATTGTGCGGGTAAAACCATCACTTGCACTTGGTAGGATGGCTAAACTTCACCTATATCTGACCTGCGTGGAGGTTTTCCTCATCCTTCTGTTAGAAATTTTCTAAGTATTTCGAATAGGGTAACCGTTCGACGCGTGGTTGTCAATAGGTTAGTTCGGTTTCTTCTATCATGATTTGTGCGGTTAAGACCGGCACTTTCATTTATTGGGATCATCAAACTTTACCTATGACTGACCTGCGTGAAGGTTTGCCGTTTTTTGTGTTTATGCGGGTTTTGCCGCCTTCCACAAGCAACGATTTCTTTACACTTATTTATGCGTTGAAAACCGGCATCAGTGTTTTGAATAAATTAACCGTTCGACGCGCGGTTGTTAATAGGTTAGTTCAGTTTCCTCCATCATGATTTGTGCGGTTAGGACCGGCACTTTCATTTAGTGGGATGACCCAACTTTACCTATGACTGACCTGCGTGAAGGTTTGCCGTTTTTTGTGTTTAAGCGGGTTTTGCCGCCTTCCACAAGCAACGACTTCCCCACTTATGTATGCGGTGAAGACCGGCATATCAGTGTGGAAAGTTCATAAGTATAAATGTAAGATCATCAGCATCAATGTTCTAAGGAAAGTCATTTCCATTAGAAGTGGCTCTGGGCCTTTTCTTTACAAATTTGGAATTGATCTACATGCAAACTGTGTAATTGAGCTCCCTTCCATGTTGGGATGGGAGTGCCATCGAGCCGATATGCACCTGGTTCGGGATCTCGTTGTTTACGCAGTATGTAGTCTCCAACATTGAAGCTGCAATTTTATTCGTGTTTTCCCCAACTGGGGTTCTACACGCATCAGCCTGCTCAGCGTTCGTTACGCCACGAGGTGCGCGAGCGTCCCATCTCTGACAAATGCTTCGACGATGTCCTTTACGTCTGTGCATTCTTCAGTGTTGTGGCCTTTTGTCATGTGAAAGTCACAGTATTTTCTCCGATCAGCATTGTGACGATGTCGGATTATTGGAGCCTTTGGCCATGGGAGCTCCTCAGTGGCGAATATCTCGGTGACGCTTTTGGTGAGTGGCGTCCATCTGGAGTTCTGGTTCGACTGTACGTTATCCCTTCCGCCTAACCGATGTTGCAAGCCGGATGAGGTGTCAAAGTTTACCCTTGACTGCCAAATGCCTAGCTTCCGCTTTTTGTTTAGTCGGGCGGTAAGGACGTTGTCTTCTCTTGTTTTCTGAGTGTAGAGGTTTGTGCTCTTGGGGAGATCTCTACCCAGTTGCTTCTCCGTTTCCGCAAATCGTTTAGCTACTGTCATGATGGCATCCCATGTGGATGGCATGCCATCTCTACCCGTTAAGGTGCGGATGAGCTCTGGGTCGTTCGCGCCCTGGATGAAAGCAGCGCGAACAAGATCTTCGCTAATATTACCCAGATTTAGCTTCTTTGAGTTGAAGCGAGTGATGAAGTCTGGCAAAGATTCATCTTCCTCTCGAATGCAATTGAGGATTGTCCATTGCTCTTCGGTATACTTTCTTTGTTGGCTGAAGTGTTGGCTAAACTTCTGCTGGAAGTCTTCCCAATCGTAGATGTGGTGGACCGGTAGACGATCGAACCACGCTCTAGCTGCCCCCACAAGCGTCATTTGGAACATGTAACACCACGTAGGTTCCGTCCAACTACTGACGGTTGCCCCCACTATGAACCTGTTCAAATGATCATCTGGATCAGATATACCATCGTAAGTGCCGATGTTGGACATCTGTTTGGCACTTTTCGGGACGATTGCTTCCGCAATGTCCCTTGCAAATTTGGACGTTCCCGCCTTTGCAGCAGTTGGTGTAAATATTTTGGAGAAGTCACGTGGGTTTCCACCCGCGTTTTTTGGTTTGAAGGTTTCTCCAAAATGCCTTTTCGGTTGGGAGTCCGTTTCCTTACGCTTCCCTTTCGCCTTATGACGAGGGTTTGCGTCACTATCGGATTCATCCGAATCATCATCCAAGTACTCTATGAATTCCTCAGGCTGTTGGAGTGAACGTAAGCGTTCATCCAACTCAGCTTGGAATTCTTTTTGACGTGCATCCGCCCACGCTTTAACTTCATCGAGTGTTTGGCGGGGGAGCCTCGTTCCCTGTCTCTCTAACTGGGTATCGGTGAATCCCAGTGAGAGATTATTTACTGCACTTGCCCCAGCTTGGGTAACTGGGGTAGTGTTCGTAAAATTTACTGCACTTACCCCGGCTTGGGTAACCGGGGTAGTGTTCGTAAAAACTGTGTAGTCGTCGGTATTCCCCCCAGTAGCTGGGGTTGTGGTTACCGGAGTTTCTTTAACCATCTTTCCAGAAGTTTTGAGAAAACTGAAAAAGAGTTAAGTTCTAGCTTTTATGCACGGATGGCGCCAATGAAGAAACACTAATTGACCCCGGGCAGATTACGGATAATCTGGGGGTTAAATAGATGTTTCCCACGAGGGGTTAGATCCGGCAAAGATGGTTCTTCTGATAACCTGCAAAACAGACACCGTGAGCTCGTCACTGAGAAGGGGGGGTACCTCCTTGTGACCACCCTCCGGCGTGAGAATCAGACTAGATTGCTCTTGAATATAAGTGTATATTAAGAGATTGCTAGAGCAGATATCAGGTATAAGATATAAGATACAAGATAAGATGAGATGATCATACCATTTGGGGTATTTATAGCCGAAGGTAGGTTTCCAAGAAGGTATAGCCGGCTGAATAGTATTCCTGTTCTACCAACTGTGGCCTACGCACGTGCCATGCTGGTAGTTGGTGGGTAGGCAGCGGCTGACAGTGACCAGGCCTGCTGTGTACTATTCCTTTTCCACCAACTGCAGGCTATGCACGTGGTATGACAGGAGTTGGTGAGTAGGCAGCGGCTAATAGTGACATACAGTACAAGAGCATGCTGCTCGCCATACTGTTGTCAATGAGCTGTCGTATCTCTGGTCAGATCTTTTGCCCATACCTCGTCAGGTACAGTACAAAAGATCCTCCAGTATCGTACGGACTGGCTCATTTGGGCGGGAGTATTCCCCCTCCCGCCTTTGTGCGGGATTGTTCCCGGCTTTGCTCATTCCTTCTTCAGGTGACATTACTGAATTATTTTGAGAGCTAAGTGCCTTGTGCGTGTAGCCTTGCCGCGCGGGTGGCCTTCCCTGATGGCTTGTATCCGCAGCTGCGGGAACAGGCGGAGTACTTCACCATTGGGAGGCATTTCCTGCGGGAACAGCTTGCGTACTGCGCGTAAGGACGTCACGTCTCTGAGCATGGTGGGTTCTGCGGATCCAGTTGGTTTCCGCGCAGACGCCTCTCTTCAAGGTGAGTCCTGCGGGTCCAACTGGGCTCTGCTGGGACCTACCTCTTCACAATTAATAATAAGAACCCACTTTTGACTTTAAATCATATAATTACATAGGTCCTTAGGGAATGCGTTATGGAATGGAATGAGCGAAGGAATGAAATGAACGAGCTAATGAAATGATTCATTACTATTCCATTGACATGTTTGGTTACCATGTGGGAATGAAATGAATTAGGTAGCTTGAAAAAACCGAAATAAAATAAAATTGATAGTGAGTGACGGTGGGATGATGGTGGTGGGCGGCGAGCAGTAAGGGTGGTGGCGGGTGGTGGCGGTGGCTATGGATGGGAGCCGGGATTTTTGTAGTGGTAGGTTGTGGTGGTGGTGGTGGTGGCGGTGGAAAGCGACGGGTGGCGGGCGGCGATGGTCGGTTGGTAGTGGGCGGCGCTGATAGGTGGTGGAGAGTGGTTGGTGGTGGCGGCGGAGGTGGGTGATGGTGGTGGTCGGCGGCGGACGCGGTTGGTGGAGGTGGCTAGCGGCGAAAGTGGTTGGTGGTGGTGGCCGGCGACGGAGGCGGGTGATGGTGGTGGCCGGCGGAGGTGGCAGTGGGTGGTGGCGGCGGTGGTGAGAGGGCAATGGGTAATGGTGGTGGGAGAGTGGTGGAGATGATATAGTGTGAGAGAGGGATGTAATGAAAAAAAAAACAAGGGGGGTGGATGGAATGAATTTGAGGTGTTTTAGGGGGAATGGTATGGACATGGTAATGGGTGATTCCATTCTATCAACCAACCAAACAAATCTTCTTTCATTCTATCATAATGGTTTATTCTATTACGCCTCTCATTCATGCATACCAAACGCTACATTAGTTGTTCTTAACGATATTATTACATTACATTATAAACCCAACGACTTATGTTGTTGTTGTTGTTATTATTATTCCATAATATAAATTACTAATATTCACTTAATTCAACACTAGGTTATTTGTCAACAATATTTATATCGCTTTTACAATGTATTAAATTGTCTAATTCCGACACATCTAAATCGATATTAATTATTTTAGGGTTTTCGATTTTTGTATATTATAATAAGGCTCAATGGAGGTTGCCAACTGGTCCTACGTGGTTACCACGTCCCTCGCGTGAGAACCCTGGAACACCGCCTCGTTCCCCATCAAGTCACACAAAACCTAACCTGACTAACTGTCCACATTCATGTCATTCACCTCTCATCCTCTCTTTTGTTTCCATTTTTTTTATGTTTTGGCTATATAAAGGTTGAGTCATGGAGGAAGAGGGTTTGGTTTTGAGATGGAGATGAAGCTTCGAAAACGCTATGGAGATGGTGCTTTGAAATAGGCTATGAAGATTGATATGGTGAAGCAAAGCTGGAGGCGAGGGGATGAGGAGGAAAAGGAGGGGAGACGAGGAGGAAAAGAGGTTTTGTTTATTAGGGTTTTGTTTTATAGATACTGATTTTTTAAAATTGACTAATAAGGGTTTATAAATACTTGTATTTAATATGGATACTTCATATGTTGTTTAATATTGATTTTTAAGTTTTTATTTTATAAATAATAGTGCTAAGTTTTATTTTTTTTTTCTTGTGGGAGCAGCCATTGTTTATGACAATGACTTGCTACTCTCTTTACAAATGGTTAAAATTTAGAAGTCTGTTAACTTGTAAGATAGAACCTCGTTGAGCAAGATATGGTAAATAGATAAATTGAGTGTGTGTTTTCTTCCTTTATTAGTTTTTTTTGAACGTCATAGATAAACCGAGTTATGTAGTCGTTTGTATTATGCAACTAGTTTTTGAGGGTTTTTTTAATAGTTGTAATAATAAAAGCCTATTGTTGGAATTATCCGATCATAATTCTAGTGCTCTTGACGTGAATTGGTATCAGAGTCATTCAAGCATATTCGATCAAGGTTGCTACCAGACTTATGTTTGCCGAAAACAATATTAGGACTCAATATCAATTCTAAATTTAAGTCTGATCGATTCTGAAGAACTAGAAAGATATAGATTTCTCTTTCGTGATAATAACGTAAGTCAACTTGAGGACATTGCTACTTGTTATATGTGATAATAACGTAAGCCAACTTGAGGGCATTGCTACTTTTTGAATTAAATAATAATAAGTGCTTTAAAAGGGGTTTCTTTCGTTCTAGAGTTCGTTAAAAACATGACTAATGTAAATTTAATATAAAATAAATACATGTATTCCTAACTCCGCAGTTTTTAATACCATTTTTAATATTTTAATTTATTCTTTTGTCTATCTTGAATACTATTTTTAATATAAATGATTTTTACCCAATAAAATTATGAATGAGAAAAGACAAATCTACACAAAATCACATATTTTAATAAATAAGATTCAAACTCCTCATTTTAGTAAATATTTATTCCTCTCCCTATTTTGGTTGAAAACTCTAATTCTTCAAACATATGGTTCCAATTAATTGGTAGTTAAAACGTGCAAGTTCCAACATTAAATAAAATGATCATGTTCATTTATCGAGCATGCGGCACACATATTTTAATCTTTTAATAACTAGTCCTTTTATAAATTGGATGTGACTTAATGATAAATCACTCACTTTACTTGTGAGAAGTAAGGTTTCAAACATCACTATCACCAATTTATATGGGAGATATGAGGGATGACCCTGACTTACCACGATTCGAGTCCTGATCTTACCCGGTTTTACCGGCTCCTCGTTGTCGTGCTGTTTGGTGGGTGTGAGGGTCGGGTTTTATCCGGTGAATCCCTCAATATGTGGACCGCTAGGGGCTCCGCCCATCCGTACTAGCGGCCGTCTCAGGCTACCTTTAGCCAATGGGGGCCGCGTACGGTGTACCCGGCGTTACTTAGTTGGTCGTTCAAAAAAAAAGAGGGTGTTTGTTTTTTCACAAAAGATCTTCCTGGCCTCTTTTGAGATTAGCAGTCTGTTTGTTTTTCGGAAGACAATTCATTGAAAAAGGTCTGCGCGCCTTCTTCGTCATGCAGACGTGAACCACCCATTTCTCAATTCTTCTAACATCTTTCATATCATCAGGTATTTCATAATATCTTTTCTCTCGAAACCCTATCCATCATATTATCATCTCTTTCACATGTCTCCACTCCATTGATCTCTTTCACGCCTCTCCACCGCCGGCGACCATCGACCTCTCTCCACCGTCGGAGACACTCCACCCCTATCCACCTCGTCGGCCCTCCAGGCCCGTCCACCCCTCTAGCACTGTCCAGGGCCGGCTCCGAAAAAACAAAAGAAGTTTAGGGCCGAATGCGAAAAAAATTTTGGACCTTAAGTAAAATGAGTATTTTGTTGGGTTTAAACAATTTAATTTTTATATGAGTTTACTTGTTTATAATTTGGGTTGTGTAAAAAACATTTGTTTATAATAGGTTTAAAAATGTCTCAAATGAGTTTCGAACCTATAACCTTTTAGTTGTGAGTAACACCCTTTGCCATTAGAAAAAACTAGTGGTTATGTAATTGAGTTTAAACATTAAATATACGTATTGTATTTAATAAAAATACATATACTTTAAAAATAATAAAAAAAATCGGGCCTATCGGAATGTCGGGCCTATGGCCGTCGACCACCCCGCCACCCCAAGGCCGGCCCTGGCACCGTCCACCCCCGTCAGTGTCACCCCTCCTCCGACCCCGAACCCCGTCGACCATCTGCAACCCTCCACCACTAGGCATATTTCCGGTTGATTATCTTTGTACTTTTGTGCTATATGCTTGGTTTTGTAACATTGTTAATGGGAGATTGATCTGGTTTTTTTGGTTTGTATTATTTGGTTTTGTTAATGGTAGCTAGATCTGTTTTTTTTTTCTGGTTTATGTTGTTTGGTTTGTGAATGTCAAATTGATTGTGTTGTTCTTTGGTTTTGATAATGTTAGATTGATATGGTTTTTTAGGAGTAGGCAGGCAAATGTTAAGAGACAAACACTCTTCTTAGTACAAACTGTTGACCTTTGGTCCATCTCTTCTTCTCCAGAGGTTTGCAGATATGGTCCGTAGACTGTAGACATCTTGTCTCTTAAAAGACAAACAACACCTTAGTGTCCATTCACAAGTCACAATTTGTGAACCGAGGTCCCCAACACCACCCATTATAAAATGGTTAGCACTTTGCAATCTGGAGTGTACTACAAAGCTAATTATTTCCCTTAGGTGTATGTTTTCTATTGAGGGTATTTATGCATACTCTTGATATGATTAGATGATCATGGATGATTAATTAATCTTTCTTTTGCAGGCTTTTGGCATTGGAAATAAGAGAAATGGGTGCAGCCGGCCGTATGAATGAAGTTGGCACTGAGAAAGATGTTACGAAACGTGTTCCCACAACAAAAACTCCATTTGAAATTAGTGATCTCAAGAAAGCTATACCACCACACTGTTTTAAGCGAGATCTAGCAACCTCCTTCTATTATCTCTGTCGTGACATCGCCGTGGTCTACACTATCTACTATCTTGCATCAACTTACATTCCGTTTCTACCTACACCCCTAAGGTACATAGCATGGCCGATTTATTGGTTCTGCCAAGGTAGCGCCTTTATGGGTATTTGGAGCATTGGTCATGATTTGGGACATCATGCCTTCAGTGAATACGAGTGGCTTGATGATGCACTTGGTTTTGTCCTACACTCGTGCTCCCTCACTCCATACTTTTCGTTTAAATTCAGTCACCGTAGCCACCATGCCCATACCAATTCAATGGAGTATGATGAGGTTTGGATCCCAAAAAGAAAGGCCGATACCTTGTATTCAGAAGTGCTTAACAACCCAATCGGAAACTTGGTCATGACTGTCGCTAGGTTACTTTTAGCTTCCCCGCTTACTTGACCTTCAATATTCACGGCAGGGAATACAATGGGTTTGTAAGTCACTTTTACCCACAGAGTCCCATGTTTAACGATAGTGAGCGCAAATTGGTTTGGCTCTTTGATGTTGGAATGCTTGCAGCTTTCTATGGTGTTTACAAGATTGCAGCTGTTACAGGTGCAACATGGTTATTTTGCATCTATGGAGGCCCGTTGTTGGTTATGGACGCCCATTTCATCTTTTTCACCTTTTTGAATCATAGCCATCCTTCAATAGCTCACTACGATTCAAGAGAGTGGGAATTGGATAAGAGGTGCTTTATCAACTGTTGACAGAGACTACGGAATCTTCAACACTATTTTTCACTATGAAATGTGTGCTCATGTAGTGCACCATTTGATCTCGACAATTCCACATTATCATGTCATCGAGGCCACCGAAGCTATCAAGCCCATCTTAGGTGATTACTACAACTACGATGACACCCCAATCCTAAAGGCTTTTTGGAGAGAAACAACTAATTGTATTTACGTAGAACCAGATGAAGGTGCTAAGGATAGTGGCGTTTACTGGTTTCGAAAGTAACTATTCAAATGAAAACAACTAGCTGATATGTTTTCTACACATAAACATATATATATATATATATATATATATATATATATATATATATATATATTTGTACTCGTGTTGCAGTTGTCTTGTTTTATGTAATATGGCACCCTTGTTCTAATAAAGACATATTATATTACAAGAAGAACTATGATATTAATTTTATTTTTTTTTCAATTTTACACTTTATTGTATTCCATCCAGCGTTCTATATCTTCGTGTTTTTGCAATATGTACGTCACGCTCGGATGTTTCCGCTTAAGCCAGTGTTTTACATATCACTTAAAACGCATGTGACACTATTAAGTGACAATATTATCATTAATTCATTCAAAATCTCAAGTACACAAGTTGTTCAAATTAACAAATTACAAAGGAATGAATAAAATGAACATCAACTTTTTTTATTATTTAAATAATCTAAACTTAGTGTCTTCATCATTTCATCTTCTAATAAATGTACATGTAGCATACATATAAAATAAAGTCAACTAATTGAATAGTTGATGAGTTCACACAAGTTTGATACAAGTACATAAAATCATACAATTCCATGAAACTTAGTGTAGTAATAGCGCAAGCAATGTTTTTACCAATTGGTAACAACCAATGTACTCGGATCGGGGTCCATTTCCACTCATAACATCAAGGTCCTGAGTACAAAGGGGGGCGTATGATCATACTTAATAAGGAAACCATGAGCACATAATCTAAGTAAGCATATAAACACACAAGTCCATGATAACGAATTGTAGTTTGAAATATACGAAGCGAAGTAAAACTAACTATTTTATTAGTATATGTATGTTACCCCAAAAGTAAAAGCGTAAAAGTGGTGTTAGAAACTCACATTTGAAATTAAAGATAACATGGAAAAGCCACAAGCGTGTTAAATGAAACCGAACGATCAAATCTCTCAAGCTGAAAATAAGAAATGCGGGAATACTAACTAACTAACAGGATTATAAAGTTAACTTTGATTTTTAGAAGTTAGGCGTTATTATTTTATGATATTTTATAATATAATATTTATTTTAAGCTTTAGTGATTTATTATTATTTTAATTTTATTTTTAATTAGAAATTTCATTTATATGAGAATTATAATGCTTATATTGATTTTTAACAGAATTTAACCGGAAAAATCATTACGTTAGCGTGTTATATAGTTAACAAAATGAGTTATAATATTATATTATTAATCGGGTTAGTACAAAACTTTAACGAAAATAAACTTGGATTTTAGATGAAACTTGATAAAATAATTTATAATTAATTTTATTTGACTTAACAGAATTTTATTTGATTTAATATAATTTTATTAATTTATTTAATTTTTAAATAATAAAATGAAGATTTAAAAAAAATTAAAACAACAACACGCACTGACCAGGGTTTGAACCCGGGTCGCTACGTTCACATCACACAGACTCAACCACTGGATAAACTTTGTTTGTTTTATTTTTTTATTATAACAAAAATAAAATATAAATGTAAACCTTCAAGTTCATCTTCTTCACTAACAAACCCTAGACTTCAATATGATTAATTCGTTCCATGTTTGCTTAATCTTTGTTAGGGTTTTTTTGTATGACGTGTTAAAATGATTGAAAACCATATAACAATTACCTAGAATGGTTCTTGGTTGAGGGTGAACGAAGTTGGACGGAAAAACGAACTTTGAAGATCAAGACGAGGTATTTAAAGAGTTTGTTTGTGTCAATTTATGTTTGCAAAAAGCTTAGACGAAGGTTTATGTTCTATTTATACTAGTAATTGGAGCGTATGATGATTAATTGGTCGTTAATGATTTTGAATATATTCGGCTGTTACCGGGATTGAAATCGATATTTAAAGGTGTTATAACGTGTTAATTTATCTTAATTAACGATTATAATTAGCGGAGAAATGTTTACACATACTAATGGGTCAAAGAACGAGATTTATGGTTGAAACAAAGTGTCTGGAGTATTATACGCCACCGTCGACGGCAGTGGCCGGAACCACGCGACAGGGTGCATGGGGTTAGGTTATATTAAATTAATATATTTTAAATCGTATTTTCACTTATGACCCCTCAAGTTTCAAGTTCTATTAAAACATAAGTTTAAATATATTTACCATCTAAACCTTGCACTTTGAAATGTGTTCTAAATGAAAAAGGAATCATATAACTTACATGTTTTCGTATTATACTCGTATAGTTTGGAACTTGAATATTTTATTAAAATTTAAATCCCGAAGATTCGTTATTTGAACAAAACAAATTGAAAATAAACGGATAATAACTTTAAATCATCGGATTTGATATTAAATAATGAAGACAAATTCGAATACACTAAAACGACAAAACGGGTCGGTTGAACGAATACAAATAAGGATAAAATTTGACAAATGTCACAACATTCACTACTTTTGAGAATTTCGTCCCGAAATTAGGTAGAAGAATGTAAGTCCCAAAGAAGGATCTTTCAATGTGATATCAATTAAACCCTGCGGAAACTAATAACGAATTGATTCAAGACAAAGATGAACAAAATGCAAATCAACACACGAATGACTTCAAAACACATGTTATATTAAACGTCGGGTGCTTAAGCCCTTCTACGATGATTACAATATGATGAGAATCAAATACTAAGTAACCACGTGTCTCTCACCGTTCTAATAATGACTGACGCCTAATAATGACCTAATTACAAGGTATATATAATACCCAACACCCTATAGCCCAAGCACATATAATAAGCCCACCGAAATCAAGAGATTTCAGTGTTACATGGTAGCCTAAACCCAAGCCCAACTAGATAAAGTATAAACCATAAAGTGTAGCCCAACAATCTCCCCCTTGGTTTATAACTTGATCTTCACTCGTGTTCCAGCACTTCAGCATCAGCCACTTTGTAAGCATCTGCCCATAAATCTGTGCGCATAATCGATCCAACCATACCAGTATACTCCTTAGTAGCTGCGTGGTTCAACCATGATTTGAAAGCCGCTAAAGGTCTTGATATCCTTCTCACCAAACTTCAACAAGTCTCTCGGATCAACAATACAGTATTTGTCACACCCTCAAAATCCACTAATGGAGTTTTACCGTCAGAGGGTGTGAACTAACAGGATCGGAATCATTAGTTATAATCAAACCATAAGTAAAGTTTTCAAACCACGAGACATTTAAGTGTAAATAAGTGCGGAAGCGTAAAATCATAAACCAAGTGTTGCGTTACGCATGACGACTTAGAACCCAATTAATAACAGTTTAAAAACGAGTTTGCAAAAACGATAGAGTTCAATGTAATGCATGTTCCTATACCGCGAGCTCGCCTCGGCTACCTGAGAATAACATACTAAAAGTGTCAACACGGGGTTGGTGAGTTCACATGTATAAATAAAGAAAATGTTTGCGTTTTGCGTTTGCGTTTTGCGTTTGGCGTTACCAGATAATGTTAAGTCAATTATATATCGATAGGTAGCTAGCCTATACAACAAGTGTTACTAAGTGTTCGACACTGAAGCTGAATGTTTATCAATTGCCTTGCCACCATGTCTATCCCGACCATGGAAAATGTGTTAGCCAAGATTACACCCGCTCGACCTCCAGTCGAGTTTAGCGTTGGGTGGGGTTTGTCAAACCCAGTAGTACTACTCAACAGTGACTCGATATTATCCAATATTAAACGGTTCGATGTTATGAAGGACTTTAGTTGTTTCGTTTGCCACTTAGCCTTTAAAAGTGATATATAAATTAATAACAAAATCTAAAGCATTTCGGAGTATGTATTCTCCCCCAAGTAAAAGCGTTTAAAAGAGTAAAAGGGGAAACGTGAAACTAACTGTTTGCGAAGAATTCAAAAACAAGTCAACCAAGAGTAGCGCGTCACAGAAAATCCTCACTAGCGTTCTAAAACAAGAATGAGATTTTCTAAGTGTTGGGACTATTATTGAGTCTCTAGACTCGGCACAAAAAACCTATGCATAAGATACGTTTCGTGTTTCGTTTATTAGTTGTGTGTGACTCAACAAACACATTGGTGATACGTTACATGTGTGAACAACTACTTACGTGTCAAGTATTGATAGTGTACATTACTAGCAATTATTCCCCACAAGGGCAATTTAGTCAAAACATAGCAATTATCTAGCAACAAGCACGTTTCATGTATTTTCATATAGTTCAGCAGCTAGTTTCATCAAGACAGATTTCTACTTGAAAGATTACTCTATTCAACAGATCATAACATATCAATTAATTCATCAAAAATCGTCACAAAAGAACACATGAGTTAGGTTTCCAGAACTATTTTTATTTTATTTTTTATTCCACATAGATTTCTCACAATGATCAAAACATTACAATAAACTCACAGCAGTCAAAATCATGATATTTGTTATTCCCGTTAAATGGTAATTCCAATTAATGCAAGACCAATTGGGTTAGGTTCTTAACTCAACATGTCAACTTCCAGAGATGGAACCAACTCATTTGGTCTTGTAATTCGTGAAATATGATAATTACAAAACAGTCTAAAAGTAGGTCTCACAATTCTGATTTGCACTTCAGTTTTGTAAAATAATAAAAGTTAACCTTTACCCGTCCAAAAATTACAAACTTGGACTTTATAGAAACTAGACTCAACCTAGTACAATGTAGTGTTAACAATCTCGACCAATTACCACATTAACATTCAGTTACAGTTGTCTAAACATAACTTACAATCTGTCCAGTACCAGTTTTGACCTTTGATCACATTTAAATCGTTTGACCAACCAAAACACCTCCAAATCAGGCGTGGTTGGGTTTTCTGAAAACTAAACTCAAAGCACTACCTTTTAGATTCATAAATATTCCAGTTTGGTTTTATATTTAACAAGTTACATCTCGTTCAAGTTTAACTATCTCTGCTGTCAAAACTCAGCAAGCACACACAAACATCTAGCATGCATCCTAAGCATACGACATATCCCCAAACATGCAATAAACATAATTATCCATGAAAATCAGTAGTAAACCCTCTAGGGTTTACGAACAATCAATGCTCTAACAATCTTTCACCGTTCAGCATCACATATGATCATTTAAATCAATAACCAAAGCATAATCAAGCTTCATCTAATCCATATAAAGCATAAGAACGCTTAATACATGATTTACAAAATTAGGGTTTATGTTTATACCTTAAAAACGCAGAAACAACCAAGAGGAAGGTGAGAGATGACTAGAAACAAGTGCGGGATGCTCCGATTATGAAAACTAAGGCCAAAACGAAGGTGATATGGTGGTGGTGATGGCTGCCGTCGCAAGGGGTGTGGGGAGGGGGGCCGATCGGGTTGTAGGGAGAGGGAGGGAGTTAGGTTTTTTAATATTATTAATAATAATATGTTACACAAAGGCCCCTCAACTTTTAAATATTACTTTTCTAGCATAAAGTAACTTCTTTGCATCTTGAGTTAATGTTTTATACAATATTATCAGATAGCACATAAGCCTAACACATAATTATCAAATAATTATTGTTTGGATGTTTTTCTTTTATTCACCAATGGTTTGCGTCAACTCGTTTGCGTTTCGGTGCAATCCCGAAAGACTACATGTGTAGTGATTGTCAAGCGTCATTTAAACCCTAGTTTAAATGTAATGAGATGTGCGTTATAGATCAAGTGATCTTAAGTTGAATTGACGGAGTTTGGATTAATGGAGTTAACCTGAAATTGACGAGTGTCACATCATTCCCATGTTGAAAGAATTTTCGTCCCGAAAATTTGAGTCAAGTCGTGATGGGTGTCTGAAAAAGCAAGAAAAATATTCAGTTTGTCATATCATCCCCTAGTAGAAAGAAATTTCGTCCCGAAATTTAATTCATACCTCTGGTGATTTCTGACGGTTTGACGGCTTTCACGGTTTTCGGTGTTTGGTCAACCCTTCAAAAAGGTGAGGATACTTTTTCATCATTTGGTCCTCGCGTTCCCACGTGAACTCCGGTCCACGTCTCGAGTTCCAACGAACCTTAACGATTGGAATTTTGCTGTGCTTGAGTGTTTTGGTTTCCCAATCCAAGACTTCGACTGGTTATTCGATGAAGCGTATCTGTTCGTCAACTTGCAACTCGTCCAAAAGGACTGCTTGGGTTTCATCGGATAGACATTTCTTCAAATTGGATGCATGGAATACATTGTGTACGCTACTGAGTTCCGTTGGTAGATCCAGTCGGTACGCCACCGGACCAACGCGCTCAGTTATCCGGTAGGGGCCAACGTATCGTGGATTGAGTTAGCTTCGCTTCCAGAAGCAGACCACACCTTTCTAAGGTGAGACTTTGAGTAATACTTGGTCGTTCACTTGAAATTCAAGGGGCTTTCGGCGCTTGTCGGCGTAACTCTTTTGGCGATCTCGTTCTGCTGCCATGCGGTTTCGGATTTGAACAATCTTTTCAGAGGTTTCAAGTACTAGTTCTGGGCCAGTGATTTGGCTATCACCCACCTCTGCCCAGCAGAGAGGTGATCGACACTTCCGTCCGTACAACGCTTCAAACGGCGCTGCTTTAATGCTTGCGTGGTAGTTGTTATTATACGAAAACTCTACCAAAGGTAAGTGAGGTTCCCAACTTTTTCCGAAATCCAGCACACATGCACGCAACATGTCCTCCAAGGTCTGAATGGTGCGCTCACTTTGCCCATCCGTCTGAGGATGGTATGCTGTGCTCATATCAAGGCGGGTGCCTAGCGCACTCTGTAGTGACTTCCAGAAGTGCGAAGTGAAACGTGAATCTCGATCAGATATGATGGAGATAGGCACTCCGTGTCTAGACACTACTTCTTTCATGTAGATGCGAGTCAGTCTTTCCATTTTGTCCGATTCCTTGATTGATAAGAAGTGTGCAGACTTTGTCAACCGGTCAACGATCACCCAGATGGTATCGCATCCCGTCGGTGTTTTGGGTAATCCCGTGATGAAATCCATTGAAATGTGTTCCCATTTCCACGTTGGAAGTTCCGGTTGCTGTAGCAGACCAGATGGTTTATGATATTCTGTATTGACTCTTGCACAAGTCAAGCACTTGCTCACGTAGGTGGCAATGTCGGCTTTCATGTTTGGCCACCAGTAAAGTGCCTTTAGGTCATGGTACATTTTATCTGAGCCAGGGTGGATGGAATATCGGGACTTGTGTGCTTCGTCCATTACTAGAGTTCTCAACTCTCCGTATCGAGGGACCCAGATCCGGTTTTCTAAATATCGGACCCCGTCCGATTTGGTTTCAAGTTGCTTGTTCATGCCTCGCATGAGTTCTGATGGGAGATTATCGTCTTTCAAGGCTTCGAGTTGCGCATCGCGAATCAGATCGGGTAAGTTGGCGTGAATCGTGAGTTGTAATGCTCGCACTCGCCTAGGTTTATCGGTTTCTTTTCTGCTGAGAGCATCGGCCACTACATTGGCCTTACCAGGGTGGTACTTGATAGCACAATCATAATCCTTAAGCATCTCGACCCAACGACGTTGTCGCATGTTCAGCTCCTTCTGATCGTAGATATGTTGGAGACTCTTGTGGTCGGTGTAAATGGTAAACTTGGTACCGTACAAGTAATGTCTCCATATCTTAAGAGCAAACACCACAGCTCCGAGTTCCAAGTCATGGGTCGTGTAGTTCTTCTCGTGAATCCGTAGTTGTCGAGAGGCATAGGCTATAACTTTCTCGAGTTGCATCAGCACGCAACCAAGACCTTGTATCGATGCGTCACAATGTACCTCAAAATTTTCTGTTCCCTCGGGGAGGGCTAGAATAGGGGCGCTACAGAGTTTGGTTTTCAACAGTTGGAAAGCGGATTCTTGCGCGTCACCCCAATTGTACTTAGTACCCTTGTGAGTCAAAGCGGTGAGGGGTTGAGCAATCTTTGAAAATCCCTCGATAAAACGCCGGTAGTAGCCGGCCAGTCCTAGGAATTGTCGCACCTCAGTCGGAGTCTTAGGTGCTTCCCAGTTTTTGATGGCCTCTACCTTGCCGGGATCGACATGGATACCATTCTCATTGATCACATGTCCTAAGAAGTGAACCTCGCGAATCCAAAATTCTCATTTCGAGAGTTTAGCGTACAGTTGTTCCTTCTTTAGTAATTCTAGGATCAATCTCAGGTGTTTTTCGTGGTCGGTCTTGTCCTTGGAGTAGACGAGGATATCATCAATAAAAACAATCACAAACTTGTCGAGGTACGCCTTACATACTCTGTTCATGAGATCCATAAATACGGCTGGTGCATTGGTTAATCCAAAAGGCATAACCGAAAACTCGTAGTGACCGTACCGAGTTTTAAAAGCCGTCTTTGAAATATCTTCTTCGCGAACTCTTAATTGATGGTAACCAGATCTCAGATCGATCTTCGAGTAGCAACTCGATCCTTGCAGCTGGTCGAACAGATCATCAATTCGGGGTAAAGGATAACGGTTCTTGATCGTCACCTTGTTCAGCTCTCGGTAGTCGATGCACATGCGGAAAGTCTCGTCCTTCTTTCGGACAAATAAGACAGGGGCTCCCCATGGTGATGAGCTAGGTCGGATAAAACCTTTATCCAACAAATCTTGCAATTGAGTGGATAATTCCTGAAGCTCTTCCGGTGCGAGCCGATACGGGGCTCGTGCTATGGGTGCTGCACCGGGGGTCAATTCGATTTGGAATTCGACTTGTCGAATAGGAGGGAGTCCAGGCAAAACCTCCGGGAAGACTTCCGAAAAATCTCGCACAATCGGTATGTCTCCGATTAGCTTCTCCCCCGCGGATTTCTCGACAATATGGGCTAAAATTGCCGGATGACCCTTTCGTAGATATTTCTGCGCCTTCATGAGGGTGATGACGCTGGTGGTCATGCCGCTCTTCTCGCCCTGGATCGAAATGATCTAGCCGGAAGGGGTAGTGATGTGGACTATCTTGTCGTGACATATAATCCTCGCTCGGTTCTCGGACAGCCAGTCCATGCCGATAATGACATCGAAACTACCAAGTGTAAAAGGTATGAGGTTGATATCAAAAGTATGACCCGACAGTTTCAACTTACATCCCGCAAGTACATGAGTTGTTTCTATAGACTTACCGTCAGCTAATTCAACGGGAAACTTAGCATCTAACGGGGTTGGAGTTAAGTTAAGAGTTTACTAAAGGCTTTCAATACAAAACTCCTATCAGCTCCAGTGTCAAACAAAACAGAAGCAAAATAGTCATTCACAGGAAACTTACCGGTCACCACATTCGGATCGTTGCGGGCCTGGTCCGACCCAATGACGAAAGCTCTACCTTTACCACTGCTTCCGCCACCGCTGCTGCCTCCATTGTTCTCATTCTGCTTTAGTTTGGGGAAATCCTTCTTGAAATGACCCTCGTGACCACACTCGAAACACCCTTTAGTCGCTGTGGGCTGTTTAGGAGCACCCTTTGCCGCTAGGTCTCCCCTACATTCCTTGGCCTGATGACCCATTTTTCCGCATCTCAGACATTTGATACGGTCGCATGGTCCAGCATGGTGATAGTTGCATTTGTTGCATTTCGGGTGTTTCCCAGCATAGCCGCTCGAACCCTGTCCGCCACCATTGTTGTTATTGTTGGAACCCTGATTATTGAAGTTCCGAGCGAGTTCGGGCTTACGGTAGTGTTGTTGCTATGGGGGGTTCGATGATGAGGACCTGATGTTGTCAAATTTACTCTTTCCATTACTTGGGTTGTTGTTGTTGTTGTCAGTGCTCAAGTTGTCACGGGTTTTAGAGGTTGAACCTCTAGGTGGTAACGCACCTTGGGTCACTGCCTGATCCGTCAGTTTGTGAGCTAACCGGATCGCTTGTTGAATTGTAGCCGGTTTGGAAGACGTCACCATACCCTGAATTTGTGGTACCAGCCCATCGATATACATCTCGATTCTCTTACTCGGCGGGTCTACCATCCTTGGACACATTACTGCAAGCTCATGGGAACGGGTGGTGTAGGCTTCAATCTCGGAACCCACCATTTTCAACGACCAAAACTCAGATTCCAACTTCGCGATTTCCTCTCTAGGACAATACTCTTCCCGCATCATATTCTTGAATTCTTCCCAGTTCATAGCGTTCGCCAATTCCAACCCAAGAATTTTCACATTGGAGTTCCACCAAGTGAGGGCAGAATCTTCCAGTGTTCCAGCAGCAAATTTGACCCTACTGGCGGGTGGACAGTTACACATTTCGAAAGCTGACTCTGTCTTCTCAGCCCAACGCAGGAAACCTATGGCTCCCTCAGTGCCCTTAAACGAATTGGGCTTGCAATCCAGGTAGTTCTTGAAAGTACACGTTCCAGCTGGACCTCCGGCTTGATTCTGAACATGTGCATCTAGAGCTGCCGCTGCATGGTCATTCAATAGGGTTTGGAGTTCTGTTGCGGTTAAGTTGATGTTACCGCGACCGTGCCCAGCGTTTCTTCCAGCATTTCCTAGAATCACAGCATAAAATGTTAGACATGAATTCTCGGTTTCATATGCAACACACCATACATGTAATAAAAGGTAGGTAAGAAAGAAAAAATAAAAGAAACAAACATCACATCACAACCCTGTAATAATCCAAATAATAATTCATGATTAAAACCATTGTATTCGCTACAAAGTATTTAAAACCAATCCTTAAAATCATAGAAAATAATAGTTTGGATGGAGACAATCCCTCCATCAAGGTGTTATCATCCTTAGATGTCATCGTCTGAGGACACCTCTGAGTGTGCCTCCGGCTCAGCCGGTTCTTCCTTCGGTTCTTCTTCGGGTTCCTCCTCGGGATCTTCCTCGGGTTCTTCCTCAGGTTCACCTCTGAGTGTGCCTCCGGCTCAGCCGGTTCTTCCTTCGGTTCTTCTTCGGGTTCCTCCTCGGGATCTTCCTCGGGTTCTTCCTCAAGTTCTTCCTCGGGTTCTTCCTCGGGTTCTGCTGCGTTCTGAGCAATTTGCGTCTGTAAGATATCGCATCGCTCTAGAGCTATCTCTGTCCGGGTTCTCGCCACATGGAGTTGCTCTTGCAAATCGATCATCTCTGCTTGCACTTTTCTCATTATCTTCATTTGTTGATCGTTAGCATCCTGTACTTCCTTCATAGCCGCTGTCAGGCGGGAAATTTTCTCCCTAGCCTCGGTTCCATCTCTTATCAATCCGAAAAAGTTCGCTCTCGCCGAGCGCATAAAACCCGTGTCACGCTCTAAACAGGAAACAACAGCTGCGAGAACACGCTCTATAGGTTCGGTTATGGGTGGTAGGGTGTTGGGGTAAGCGGGACGGCTCTGGTGAGGTAGTGGGGGAACTTGTTCGCGATAAACCATACGCCTGATCAGACTCGGGGACCAATCCCAGCTAACGCCGTCGTCGTACATGCCTCCAGACAGGCGATACCTCTTCAGTGCAGGGGCTTCTAGTTCCGGTACTACTCGGGGTGGCGATGAGGTAGGTAGCTGCGGTTCCTTTCCATGAGCATGAGTCATCTGGTCGGATGATGATGATGGTGGCGTCGACATCCCTACAGGATAAGTCGTGTATGCGCGCGTATGAGTGAATGAGATAAAGAGATAAGATAACGAAAGACTAAACAAAATATATATGCAGTGCGTGTAATTATAACTAATGGGTCGTTGCGGTTATAGTCTAGTATACATGCAAATTCTAGTTCGCTGTAACCAATGGCTCTGATACCAATCTGTCACACCCTCAAAATCCACTAACGGAGTTTTACCGTCAGAGGGTGTGAACTAACAGGACCGAAATCATTAGTTATAATCAAACCATAAGTAAAGTTTTCAAACCACGAGACATTTAAGTGTAAATAAGTGCGGAAGCATAAAACCATAAACCAAGTGTTGCGTCACGCAGGACAACTTAAAACCCAATTAATAACAGTTTAAAAACGAGTTTGCAAAAACGATATAGTTCAATGTAATGCATGTTCCTATACCGTCCGCCCGCCTCGGCTACCTGAAAATAACATACTAAAAGTGTCAACACGGGGTTGGTGAGTTCACATATATAAATAAAGAAAATTTTTGCGTTTAAGTGTGTGCGTTTTGCATTTGCGTTTTGCGTTACCAGATAATGTTAAATCAATTATATATCGATAGGTAGCTAGCCTATACAACAAGTGTTACTAAATGTTCGACACCGAAGCTGACTGTTTATCAATTGCCTTGCCACCATGTCTATCCCGACCATGGAAAATGTGTTAGCCAAGATTACACCCGCTCGACCTCCAGTCGAGTTTAGCGTTGAGTGGGGTTTGTCAAACCCAGTAGTACTACTCAACAGTGACTCGCTATTATCCAATATTAAACGGTTCGATGTTATGAAGGACTTTAGTTGTTTCGTTTGCCATTTAGCCTTTACAAGTGATATATAATCTAATAACAAAATCTAAAGCGTTTCGGAGTATGTATTCTCCCCCAAGTAAAAGCGTTTAAAAGAGTAAAAGGGGAAACGTGAAACTCACTGTTTGCGAATAATTCAAAAACAAGTCAACCAAGAGATGCGCGTCACAGAAAATCCTCACTAGCATTCTAAAACAAGAATGAGATTTTCTAAGTGTTGGGACTATTATTGAGTCTCTAGACTCGGCACAAAGTACATATGGATAAAATACGTTTCGTGTTTCGTTTGTGAATTGTGTGTGACTCAACAAACACATTGGTGATACGTTACATGTGTGAACAACTACTTACGTGTCAAGTATTGATAGTGTACATTACTAGCAATTATTCCCCACAAGGGCAATTTAGTCAAAACATAGCAATTATCTAGCAACAAGCACGTTTCATGTATTTTCATATAGTTCAGCAGCTAGTTTCATCAAGACAGATTTCTACTTGAAAGATTACACTATTCAACAGATCATAACATATCAATTAATTCATCAAAAATCGTCACAAAAGCACACATGAGTTAGGTTTCCAGAACTATTTTTATTGTATTTTTATTCCACATAGATTTCTCACAATGATCAAAACATTACAATAAACTCACAGCAGTCAAAATCATGCGCAACAGAATGATATTTGTTATTCCCGTTAAATGGTAATTCCACTTAATGCAAGACCAATTGAGTTAGGTTCTTAACTCAACATGTCAACTTCCAGAGGTGGAACTAACCCATTTGGTCTTGTAATTCGTGAGATATGATAATTACAAAACAGCCTAACAGCAGGTCTCACAATTCTGATTTGCACTTCAGTTTTGTAAAATAATAAAAGTTAATCTTTACCCGTCCAAAAATTACAAACTTGGACTTTATAGAAACTAGACTCAACCTAGTACACTGTAGTGTTAACAATCTCGACCAATTACCACATTAACAGTCAGTTACAGTTGTCTAAACATAACTTACAATCTATCCAATACCAGTTTTGACCTTTGATCACATTTAAATCGTTTGAGCAACCAAAACACCTCCAAATCAGGCGTGGTTGGGTTTTCTGAAAACTTAACTCAGAGCACTACCTTTTAGATTCATAAATATTCCAGTTTGGTTTTATATTTAACAAGTTACATCTCGTTCAAGTTTAACTATCTCTGCTGTCAAAACTCAGCAAGCACACACAAACATCTAGCATGCATCCTAAGCATACGACATATCCCCAAACATGAAATAAACATAATTATCCATGAAAATCAGTAGTAAACCCTCTAGGGTTTACGAATAATCAATGCTCTAACAATCTTTCACCGTTCAACATCACATATGATCATTTAAATCAATAACCAAAGCATAATCAAGCTTCATCTAATCCATATAAAGCATAAGAACGCTTAATACATGATTTACAAAATTAGGGTTTATGTTTATACCTTAAAAACGCAGAAACAACCAAGAGGAAGGTGAGAGATGACTAGAAACAAGTGTGGGATGCTCCGATTATGAAAACTAAGGCCAAAACGAAGGTGATATGGTGGTGGTGATGGCTGCCGTCGCAAGGGGTGTGGGGAGGGGGGCCGATCGGGTTGTAGGGAGAGGGAGGGAGTTAGGTTTTTTAATATTATTAATAATAATATGTTACACAAAGGCCCCTCAACTTTTAAATATTACTTTTCTAGCATAAAGTAACTTCTTTGCATCTTGAGTTAATGTTTTATACAATATTATCAGATAGCACATAAGCCTAACACATAATTATCAAATAATTATTGTTTGGATGTTTTTCTTTTATTCACCAATGGTTTGCGTCAACTCGTTTGCGTTTCGGTGCAATCCCGAAAGACTACATGTATAGTGATTGTCAAGCGTCATTTAAACCCTAGTTTAAATGTAATGAGATGTGCGTTATAGATCAAGTGATCTTAAATTGAATTGACAGAGTTTGGATTAACGGAGTTAACCTGAAATTGACGAGTGTCACATCATTCCCATGTTGAAAGAATTTTCGTCCCGAAAATTTGAGTCAAGTCGTGATGGGTGTCTGAAAAAGCAAGAAAAATTTTCAGTTTGTCATAGTATTGTCCCTTCTTCAACCGTATAATAATTGTAGTTGTCTCGCCATCATAGGTCCAAAAATTCATCTCATCAAGAGCACCTTCAGGAAATCTCTTGGTGATCGGAATGGACGTCACTTTAGCAGTTGGAGGCCACATAACGTTTAGCATCGGCTTATTCGTATAAGGGTCACGAACTCCCTTCTCTTTCTTAACAAAAGATTCAGCAGTAGGTATATTGGGGAATCCCTTTTCAACTTGGTTGCTCAAAAAGTTCCAGAAATTGGTGGCTTTTGGATCATGAATTGGGTTGTGGAAAGGTGCATGTATCAGATCACTTAAATTAACCGTTGTCCACGAACTGAAATTTTTCATCTTCTTATAGTATTCCGTGTTCCCAGATTTATGCTTGACCCACCACATTTCTTTATCGATATCATAACCCCATGAAATCACCCCTGAACGATCACCATACTTATCAGAAAAGCCCTTTTGAATCTCCATGACAAACTTTTCTAGGTGATCGGAAGACACAACATTTTGATTAGAGTTCTTCATGATCAACATCTTTCTTTTGATTCTTTCCATTTCTACAAATAAAAAGGGTATTTGAGACTGAAAAATTAGTCTACAATACTCCATAATCAGTAACTAAAGGTTATGAGGGACAGTCCCAACCAGTTACAGATGATTACTCCTTAATAGTGGTTTTAGCCACTAAAAAGTAGTCCCTCTTGGATGGCACCAACCGAAACTAACAAGCAGTCTCCGATACGTAAAAATTCAGTCCCCAATTTTCCCACAAGTACTGCGTCATGTCAGTCCCCGATATATTTCTCTTGTGACTGCAAATCAGTCTCAAATACCATGATATTTCGATCCCTAATGACTAACTTTAGGGGACTGAAAATCAGCCCTCAAAACATGTTTATATCGTCCCTAATACATTTCATTAGATTCGTGATTTCACATCAAATCACTCTCCAATAAGATGTTCTAAAGACTAAGAATCAGTCCCTAGTACCACTTAATTTCAATCAAATATATGCTTCTATTAAGAACTGAAAATTATTTTCAAATAGCAATTTTTTTAAGTCTCTAATACTTGTAGACACTAAAAAGTAGTCTTCTATACCGTCTATAATAACAATTTTTTTAGCAAATCCCATACATATGTAAAGATGAAAGACCCAATTTGAATAATTAACATATAGTATTTGTTGAGGGTACAATTACAGAAAAAGAAAATGAACCAAGAAAAAAAAACTATGAATCGTATTTGAATAATCTATAATGTATCTATAATCGATTAAACGGAGAATGAATGCCCCAATTTGAGTGTTCACTTTCTAGTTCAGTTAGTTGCATCCAATTCCTGTAGGGAAAAAAATCAAATATGAGAAATTTCAACCATTTAATATTTAGTATTCCTAACAAAGTCTTAAACCGATTACGAGAATTTTAGAAGCAACATAGTGGTAAAGAAAACAATACAAAATCAATTCATGTCATAATATCTTCTTTTTAATGTTTGTTTAAGGACAAGAAATGGAATAATTTTAACCGAAGCCATGAAACATTTAAACATACCTACAATATGGTTGAGATTGACTCGAGAAAATCTTGCAATTCTGAAACAAATCATGATAAAAATAAAGTTAAAAAATACAAAAAATAATAATAATAATTCTCATTACACAAGTCATATTAATAGCATTTAGAAGGGTTTTCAAAATATAAATCTAACTTTTATCAAAATATTTAAATCTAACAATTTTATCAACAACACTATAGTTAGTAAAATGGGTGGGTCGGGTAATATTCAATATACTGAGCTATTTATCAAACTTCACCAAGAAATTATAAATAAAACATATTTAAAAGTAAATCAAAACTAATAAAGAAATACAATTGAATTATAATGGATTAATGGATTTCCAAGTATGAAGTGGTACTTTCTCAAAGGCAAAAGCATACTAATTAATTTTAAATTTTAGCAATTTCAATAGCTTAATACAACTTTTAAAGTTAACTTTGAAGTTGAGAAAGTAGCAATTCCATTCTAGAAACAAATAACACAACTTTAAAAGTTAATAAATTGCCATGAGTTCAGTTCTAGGCTTTAGCATAACTGTTATCATTTTGAAAGGAACGTTACCTTTGCTGTAACTTTGTAATGACCATATCCACAAAGATCATACCAAATCCCATTGTCACACATCCATGGAGCTTTTTATAGCTTTGTGTAGTCATATTTTGCAAGCATGAGCATACTCAGAAGCAAAGACATGTAGAAACAATATAGAGTCCTTACATATACATAGTTAAAGCAAAGTTATACTAACTAATACTGTTATATAACGTCAAGAATATTGGAATTACACGATAACGTGAACTTTATGGTTCCATGGGAAAACTGATGTAATTGCAGTACAAAGTGCATCTAAACTATGACAAAAGGGTTTAATTCTAACTTTATTTAACCCAACTTCAAAAAGAACTATTCTATGAGAAGTAGTCAACAATAACATCTTAGTTGACTACATATTATAATTTCAAACTAGTTTCAGTAGATTAATGCAATTTTGTAATTAGCATATGCTGCAAGTTTTCATGTTCTTAGTAACAGAATAAAAACAACCTATAACTATGTCCGGATTTCTCAGTTTAACAATGAATAGGAGATTTGAGGAAGAATTAACTACTTAAAAAATATTTCAGCCCACCCTCCGTGGTTTTACTGGTTTAGGTACCCTGCCGCACCCAACCGCTATTACGACAACAACGACTGCGTTGATGAGTCTCCATGTCCCTACGCAGCCACCACAAACCCTAGTTTAGTTCAGTAACCACCTTCGTCGTTGCAGCCACAACAAACCTTCTAAATTGAGTCTCACATTTCCCTTCTAATAGGCAACGGAATTGTGAGGTTAGGGCACAAATGAAAGGAGATGAATCGATTGGGATTTAAAGGGGGGGGGTGTCAAAATTTTGGTCATTTTGAAACTTTAGTGGGTACTTAATTTTTTGAAACCAATTGTAATTTTTTTAAGGATATATAATAGCACTAGGTTAGGTACATGTGAACTACACGGGTTGATTAAATATAAATTTTGTAAATCCTAGATGTATAATAGAAAATAATAATTACATATGATAATTGTGCGTATCTACAAATATAAAAACAAACTTTGCATGCTAGGCATGTAATGTGCGATTGAAATTAACTTCGCTATGTTACAATGTGTGATGTAAAGTGAAAATTAACCAATATACATAATACAGTTACTATCATTACAGAACCAAATTTCATTGATCCAATTTATACACAACAATTACCATTACCGTAGCAATGAACATAACGCCGTATTCTTCCGATAAAGAGAGGGAACTATGATTAGCTTTTCGAGAAATTTCCAAACGATCAATTTTAACGAAATCTTTCAATTTCTTATATTACTACGGTCAACACTATGCATTCCTATATCCGTAGAGTTTCTATTATTCGTATTAGCAACTACTATAGGTGAAGTTTCATATTATAAGCTACAAACTTATTACCAAAAATGCCCTTTTTCTTAACAATTTGTTCCTAAACAATATGTGTAGTGGTTCCCACTCAACTAATAACCGATATGAACTATCAACTGAATTATAGTAAGTTGGTAACTTGCATTCTGTGTGAATTGTCACGAAAGTTTCATAAACTGCTATTTAGTTTGTAATCCCATTTCGGGTCTTACTACTGATCATGAGAAACTTGAAATAAACCATAACATAGTAACTTGCAAATATTGCAGATAGCATCAAATATTACAGAAATTTGTTGTTGTAATAATCTGCTACAATTACATATAATTAAATTGGCAGATTAATTTGAAAGGGTACTTTAGGGATTTTCTAGAAAATTTTGGTTAATATCGATTGTCACAATATAGAAGCTATACATAACTTAAAATATAGCTTAACAAACAATTATGCAATAAATGTAACTAAATACCTCCAATCAAAATGTTACCACTACTAAGAACCTTATGCTCCTACAACAAAAGAAAAGAAAAACATAACAAAGTTTATTTAAGGTGAATTTATTGTATACTTATTACTACTAAATGATTGTATCATAAAAAAGAAAACTACCTTAAGTGCATTCAAGAATTAGAAGTGTCATTATGCTAGGCTAACTATTAGCTCTTATAGGGTCATTCGAATACCAGCATATTTTAAAAAAAAAAACTTATTACTAAAAATACTAAACTTTTAACATCTTCCACTATACAATATGTCAAAAAATTACGAAATTATGATGGTCTTTTTTCCGGGTCAGGTTTGATAAGGGTCTCTAGCTCACCGACATCTCTGAGTAATTAGTCCGTTACACTTAAGAAAATTAGTTTATCAATAGCATCACCTGAAACCAAAAACTGAAACCATGAGCATAAGTAGTTGTAAAGACAAAGAGATCACATACAAAAATGAACCATCACAAAGCAAGAAGTTTAAATTGGTCAAGCTTGGTAACTGATACCAAAAGTAATTACCTTAGTAACATTGCCTGGTTCAACTCACTTGATAACACATTGGATTGGTTCGGTTCAGTATGGTTAGTGAAGTCGGTATTGCATGCTTACCTAAAACCGAAACAGAAAACGAAACTATTACTAAAATGCGTATTTGATATATGAATAGTTAATACTTAATACACTAATTTTTACAACCAAAAATGTATGATCATCAATAAATCAATATAATGGTCATCAGTTTTTGAAACATGAATATTAATTAAGTTAATAATCATTATCATATAATGATCAAACAAAGGCATTTGCTTGTTGATACGAACATATGAATCATAAAGTGGTGGTTATTTCCTATTCGTTCTCAAACTTATCTATATCATACACAATCTTCACAATTATCTTTATTATTATGCTAAACTTAATGAATCTTAGGCGTTAGGGAATAAGAAAGACTTCCAATAAGTGAATACTATGAAAAAAGAACGTCACATAAGCTCCCTACTAACCGTCTAGATGCCAAATCTTTTTGTGTGTGTGTGGGGTGGGGGGGGCTAATTTGGATAATTTTGTGGAAGGCCATTATAGCATTGGTAAACCCGCTTTCACTGTAAAATAAATTAGAAAACCAAAAAACAAAGCTCGCAAACATATTCATCACTGGATAATATAAAATAAACAAACCTATATATAATATAAGGTTTATATTTATATGAGCAAGAAACTAATGACCTTTTGATACATACAGTAATGATTTACGAGGTGTTTACTGTAAAACATGAAGATAAATAAAATTGACAATCTGAATCAACTAACCACAAAATCAACCAAAATTCACAAAATCAAGTAACATAATGAAGTAAATTAGACAAATAACAAATACAATCAATATTAGAACCATATGAAATTAATTAACAGCAATTAAACATAGCAGAAAATCGAACCCTAAGAAGAATAACGAACGCGATTTATGGTTTATATCACAGAAAAATAAAGAATACATAGCAGAAATCGAACATAATTGCATACCTTATGAAATCTAAGGAAGAATTATGGCATGCTGCTGCTTGTTAATCAATTAGTGCCGAAATAGATTATGAAATCAATTTAGGGTTTATATCAATCATAAACGAACACCCTTTGACAACCAAACAATGATTTAATGGGAAGATGATGATACAGATTCGTTTATGAAATCACAATGTGATTATAGATTTACCAAACCAATAGGATGAAAAACGATAATGGGATGAAGAATCTAAATCTATTAGTTTGGGTTATAACATCAAAATTTGGGTCGGGTGTAACATCCCGAATAATAATAAGATAAAAAGACGGTGTGATTTAATAAAAAGAAATTAAATATGGACTAAAAATGAAAGGTGGGCCAAAGGTCCATGGGATTAAGGCGTATAAATACCCCTTAAACCCTAATCTTTTCCATTTCCATCCATCTCTACACCATAGCCTACACCTTCAAAAACACACACTTAAGCCAAACACTCTCTAAACTAATCCTTTCAACGATCTGAGACCAACCAAAGGTAAGAAATCATTTATCTCAGCTGACCCAACATATTAGAACCCACCACTGCAGCCCCGTGATGTCGTATGAGCTGTTTGGATCTAGATATAGCTTTATTCGGGTGTTTAACCGACCAAAAGATACCTAGGTCATAAACAATCTGGACACCACGAAGTTACCCAGGTCATAAACGATCAAACCCCAACCAACCATGGTGGTTAACGGCGGCTGACGGCGCTATAATCGAAGAAAAACCCCAAAAACGCGTAAAAATAAAGTTGACCTAAACATTGAGTCGTATATGTTTATAAACATATATGTATTTTCGTATAAGTATGGGTGGCCGTATAAGTTCATAAACGTATATGTTTGAGCAACGTGTAAGTAGGGTACAACGCATAAGTTACACGGAAGTATTTAATGTGATTTACACGCTAAGAATGACTTATACGGGGGAAGGACTTACACGCCATAAAACTTATACGAGTGATATATGATTTTCGAAATAAACGAAAAATAAATAGCGTATACGTACGTAAACGATAGATATGGACTTATATGATGGTTGGGATAAAAATAAGTAAATAATTAATAAGGAAATGTAATGTTTATAATGTAGATTTGATTTGTTTAAATAATTTAACTTCAGTTTTCTGATGAGGTTTTTAGTAAATACTTATTAATAAACTAAATTTTTGATGAAGTTTTTAACTTGACCCCAGCCAGGGGCTCTGCCCCTTGGACCCTGCTAGGGGCTGCCGCCCCTTTGCCAGGGGCGCTGCCCCCAGACCCATGTTCGTTGAGGGTTATATTAAGCTAGAAATACGAAAAGGTAGTTATAGTTAATTGATACGTGTAATTGTTATACAGTTAGCCGCGCCCAATTAAAGAGAGGAGTTACCATTAACTCGGAAAGGAACTTGGCTCAGGTGAGTTTCTAACCCCATTTCCTTGTTATGTTTTCGGGATTGTGTGCATACTCAATGTGATTAGTTAATACACTTATCTTAAGTGGTAAGTGTATGTCATATATGTTTATGTGAAAGTTATTGAAGAGATAAATGAATTCTTGTCAGTACGTGAACGATCTTCGGATATTGCACGTATCGCTAGAGAAGGTGATCGCTGGAAGATTAATGCAAAGGATGCCCAGTGCATTTGTATGTTATGATGTGGTATGCTTGTTTACATGGGTACATTCTACGTCCGACATAGTAATTTATGATGAAAAATCCCTCTAACTTCCTTTGGACATAGACGTAGAATGTAGCAATGTAGATAAGGACTGTGGACCCCATTAGTGTTCCTTAGATGGATATTATATGATTAAGTGTATGTTCCTTTTATGAATAATAAATGTTGTTCCTTCTATGGATAATATATAGAGTTCCTTGTATGGATAATGAATATTGTTCCTTATGTGGATAATATATATAGTGTTCCTTCTATGGATAATACATGTTGTTCCTTATGTGGATAATATATATAGTGTTCCTTCTATGGATAATACATGTTGTTCCTCATAATATATAGTGATCCTTCTATGGACGTACTATAGTAGATATTCATGTAATGAATGTTGTGTAATGTTCCTCTTTTGAATTTTTAAGGAAAAGGTATTATTACGTGTCTTTGGATACATGTAAGTAAATATGTATGTAAGAAGCGTAACAAGTTAAGTATGAATATGTATTTTTGGATACGTATATAGGTATGATATGTGAAGGCAAGGGCGGACTTTTATAGGGGCGGGGAGGGGTCGTGGCCCCCCTATTTTTCGACCAAGACTTTCATTAATATGGGTTTTCAGTTCTTGTAGAAGTTGGCTTTTTAGGGTTTGAGTTTTGACCCCTTGAATCGTACGTTGTGTTTTAGAGAAATGATAGTAAAAATAGTAGTATGAAAAGAACAAGAATGATTTTTTCCAATGAACAAAGATGTCCAGGGGTGAAAGATATATAGTTGCAGGTTTTCTAAAGTTTGAGAAGATGAAGTGATATGATTGATGTATCGGAAGTTGGTAGCCTTTTAACATATATTTTGATTTTTTTTTTTTTTTGGTTTTATTTGATTGACATACATATAATGCATAACAATATTGCATTTTATTGATTTAAGTTAATATTTACTATTTCAGTTTTATGACAAATAAAACAAATGTAATTATGTTAACTCTTTTTTAATGATGATAATTTTTTTAATCTAATATTTTCTTATTCTGAACAGATTTTAGAGAAAAAGAATGGTGTATACGTCTATACCAAACTTTTAAAATGCCTTTAATCATCTACATTAATCGCTATCCGTTGGTTGTGATTTCAAAGCTTAATGATTTGAATGTTTTACTATTCGGGCTACCCAATATAAAAGTTCAAGTTCCGCCAATGTGTGAAGTTATTGTATGTTGCTTGGTTAACTAGAACTCACTCACCGTAGCTGATTTTTAGTATGTACGTAGGTAAATAGGTTTAAAGAGCTAACATGAGGATGGCACATGACATGGATTGAACGGCTGGCATCTAAAGATGGAAGAAATGATGTTTTAATACGTTTTCCTATGATATGTTTTAAATACAAGATTTGTATGTTTTGTAATGAATGGTTGAAGTTTTTATATTCTGCGAAAGTTTTAAATAAACTCTTATTTGTAGGACTGTGTTTATGATTAAATCCAACACCAAAGTAGGGCACTGGTAACGGGGCCTTACATCAGGTAAGAGACCCGTGACCGATTGTAAAAGGGTTGTCGTTTTAGGTGGGATTTTAAAGAGTGATAAGAGCCTGATAAGAGAACATGTGGCAAATAAACCTTTATTTATTAAATGGTATAGATTAAAAAAAACATAAAAGATATTTATATAATGACAAATATAAACTATAAAATAATAAAATATATAAAACCCTAATATAATGAAACACAATATAGTTATGGTGGGTAATATCAACTCGTATTACGATTTGGATTAAATAACATAGATTCATACATGTGGCTTAACATATCTTATTAAGTGGTATCCACCACTGTGGTTTACTAGTAGGAAGCTCGGGTTCTCAAGTGGAGACCACATTTCAATCATCACTTGTTTCATTTTTGGTGGATTATAGTAAAGAAAGGTTTGAGCTAGGCCTTGTGCAAGGTTGTTAGTTAGAATCCCGATCGCCCATCCGGGTTTCGGTCCCACCGTGTGTTACGCTAGGTAGTTCTGCTTTTGTGGTGGCACAACGACTATTAAGTGGCAGCCGACGGAATTCGTCTCTTAGGGGAACGCCTAAGCCAAACTCTAAATTCAGCGTGGAGTCGGTTAAGACAGCATAATCTGTCTAGAGTGGAGAAACATGGCTCTCCAAATTTGAGGAGTGCAGTAGCCTAAATATAAAAAAGTCTTAGTTATAAAAAAAGTGGTAAGAATGAATATCAGTCCTTAATTCGCCCATTTTGAAAGTAACAATGACTGATATTCCGTCCCTAATACGTGCCTTCTATTTTAGAAACTGAACATTAGTCTCAAAGAAATTTATGTCACTTTTCATTATAGAGAAAATATTTTTGAGACTAAAATTCAGTAGCCATTAAGTTTCTCTCCAAAAAGCTATGTGGCACACACGTATTTGCAACTAGAATTTAGTCTCAAGTAAGGTCCATAAATAGGAGAGACTAATTATTAGTCACTAGTATAGGTTGCGTAAAAATCAGTCTATAATACTATTAGCAGCTGAAAACCAAGTCTCCGATACATAGTATCTGAGACTTAACCATCAGTCTTTAATACTTGAGTCGTTAATGATCACTTTTTTGTATACATAGTATCAGAGACTTAACCATCCGTCTCTAATACTTGAGTCGTTAATGGTCACTTTTTTGTAGTCTTGGGTGGAGTGGCTAAGGTATTTCTCATGTTGCGCAGAAGTGCCAATATTTGAAACAGGACGCAAACTGGAATCGCTATCAACGGGAGCATCTTGTTCACCACCAACAGTCTTATTATCGCTATCATCACCCCCTTTAAACTCATCCCAAAACCTCTTAACAAGCTTTTGTAGTAGATCCAAGTAAAGAGCAGTAAGACCACCCATGCTCGCTTGAAGTTCTTGAATCTTGGAGTCTTTATCGGTGTTGCTAGCTTCAAGCTCTTGAATACGTACATCTTTCACCACATAGTCTTGTTCAAGCTCATAGACCACGCGTTGCAAAGCATGTACATCAACAGGTTCAGCTTCTAATGCAATCCCTTTGCCCTTGTCTTGTAAAAACTTGTCCTGCATGACGAGGATGTTAGCAATCTTCTCATATGCACTCGAGCTTTCTTGTCCAATCGGATCAGATGATCCGGAAGGATCCGGAAGGTTCAGTAGTTGACTGGATATCGGCTTCAAAGTCAAATTCTTGCATAATGTCATCAAAAACTTGATCTCGAGTGAGTTGGGCTTCAAAAGATGGGCCTTGTTCATATTGGGTCTCAATAGGTGTCGGTTGAACGGTTGGTACAATGTCGCTTGCCAGCACACCCGGTCTAGGAAATTTCTTTTGTCGCTTTCGTGGAATAAGATCGGTGGTTGGCTCATCTTCAACAGCTTCATCTTCTGTCACAGTAACTGATTGATGAGGTTTCAATGCAGTTGACTGGAGCTTGTCTTTAAACGTCTCGAAAGCTTCAATTTGCTCAGAAGTAGGTACAGATTGTTTCACTTTGTGTTCAGTCGCCAAAGGTTGTGATGGAGAACTCTCAGATTCATCATAGGAAATAGTTTCAAAGGCAGGTAAAGGACTTTGAACAAGAACAACATGTTCCTCAGCAACAGTAGCAGCAACAGCAGCCTCAGTCTCTGCAAATCTACCAAACTTAACCACCGGATTAAGTCCCTAATAAACCACTTTACCCCATTTCCTCGACTGCTTCATGAAACCAAAGGTATTCGGACTCATGGCCTTTATATCGAGCGTCTCTACAGATTGATTCAGATCAGGATAATGAGAATCGAAGATCATTTGTAGAAACCTCGGTTACATCATGAACATCTCCTTCTTTTTCCCCTTCAGGTTGCTTACCATCTCATCAAACACGAACTTTTAGTAGTTGTAGTTCCAGTCCATGATCAAAGCAACCACAACCGACATCTGAGTGTGGGTGATCTCTTCAGAACCCCCTTTCGTCCGGAGACACGCGTAAATGTTGTGTGAATCAAGAAACTCTAGTATGGATGGAACAGCTTCTTGATGGCAGGAGGATAGGTTCTCTCATATCCCATTCGTTGCACTATCTCTGCTACAGCCTCGGTAAAATATTCTGTAGGGTAATCAGGTTGATCACCTAACAGGAACACTTCACGAATAATGGCCTCATAGAAAATTATTGGCTTCTTATGAATCTTTGACTCTATAGTAACTGCTCCCTCGGCACCTTGTTGATTGAAGGCATGGTTCCAAAAGTCAGTTACCATCTTCTTGCAGACACAGGATTTTCTCGTAATGTGTGAGAAATATTGCAAGTATTCAGCCCCACAATCGTAGACTTGAACTCCTTGTGAGCTAGAGGAGGATCAAATAGACATCCAACAATATTATATGTATCAACATACTTTAGAGGTGCTTGATCAGCCATGGCTGCAACAAACTAGTCAAGTTAGAAACACATTCACTTGAGTCCATAATCAATTATCTTTTGGATTTGATATATTTTAGGATTAATAACTTAATTATATTATAAGGACCAAACATAGAAATAATGAAAATATAAACCCCTTTCAGTATATAATAATTTTAATCTGATTAAAAGTGTTCTCTGTCCAAATGATTGAGTTCTCTGTCAAGGTAAGGCGTTTTTGGTCAATAATAAGCGATTTTGGTCAATAATAGCAGTTCTCGGTCCAACATAAGAGATTTCGGTTAAGTCTTGACATCCGCGAACCAAGGTTCTCGGTCAAACTTATGAGTTCTCGGTCAAAATTTGACCGGGAGTCCTTGAGACCTCTGTTAGACTCAGGGGTTCTCTGGTTGACCAAAGGTCTTCGGTCAACCATCCCCGAGAACCCAGGATCCTGAGTCTCCGATGATCTCGGGCCTTTAAACCCTTTGAACTTCGTCTCGAAAATTGCATCATCTTCCCAAACACACCAATACTGCCATTAATGGAGAACCTGCAACTCTTCGAAACATAAAATATAACCAAACACACACCGTAATCATAAATCACAATTATATATCACAAACCAACTATCACAGTCCAAATAACCATTTAAACCCAAAAACACTCATTAAGTCCAAAGATTGTTTGACAGTGACCCGAGAACAAATCCTTTAAAAGTTCATATACCTTTTACGATTATCAATAACAACTCAGATGGTCGAGGATGAAAGTAAATAAGTTTCTGAGATTTATTGGAGAGAAACTTATTTGCAGATTTGGTTTGCTGAACAATAATACATACACATAATGAAAGTTGCCTTTTAAACTTCAAAAACTTTATAAACATTTGGGCCAGACCACACAACAAACAAACCAGGCCTTATGAGCTTAGAACCCAACTCGAATCCAAGCCTGATTCACAGTTTTATAAAACTGATTCCCTAACGCATTTGTTTCGACAAGAGTAAACATGAGGTAAATACAAAGACGTTTTACAAGAATAAAAATAAAAGGAAAAATTAAAATAACATAAAACCAAAACAAAACAACTTTACTACCCGACTTTCAGTAATTATAACATATTGCGGGATCAAATTTGGTATTGGTACCGTTACCGGTACGCCCGGTAGCAGAATTCTCTGGTGTTACACACTAGGGATGAGATCGGGCGTACCGGTAAGGACCGGTCCCGTCTGGTAATCAAAACGGGACCAGTAATCAAAACAACTTTATAACCTGATTCGACCCAACGGGATCAGAAGTTTTAATAGTTAGTTTTGATAAATTTGAAAACCGAAAAAAGGTGAGCCCATTAACGAAAATTCCTGGGTTCGTCACTAGTGTGGAACAAAAACAAAAACCAATAAGACTTTACAATTCAATAGTAATTAAATCCGACTTAGGTTTCTTTGGATTTTCCCTTATTACATGGATTGTGTTGGTTTTTTATATATGTAATAGATTTGTATGGCTGAGCAGGAAAATGAGTCTTTAAAAGGTTCATGACATGTGTAACACACTATTTAGTCATGTACCTTGCTCTAGGTGATAATGTAAGAAAGTTGGAAGAGTCCTAGGCATGTAAACGAACCGAGCGCTCACTAACTATTCAGCGGGAAGTTCATTTATTAAATAAGGAACGAACATGAAAAAATAAATTTAATTAAATGAACGAGCATAAACACATGTTTTGTTTGTTCATTTATGTTTGTGAACATCTGTTTATTATTGTTCGTCTGTTTTTGCTTATTTGTGTCATTTATGTTTGTTTATTTACGTTCATTTATGTTTATTTGAATATTAATTCAAACATAAGTAGTTATATTTTGAAAATATAAACACAAAAGAGACTCGTTTATAATATATATATATATATATATATATATATATGTATATATATATATATATATATGTATATATATATATATATATATATATATACTTGGTTATTTTTTATTAAAAATAAATAAATCATCATGATCAGTTATTAGAGTTTGTGTTCGTGAATGCTAACTTATGTTCATTTATGTATATCAAATTATGTTTGTATAATCTTGTAATTTGTTTGTGTTTATGAAATGTTTGTTTAGGTGTTTTACAAAAGAACATGAACATGTCCATTTTCTTAATAGACAAGCATGAACATAAAAAAATTTGTTCGATTTTATGTTTGTGTTCAATTAAAATTAAATTGATGAAAACGAACATGTCATCCCTCGTTTGTGTTCGTTCGATTCGCTTATAAATCTTATGAGCCAGTAACCGTTTAAAGAAGTTATTTTTTTAGTCCATGTTAAGACTGGATGGGTTTACTGGACAGTGATTCCTTTTTGTCTAAATAATTACTTCTACACAAATAATTAGTCTCATACATGATTAAAATTTTATCTTATTTTAACAATCTCCAATGAAACTTATCGATTGGGTTGAAGATGCGATCCATCCTTTGGGAAAGGGGGAGTGGATGGGATCGTAAAGTTTTGTTTTTTTTGATGGGCGATATGACCGTTCATAAACGATAAGGTTTTCTCGAATCAGTAATTAAAATACACTCTGCTGGAAGACATTATTTACTTTTCTTTCTTTTGGTATAGTGCTAGAAATTAAAAATATAAGGTTAAATGGACCGAGTGGATTCAAAACCCATTTTTGTTTTTGTAAGTTGTCCGTCTAGTGTCTTACTAGTCAGTTAGTTTAATAAAGTTACGGTTATTCAAAGAAAATTCAACAATAAGCTAACATAATAAGTAAATAAACTAGTTTAGGAGATTTTATTCATTAAAAATACACATCATATGACCTTAGACCCATTTAACCTGTTTTCTTTTAAGTTACATTTTTTTCTTCGTTTTACTCATTTCATTTCTCTTGACAAGCCTACAAGATGTAGTCGTCTGTATCTTGATTATTTTTCATCTATAAATGTGCAATTTTTAACCAATTGTATTGAAAATTATTATACCAAATCCCTTTAGAATTGACTTGTTATTTATATATCTACACGTTTGGTTTTTTCAAATACAACTATACGAATAAAGTGAAAAAACAATGACATGGTTATATATGTGCATATCATATGTCTTGTCCATATCATATGACAACATCATTTGTATGCTTCACGTGTCATAACAACCCTTTATGCAACAAAACAAAAACCATAGTAATAATTGTCTACTTAAAATCATGTCACAAATCAAAACTCTTTAAATGAAACCTAGTGGTTAGGGTTTTCTAGTCTGATGATGTTTTACATTTCAAACTTTGATATGGTGTGGTCGCACCAATGGGTGTCTAGCTGGGTTGGATAAGGTTTGGGATTTCCTATGGGAGGTCTCAAGTTCGAATCCCACTCCGGGCGGCCTTGAGGTACCCGGCACTGATGAAGCTTAGTACCATACGGGAAGGTTTAACGCTGTGAGTGTAGTCCCTAGCGGTGCTCAGATCAAGTGGTGCTAACTAGAGGTGAATCACAGCCACAATGGCTTCCTGGGAGGATCCCGTGGGTACCAAAATGGTACCGACGGGTCAGGGGTACCCTGCATTTACCCTTTTTTGGTGTGGTCGCGTTATTATCCGTCTTTATCACATTTAGAACCGGCCTTTTAGTTTGTCTCTAATGACAATGTGTATCAAAACCTTCTCTATGGTGTTTAGTCAATTAAACTCCATATGGATCTATTTTTCTTAAACGTTACTCATGATTAGGTGATCAATAACAATAACTCTCAAACACCTTTGGGTTTGTAAACGATAAATTATAACACAATTTTACATTTTTGTAGCTATATATGCGGTACCAGCATTTGATTTTTGTAATTGTAAGGATGTTTCATCATTTCATGTGTTAATTGCAAAACAAGTTAGGGGTAGGTGTTGTGGGGTTCTTGGGTTTGCTTGGGATGCAAATGACCCAAGTGACAAACAAATATATTAATTATATTTTTTATCTAACCATGCAAGTGACCCATCCTCTCGAATTTAATTAATCAATCATATTCCTTTTCTGATTTAGTAAAGAAGACATGATGACAATAAAAAAGAGTATGGTATTGGTTAATTATCTACACATGGTATGGACTAATCTTGATTTAAAATAACAAGGTTTGCTTGAGAAAAAAATGAATGAAACATAAAATGAACAAAACTACATCATGATTGACATTTTGATACTAGCTAGTGTGTTTAAGTTTCGAGTCGTTTGGTTGTTAAGAATTTGTGTGTACATGTTTGTTATTGTGGCGTTTAGATGATAATTAGACATGTATATGCATAAAATGCTTGATGACATTAAAAGTGTTTATGGTGTTAGTCGTTTCACGTTTCATTCAATAATGATCATCCATTTATATAGGACTAGAGATACCATCATATCCCACATACAATTGATCTAAATAAGAATAAATTACTCATTTAAATATATTTGCTATTATCTCAACATCATTTTCAGATATCTTCTTAATAAAAGGATCGTCTAATAAGCATGACATAGATACGTGTAGTAAGTGTGGCTCATGCATATCTACAATCATAGCTAGAGTATCGATCTTGCGTGTGTAG